>NC_068573.1:49565127-49929625 GCF_025698545.1 Gossypium raimondii
TTTAGAATAGTTCAATGACTATTTTGTAACTTTTTGAAATTAAGTGACCAAAATGTAAACTTACTAATAGTTTAATAACTTTGGATGCAATTTACCATTTATTTATTTATTTTGTATTTTAAAATATCAATTAAAGATATGTGATGATTTTTTATCAAAGACATATGTCCCATTTATTTTCATGAGGTGTATCAAATGATTATCCATAAATTATAGGCATTATATTTTGTTCATCAACTATATGGGTAATAATAAAATAATTATTTAAATTAGTTAGTCATTTTACATTTTCATGAGTGATTTTATGTTATGATATGTCGTTACGATATTTGGTTCATAAAAGTTCTTGAACAAGTAATTTTACATGTCAAGATTTCAAATTATAGAAAAGGTTATCTCAATTCTAGTTATTCTTCACTAATGTAAGATTCAATATAATTTTATTTCATGATATTTATACAATTGTTTTATTTTCAACTATTTTTTTATTTTATAACATTTTCACATATGAAATAAATTATCGTTAAGTAAAAATTATATTTTACACTAGTTTAGGTGAAAGTATCATGGAGGAATTGTATCCGGAGTTAGATTAGATTTTGTCCCTCTACTTATAAAAATGAGCAAATTAGTCATTATATATTAGATTAAAGAGCTAATTGGTCATTGTGTTAACAATTCTATCCATTTTACTATTAAAGACTAGTTCATCTATGTCAGCATAACGTATACATGACTTACACCAGTTAGACCTGATCTTGGGTTGATGCAAAATTTTAGGCCATTTTGTAAGCTCGGGTTTGAAAAATGCTAAACCCGAACCCAGCCCACATTAATTTTTTTATATAAAAAATTTTAAAAAATATAATACATCAAACAGACTAAAAACATTAAAATAAATATTCCCCAAGAATTGAAAATACATTAAAATATTATACTTAAACAACACTAAGATAGTTGTAACTTAGCAAGCCAATGCCTCCAAAATAGTAGTAAAATTAACAATAAAATAAGAATTATATAATATTCAAACAATAATAACAAAATAGTAGTAATATAATAGCAAAATGACAGTTAAAAAAATTAGCCAGATTGGGACCGAGTTGGGCTCAGACCAAAAAAAACTTACCTGAGGCTCGGTCCGTTTAGAAAACATACCTTATTTTTTGTCCAAGCCCATTTTTCAAGCATATATTTTTGTCCAACTCTCTTACTTTTTCGGGTGGGCCTTCGGGCCTAAATGGATGACCCGGTCCATGATCAAGTCTAACGTCAATTTTTAATAGTAGAAATAGATAAAAAAAAATTTAACACAAAAGACCAATTTACTTTTAATTTAATATATAGATATTAATTCACTTATTTTATAAGTAACGGGACAAAATATAATTTAGCCGAGATTTTATGATAATTTTACCATAAAAATACTTTAAAATAGATGATGAAATCTCATATGATGATGTGATGATGTGTGGATAAGTGAAATCAAATAATTATATATCAACATGACCATCTTGATGCAGCAATTTCAAATGAAAATTAGTTGATGATTTAAATTGGATATTATTGAAGATGACTGAAAGATAATCGAAATGAAGTAAAATAAATAAGTAAATCAGAATATTAATCCACTTATCTTTCACTCATAGGCTGTTTAGCCTTGGGATTTACATATATCTTAAAGTATTTTTATAGTGAGTTAACTTGGTCATATAATAGAGAGATTCTATTTTTGGGTGAAATTCCTTTTAAAAATTATAAAATATAAATTATTAAATTGGTGAAATTATATTTTTATTGGAGTAAAATTATACAATTTAATTCAACCTTTTAAAAATATCTTTTGACTTCGCCTCTCTACTCATATATATTGTCACACCTCTTTGTCAGTTACATTTTCTTTTCTTTTTTGTGAACCAAAAGGTTAATGTAATATATTCAATAATATGTTAATAATTTTATACTCTATGAATCAAATACCTCGAAAAATGATATCAAATTTAAGTCGTAAAGTTACATACTATGGTGTCTCGGGTCGATCTCATTATGTGTTTTTTAATTAATTTTATATAAATAAAAAAAGACAAAAACATCTTCATAGTAAGATAACTATATAAAATAAATTTTTTATAAATCATTTTCTAACCAGGTTGGAATTTGGTTGATAGGTGATACTAACTCAGTTCGAAATTAAAAAAAAATAGTATAGAGTAATGTTTTAAAAATCGACCATATGGTTGAACTGGTCAAACTATTGTCAGTTCAACCACCGGTCCAATAATAATTAAACAAACAATTAAAAATTCATAAAAATAAAAAATATAAATAAGTTTAACCGATTCAACTATTGATTTTTTGTCTCAGTTTTTAATTTTTTATTGATTCCAAGTAATTCATTCAAATGTTAGTATGATCAACCAATATATCAATCTATTTTTGACCCAACCAATATGATCAACTAGTCTAGTTCAATTCCAACAATAAAGTAATTAGTTTATGAATTTTTTTAGCTTTTGTTCTCGGGTGAAGCTAATTGGGCGGCAATGACCCTACTCTTTTAATCTCCTGACTATTGTAAAGTTTTAAGTTAATTTAATTGTAAAATTGTATTTCAGCAACCGCTTAAAATTTAAAACTCAAATATACCCTTTCTAAAAATAAAAAATATTATAACTTAATCCCTTAAAATTTATAAAATTTTATATTAATATAATAAAATTATATTTTGAACTATATTAAAAATTTATAATTCAAACTCAATTTAAAAAAAAAAAAAACCTATCGTTGGCAACCCTACCGAACCCATTTTAAAACATTTTGGTGGAAACCCAAAATGGAAGACTCGTTGGACAAGCATTATTGGGTAGCCAAGCCAACTGCACACATCAATCAGTGCTAGGAAAAAGTTAAGGGTGGGATGGCTAAGGCTAAGACTACTCAACAAAGAGTCAAGGACCACGACCATGTGCCCAACTTTGAGGTGCCAATTTTCAGTCGCGGTCCATTCCTTATTGTCGCCTTCGTCCATGCCCATTGCCAAATCTTTCAACACATCATGGTCCACATTGCATCTAGATCTTTAGTTGATCTTCCCTATTGTCTATCAAGTCAATAGGACACACCAAAATTTGTTTTTGTGTCTTTCTACTTCTTTTTATTATATATTTTTATATAAATTTAATGTAAAAATACTATGAAAAGCTTCACAATAAGAATCAGATTATATTTTGTAATACACCTCATCCATCTCGATGATCGAAACGAATGAGAGATACATTCAGAACATGTCAGAGACAACAACTAATACTTTGTTTAAGAAAATATATAATTTATATTTTATTCAAAATGAGTTTTATGCTTTTCAAAGTTAAAATAAAAAATAAAAAAAAATCTTATAGTACCTATTTAAAGAAAAGAATTAAGTAATTTGCAAAATATCATAATGTTACTCATTTTGTTCCATCTACTCAAAAAATGGATAAATTAGTCCATGTACATTAGATCAAGAATAAGTTGGTCTTTTCGGTTAAAAATTTTATCTATTTGTATTGTTAAAAACTGACTTGATTGATAGAATAACCACATGACGTGCCATGTGTACCTCATGTTGATGTTTAAGAATTGGTTTTTAACTGTAGAAATGCTCATAAAAATTTTAACAAAAGGATCAGTTTGCCCATTTTTTGAGTAGAATGAGCAAAATGTAATTTAACTTCTAGAACAAGGACCTTAATAGTACTTTTATCTTATTTGATACATGTTTTGTATATTCGTCTTATGTCTTTACTTTCGGTGTTATCTTTTGTTATTATTTAGATATATTTTAATAGTCTACCTTTATTATGTGAAAGAATTATTAGGTAAATCAACTTAAATAAGCAAACTGGAGTAATTTGATTTTGATTTTAATTTAGAATTTAAAATGAAATTTAACTTTAATTTGAAATCGATGTGAAGTAATTATAGCATAGATAGAATAGGAGCAATTTAGTTAGACTCTTCTGCCTAATAGTTAGACTTGTGGATTGCAATTTAGTTTAAAAAAGAAAATAAAATTATTTAAGACTTAATCAACTTCTAAAAAGTTATGTATATATAATTGTAGTTTCTTCTGTATTTATTTTATAATCTCTAAATATAAATACATTTAGGGCAATTAATCAAGATAACCGATAGAATTGATCCAACTAAACCAATTTATATAATTATTTCAATTATGAATTAATATTTATTCAATTCTTTTTACTTTTCGATTCAACCGGGAATTGCACGCTATAAAAGTCCTAAAAACCATTTTATGTGAACAAAATCTGAAAAATAGCCAACATGAAAGTTGGTCGCATATGAACAAACTAGAAATATCTTGTAAAATCATAAGTAAATAAATAATAATATTGAAAAATGTTTATAAAACAAGAAACAACCACATTCATATATCCTGTGTGTGAGTTTTTTTTCAAGTATTTTCCAAATTTCTCTATTTTTATATTCTTATTTTATTTTTAGATTTTAAAATTTATGTCTAATGGTTAATATTGTAATTCTTTTGTAAGGAAAAAGTAAAAAATTGCTTAGAAGAGCTACAGAGTACAGATAAATCATAAATTATTAGAAACTATTATGCAATTTACTATTATACCAACATGTAATTTCATAAAATTTTAAGGAATCAAATGGTAAATCTATCATAAAAATAAATCATTTGTTATTCATGTAACAAATAAATTGACTTATAATGAATCTAAATTTAACAAAATAATTTTAATAATATTAAAAATTAAATTTATATTTTAAATTCAAAATTAAATATTATTTTGAATAAAAGTTACACTAAATTCTAAATATACAAAAAAAAAAGAAGTACTTTTTAATTTTTTTAATTTGTGTAGTTAATAAATAACTTTTACGGAAATTAAGAAGGTAAAAGATATAATTTACGGGAGATAGAGTGTAGGAGGATCCTGATCAGTCCACTGATTTTGATTCCAATACGTCTGATCACCATTAGAAAGATCAAGCAACGTCGTCCCTTGATCTCCACCCCCTTCCCAATCCAACGGTCGAAATCCTCCACAATCTCCACCCTTAGATCTATTATCCAAATTTGCTAACTCAATCTCTACCGTTGGATCAAGCAATCCCATTGTGAGTTCCTCCACTCCCGTGCTCACCATTTTTGGCTGCTGTTGCAGTTGCTGCCATTGTCCTTGCTCACTGAATACATTACCGAAACCAAACGGCACCGTTTCATTGTTCGACCAAGTGATCAAGCTCGTAAAACTCTCCATCTCCGTAAACCCTAAATCATTAGGATTTTCGTAAAGTTTCGAATCGCTTAAGTTTATCAAGCTCGAATGAGACGTTACCGCCGGCGCCGCTTCGGCGGTGCTGCCGCCGGAGTTATTATTGTTATTCGTTGCTGGTACGTTAAAATTGGTTGCGGTGAGACTGGAACTCTCGCTGCTGGAATGAGTATTCTCTTTAAGTTGATTACAGTGCTGCTTCTGGAGGAGCTGTGGCTGTACAGCGGCGGCGGCGACTGTGATGGTTGCGGATGGTTTGATTTTCGAGTGCCTTGCTTTACGACAACCGCCGCCGACGGGGACGTTTCGAAGTACGCCACCTTTCGTCCAGTAACGACGGCAGCTCTTACAGAAATAACGTAGCTGAGAGAGGTTGTAGTTGTTGTAGTAACAGAATTTTGTATTGAGAGAGTCGCAGCGGGGACACTGGAGTGCTTGGTGGTGCTGCGGCCGTAACCTGCCGTAACCGACTCCTCCTCCGCCGCTGAGTATACGGCCACCTCCGATCGAGTGGGTGTCTTGCATTGCTCACAGCAACTTTCGCTCCAAAAAAATGAAAACCCAATTTGTTGAATAAAGCACAGAAGAATTTGAGCTATTGTCTTTACAAATATTGTTTTGCATATATCTTCTAGAAATAAAATGGCATGCAATTACCGAATTAACCCTATTTCGTAAACGAAATTACATGTACGTGCTTAGGGTCGTGACTTAATTTTCAACTTGATTCGAGCTAAATAAATCATGTACAAAATACACCATCAAATCATATTTAGTTGATTTATGTTTCTAAATAAACTATTTTTATAAATATTTTAAATAAAAATTATTTTATTCTTTACAATAATATAAAATTAAATTAATCTATTTAATAATTAAAGCATGTAGATTGAATATTAATTGATTGGTATCAATATTGTTTAAAGGTTGAAAGAAATTATAGGTAATTCTAGGTATCTGTATAAAAAATCAAAGCATAATGTGAGGGATGTTTTGATACCCAAGTTCAAAGTCAATCATGTGCAATTATATTTATGGGTTATTGATGAAATGCATTACATGAATATTACATATAAATTAAAATGAAGAAAAGCTATTTAAGATACATATTATTAAGAAAATTTAAAGTTTTAAATGTATGAATGATTTATTGAAAGTAAAATAGTGGTAAGGTAAATTGTACATATTTACTGTTTTTACTTTAAGTATTTGAATTATAGTAATACCACTGAGTGTATTTGAGATTAGGTACAGAAATTTTAAAGAGTGATAAGGTAAATAGTGGTACGAGTTGTTTCTGTACGCAGATTAGGTACAGAAATTTTGAAGAGCTGTATTTGAGATTACGAGCTTCCATCTCATCACATCTTCAAGCAATAAGAGGATACGTTTTAAAATTTTAAATAGAATGTCATATACTTAGGAAAAAATCAAGTATATTCCAAATAGTAGTAAGGGCTAAATTATATTTTATTTAAATTTATTATTTGTCCGTTTTATGTTCTAATATATTAGTGATTAGCCAAGAATTACTTTGGCACCAAATGTAATATTTCTATATCAGGTTCCTTTAGTTGAACTTGATATGGGGTGTTACACATACGCCTGTGTGGTCAAGCCGTGTAGCTCACACGACCAAATGACACGCCAATATCTTAGGCCGTGTGATACTTAAGTAGAGCATATATGCCCATGTCCCTAAACCTTGTAACTCTCTGACTTGAAAATTATTTAGGTGCAGGGGTCACACAGCTAAGTCACACGCCCGTGTCTTTGTCCGTGTCAATTTCTAAGCATTTTGTTTCTCAAATTTAAGATGCAGGGGTAAATTTTGTAAATTTACATGTTTCACACTTGTAAATTTTGTTTCTAGGCATGTTCTAACGATTATTAGGTTATGGAATATTAAAAATCATAACATAAGAAATGAGAAATAATAAATAATAAATAATAAATAGAAATAAGAAAGATATATTATATTAGGATTTAAATAGGAGTAATTTGAAGTTAGGATTTCAAAAGGATTAATTTGAATTTCGAATTAAGATAAGCAGTTAAAAGATAATGCAATTTTAATTCTATTTGAATTTTGAAAGTTAAGATATTTTTCCTATGTTAGAAATATAGTATTTTCTATGGTAAATATGGGACTTTAATATTAGTTTCAGAAAAAGCCCATGCATTTTATATTGGTATTTTTAAAAAAAATTAAAAATCTAAAGAAAGTAGACGGAAGATGATCAAAATGGCCAATTGAGTGGGTTAATGTTGCTTTTAATTATTTTTCAGCTGGTTTTTCTAAATTTGATGAATGAATATATTTTCTGTGGAATTAGATTTAAATAGATTGTTTGCAAATTAAATTAAATAAATTATATTTTTTCTAGTAGATTTAGTATTTATTAGTATAAAATCTTAATTTAGTTTTTTTTACATTTATTAATTTTAGAAAATATATAATTTGATAAGATTTGATTTTGTAATTTGATACGGTTTGATTTTATAATTTGATTTTGTATACTTTGACTGTCGAACTATAAATAGAGACTCTCCCCTCGCCCATTCTATTTCATGATTATTCTGTTCTTTTGAGTAAAAGTTAAGCGACCAAATAACTTTCTCTTCCTTCCTTCCACAAATCCGATCCGGTGGCTGTCACCTCCACCCAAGCCCGCCGTCAGTGTTCTCAGCTCAGCTTCTTGGACCTCTTCTATTCTCAAGTCTCCAAGGTTTGCTAGGAAGCCAGACATAAGCTAGTGAAGTCGAACCACAAGTACAGAAGCAAAAAACTTCCAATTACTATCGCCAATCGTCGCACCGGTCTGTAGTTTTCTTATCTTATGGCGATGTGTGTCGAAGACAGGATCAGTAAATTTTCGGATCATATTCTTTGTCATATTTTGTCTTTCCTTCCCATTAAAGAAGCAGTTCGAACCTCTATTATTTCAACCAAGTGGAGAAACCTCTTTGCTTCAATTTCTATCATTGAATTTGATGGTGATTTACTGCGTCGTTTGACTGACAGAAACATTGACAGCTTCAAGAACTTTGTTGATAGGTTGTTGAAATTCCCCGATCAAGTAAGTTTAGATTGCTTTAGGCTACATGATGGGATTTCTTCATGGAATGATGGGATTTCTTCATGGATTGATGGAGATCATGATTTTGATGTTTCTGGTTGGATATGTGCTGCACTGTGCCGTGGTGTTAAGGAAATTGATTTGAAATTATATAATCTTGGGGATGTTCCACCTGATGTTCCACCTGTTTTATTCACTTGCCACTCACTGGTGAATCTGACATTGGTTGCATTAGGTTTTAAGATTGAGGTCCCATCTGACGTTTGTTTAGGGAATCTGAAGACTTTCTACCTTGAATCGGTATTTGTCTGTGATTCCATTAATAGGTTAATTTCGAATTGTCATGTCTTAGAGGATTTGACTTTTATGTATTGTTCTGTTGCGAATGCAAGTGAGCTTAATATCCAAAGTCCTTCGCTTAAGGAATTGACACTTTATTTTGATCCGCCAGACATAGACCACTCGGTCCACTCGGTGGTGATTAATGCTCCAAATCTTGTTTATTTTCGATATGGAGGTGACATAGTTAGAGTTTATCCTTTGGGTAACATGAAGTCCCTAGAAAAAGCCCAGATTTACATCTGGTTTGGTTCCGAAACAAATGCAGCTCATCTATACCAAGGAATTTGCAATATACGGTCTCTAACATTACAAATTTCAAAAGAGGTAAGTAAACTTAGTATTGATGTGTTCTTTTACCTTTTAACATTATATAATAGCTCCAGGTTTTTGTGTGCGCAGATTTTCCCAACAAGTCGACTTCCTATATTTCATAACCTTATTGAACTCGAATTTCACGGAGACATTTGTTTTGTGGAGATTCTACATTGTATGCCTAATCTAAAGAAACTTATCCTCAAATATCTGGTATGAAGTCTTTGTCTAAGTACATGTATTCATTACAACTGATCGTTTTAGTGTTTCTTAGTACAAATTGAATAACTTTTATTTTTTTTCATGAGTTTAGAATTACGCGGGAACTCAATGGAAGGCTTTATATATAGAAATTCCTTCTTGTTTGACATTTCACCTCAAGGAGATTGAGATTGAAACTTCACGCATTGACACACACATGATTGAAATGATTAGTTATTTGCTGAATAATGCAATGGTTCTGGAAAGGCTCATAATAATAAGTACGAATCGTTTGACTACTACAACAGAGAAAAGGAAAGTCCGCAACCAATTATTGCAGTTATTAAAGAGTTCAAAGAAATGTCTAATTATTATTTTGTAGTATTGAATTATCAGATTATTGTGAAATGTAAATTCAGTGATCTCAAGTAACTTTTATATATTTGAAAAGGAAATAAGTGTTTAAGCCAGTCTTCTTCTAATAACTTAGAATTGTTGTGCTTGGAATATTTGGAAAGGAAACAAATTGGTAATTTTCAATTTCAAACAAAAGTTAAAAGCTAAAGACATTTAAAATTGAACTTTTGTGCGTGGATGGAAAAACATTTATTTACGGTATTTAATTTTATTTCACCTAGTGGTGAAATATGTGACCAAATTAGTCTCAATTTGAGATTAATGTCTATTTCTTTTTATTAAAATAACAGTAAATTATATTTAAGGTTGTTAAACTGTTAATAAATTTTACCATATTTAATTTTATTAATATAATTATACTTATTATTCTTGTAAAATTTTAAATCAATTTCATATTTTATTATTTTGAATGTGAAAAAATAAAACGAAATGAATGTAAATTTATAAAAACATCATGATTAGGCTCTGTATGTATAAATTTTAAACATAATTTTGTAGACCTTAGTAATGGTTTTAAATTGAGTTGGGTATAAATAATTTTTTGGATTCAATTAAAAATACTTTTAACTTAAAATAGCTCAATTTCAAATAATTGGAAAAGTAAACAAAGATAGTAGTGACAATTTAGATCAATGAATCAATTTCACGTAGCGGTGATATATGTGACCAAATTAGATTGAAAAACAATTTCAAGTTTTTCATCAAGTTGTCAAATTATATGACTATAGAATTTTGATTATCTTTTGCTTTTTTTTAAAGAAAAAAACCATTTTTAATATTGATTATATTGAAAGGCATTTTACATGTTCATTAGTAAGCTAATTTTGTTTCAGCCAGTTCAGTTAGTAAACAAGAGATTCACTTAAATAGTTGGTTTTCAATGATAATTATTTGATGCACAGCATGATTAAATCCAGCTTATAAGCACCTTTTACATTGTGCATTTCAGCTAGTCTGATTGGTGTATCAGGGTTGACAAAAGAGATACCATTCAGTATAGCATGAAGCTTCCCATCAATCATAACTGGAGTCAAGTTTTGTAACATATACGTGTCAGTCATTTTAATTGAACCATAGTGAAAAGGAGCCTTGAGGATTCGGTTTTTTTACCTAAATATAATAATAATAAAAAATACCAAAGTAGGTTGTCAGTTGGATTATTTTCTAAAATGGTATACTTTTTTAGGTCGCGCCTATCTGCCTACCTGACAGGCATAACCGCTTTTTTATATTAAAATATTTTTTGTTTAATAAAATATTATTATTTTATTTTTATTAAAAATATTTAAATTTATATACATGTAAAAATACGGCCAACAAGTCAAAATACTCAAAACAGGTCGTGCTTGATAGGTAGGCACAACTGCCACGTTAGCTCCCCCCTGCGCCCTGCGTGGTGGCCTCTGCTACTGCCCTCTGCTAAACTAAACACCAACAACTTCTAATTACTTTAGGTTTAGGTAATTGAAAGTTGCCTATTCGAGTTAGATTTTAAGTTGTTTTAAATTCGGGATAGTTTTGAATTTAAATTAGTTTTGTGTAAATATGAAGATTAAATTTAGTAATTTTTTAAAAATTAAGACTAAATTGATAGAATGTATAAATATTGAAAGGTAAAATTTGTTATTAGGTGTCAAACTTTATATATCAACTTGACAACATGGTAACTAAAAAAATCTAATTTCGATAATCTTCTTGGCTAAATCGAAAAATTTTATTGTTGGGTGACCAAAACAAAAACACTCTCATGATTGAGTGACTATTTATGTAGTTTATCTGATAAATAAATGACCATGACATCCAATCGTTTCAAACTTAACAACATAGGGACTAAAAAGAACAATTCAATTAGTTTTGTAATTAATTTGAAAATTTCCATAGTCCAATGATCAAAATAAAAACACGGTACAAGTTTAGTGGCTAATTAGATTATTTACCTTTTAAAATATATAAATTTAATAGATATTTTTAAAATCTATTAAGTCGACTAATTCAATTTTAGATTTTGAAACCGAAATGTTTTAATTGATTTTCCAAATTGATTAAATTATTTCTTTTCTATCGATTTAATTGATTTGAACCGATTTTCTCACCGTTGAATTCTCCATAACATTGCAATTAAGAGTTGTGAGAAAAAAAAAATTAGAATAGTCAATATAAAAATACACACAAATAGTCAATATAAAGAAGGCAAATGGGGAGTTGACGTGGCAGTCGCACCTACTTGACAGGCGCGATCTGTTTCGGATATTTTTACATGTATTTTGACCCGTTGACCGTATTTTTACCTGTATATAAATGTAATTATTTTTAATAAAAATAAAATAATAATATTTTATTAAACAAAAAAATATTTTAATTTAAAAAAAGGGGTTGTGCCTTTCAGATAGGCGCGACCCAAAAAGTATACCATTTTAGTAAATAATCTAGCTGACAACCTATTTTGGTATTTAATTTTTTTAAAAATATATTTAGATAAAAAAAAACCCACAAAAGAGATATCATTCAGTATAGCAGGAAGCTTCCCATCAATCATAACTGGAGGCAAGCTCCGTAACACATACGTGTCAGTCACTTCAATTGAACCATAGTGAAAAGAGCCTTGAGGATTCGGGCGATCACCACTTGGAGTAGTGTTTTGCCTAATTATTGAAAAATAGAGTTTATTTGAGACAGATTCTGCAAAGTTTTCAGTTTTAGTAAAGGGGAACTTCTTATAGGTTGAACATGCGTGGAGTGGTTGCAAAACCTATACGGTTATACTCAGAGCATAAGTTTTAAAAAAGATCTGGTTGCAAGTTCCCAAAGGGAATGAACCAATGATTAGGCGGTAGTATTCTCAAGTAAAGGAAAATTGAGCACAAACCTGATGGCCCTCGGCTGGTTCATTGCTGACCATTGTGTCGTAAATATCACTTGGTGGAAGAGGCAAAGGGCCAGTTGCTGGTCCTTTTGAATTGGAATATGCGAGATGGCCACGCCGGTGACTCTTTCCCAAGCTGATTCATTCAGAAACCTAGCACTAGCCACTATGTAGTAATCTGTAGTTGCATTCTGATCCATCGTAACTAAAAATGAATATGACTGTCCCACATGAATATCAAAGCTGGTGAAATTTTGTTGGGTCGTATAATGTCCCTCAGTTTGCACTAAGAGCAGTTTATGTCCCTGAATTCTAAAATTCAAACCAGTAGATGCACACGAAATCGGTAAGTTTTGGCTGCAAAGCATAATGTCATTGCATATTAGAAGTTGGCGTTGCATGAAATAGTATCTATAATTGAAGGTAGATATCAAACCTGCAACTTAAGAGTATATGTGCAAAAGATTAGAATCACTCAACTTAAATAAGCATATATACAAATGATAAGAAAAATAAATGGACATGTTTGAACAATAACAAAAATCACACCTTACAAAACTTTTTGCCATCACAGCGAAAGAAATGTATACCTGGATCAACATTAATGGATTCATATTCAATGCCAGCAGGTACAAGAGTTGTGTTATACCGATAAGGTCCCTTGCCATTGATGAGAACTCCACCAGAGCCAAGAATTGTTCTCAATGCCTGAAAGAAGAGCGTGCCAATTATTCTATTTCAACTGCAAATAAAGAACTTGGATGCACAAAAAACAAAAAAAAATTGCAACCCTTCTTTCGTTACTAACCGTGGGGTTTTGAGTATACCAGTCACCAATCAAGATGACAATGTGACCATCTGGTAGAGCAAAAGGAATTGCAATAACATTCCGGTTATTAATAATAATGGCACCAAAACCACCAGACGCTCTTTGAAAATTGAGCGAGGGAAAGTGGGAAAAGCTCCCAATCTGATCCTTAACTTGAAATTGGTAAGCAAAATTCTTTTTAGGTTGAATATGACAATTTGCACCTAAAACACCATTCTGCCATGAATTTCGCTGCATTTGAATTCCTGGCCTGTAAACACCGTAAGTCAGAAATTTCACAAGTTTCGACAAATCAGATCCAAAAAGTTTCATCTTAAAACCTACCAAGTCATCAAAAGATTTTCGTCCGATTGATTGAGAACATCAATAGCCACATTGTAATTAGTTGTGGCATTAACAACTTGGGCAGGCAATTCCCCATTAAAGAATGAAACGTAAGGTAAATTGAACCTTTACCAGCCGCCATTTTCATATCATGGCCTCTGCTTCGACCGAATTTGACAGATTATTAGTACAAGGCTCGTAAAAGAAGATTGAAAAGAATGTCATAATTATCAATAAAGCTGCATCAAATCCAAACGTACCACCCCGGTTGCCATTATTTGAAAAAAAAAATGTAAGAATACTAATTGAGCTTCTAAACCAAACATTTGATTCAACGAAGCTAAGAAATAAAAAGCCACCACTAAGAACATCAAATATGAATGCCTGCGCAACATTAGTTACTTGTTAGCACAGAGACAACCCCTCTGTCCAAAGTCATATGCTTTAACAGTTGAAAACCAGCAAGGAATGAAACTGACGCCTCACAGAGTTAACCAAAGAGTGGCAGATTTAAAAACAGTTAGTAAATGCATGCATCAGATGATCTATATGGAATATGAATCCCAGTCCTTCACTGTACGTAATAAAGCGGAAGTTACACTAAACGTAACGAAAACGCCTTCCATTGCGGAAAGCATAAAAAATTAAGCCTAAGCGGGGTAAAAGCAGCAGTAGCAGTCAAAAGAAAGAACGGAAGTAAAGAGAGAGCACTGAAAAGTGACCTGTTGAGGAACACCGAGAGGGAAGACAGTGATGTATGATAGTTTAAAATCATACAGGACATAAGGGTCTTCAGCAAAACAGAGGCTTGAAAGCAGAGCAATGTGAATCATGGGTGCAATAAAAATAACAAGTCGATTGTTTTTTTTCTTCGTTGGAAAGCAATAGGATATATGAGATGAGATAAAAGTAATTTAAGACGGAAGATTTACAGAGATTTGCGTCACAAAATATAGAGGAGGAAAAAAATGAAAAGACAAGGAAGAGGAAGGGGAAGAACAGCTCTTATATATTGGAATGGAAATATTATTTTAGTCGGTTAATGGTCAGAATCTTGGTGGCTGCAGGCATAGGGAAAATCAGAGTCAGGGTCATGCCGTGGCAAGGCAAGACTTGGGATTAAGATTGAACATTATCAAAATTATTCGGTTATGGAATATTAAAAATCATAACATAACAAATGGGAAATTCGAAATAAGAAAGATAAATTCTATTAGGATTTAAATAGGAGTAATTTGAAGTTAGGATTTTAAAAGGATTAATTTGAATTTCAAATTAAGGTAACGCAATTTTAATTCTATTTGAACTTTGAAAGTTAAGATATTATTCCTATGTTAGAAATATAGTATTTTCTATGGTAAATATGGGACTTTAATATTAGTTTCAGAAAAGCCCATGCATTTTTATATTGGTATTTTTTAAAAAATTAAAAATCTAAAGAAAGTAGACGGAAGATGATCAAAAGGGTCAATTGAGTGGGTTAATGTTGTTTTAATTATTTTTCTTTTATATAAAACTGGTTTTCTAAATTTGATGAATGAATATAATTTATGTGGAATTGGATTTAAATAGATTGTTTGCAAGTTAAATTAAATAAATTATATTTTTTCTAGTAGATTTAGTATTTATTAGTATAAAATCTTAATTTAGTTTTTTTTATATTTATTAATTTTAGAAGATATATAATTTGATAAGATTTGATTTTGTAATTTGATACGATTTGATTTTATAATTTGACTGTCGAACTATAAATAGAGACTCTCCCCTCCCCCATTCTATATCATGAGTAAAAGTTAAGCGACCAAAGAACTTTCTCTTCCTTCCTTCCACAAATCCGATCCGGTGGCTGTCACCGCCACCCACGTCTGCCGTCAGTGTTCTCAGCTCAGCTTCTTGGATCTCCTCTATTCTCAAGTCTCCAAGGTTTGCTCCGAAGCCAGACATAAACTAGTGAAGTCGAACCACAAAACAGAAGCAAAAAACTTCCAATTCCTATCGCCAATCGCCGCACCGGTCTGTAGTTTTCTTATCTTATGGCGATGTGTGTCGAAGACAGGATCAGTAAATTTTCGGATCATATTCTTTGTCATATTTTGTCTTTCCTTCCCATTAAAGAAGCAGTTCGAACCTCTATTATTTCAACCAAGTGGAGAAACCTCTTTGCTTCAATTTCTATCATTGAATTTGATGGTGATTTACTGCGTCGTTTGACTGACAGAAACATTGACAGCTTCAAGAACTTTGTTGATAGGTTGCTGAAATGCCCCGATCAAGTAAGTTTAGATTGCTTTAGGCTACGTGATGGGATTTCTTCATGGAATGATGGAGATCATGATTTTGATGTTTCTGGTTGGATATGTGCTGCACTGTGCCGTGGTGTTAAGGAAATTGATTTGCGATTATATAATTTTGGAAATGTTCTACCTGTTTTCTTCACTTGCCACTCACTGGTGAATCTGACATTGGATGCAGTAGATTCCAAGATTGAGGTCCCATCTGACGTTTGTTTAGGGAATCTGAAGACTTTCTACCTTATAGAATCGGTAGTTGTCTGTGATTCCATTAATAGGTTAATTTCGAATTGTCATGTCTTAGAAGATTTGGTTTTTCTTGATTGTTCTTTTGGGAATGCAAGTGAGCTTAATATCCAAAGTCCTTTGCTTAAGGAATTGACACTTTCATATTTTAATCCGAACATAGACCATGTGGTGGTGATTAATGCTCCAAATCTTGTTTATTTTCAATATGAAGGTGAAATAGTTAAAGTTCATCCTTTGAGTAACATGAAGTCCCTAGAAAAAGCCTTTTGCAACTTGTTTGGTTCCGAAACAAGTGCATCTTATCTTATCCAAGGAATTTGCAATGTACGGTCTTTAACATTAAAAATTTCAAAAGAGGTAAGTAAACTTAGTATTCATGTGTTTTTTTTTTCCTTTTTAACATTATAAAATAGCTCCAAGTTTTTGTGTGCGCAGATTTTCCCAACAAGTCGGCTTCCTATATTTTATAACCTTATTGAACTCGAATTTCACGGAGACATTTGTTTTGTGGAGTTTCTACATTGTGTGCCTAATCTAAAGAAACTTATCCTCAAATATCAGGTATGAAGTCTTTGTCTAAGTACATGTATTCATTACAACTGATCGTTTTAGTGTCAGTCCACAATTACTATACTTAAAAAAAATCGAAAGCATGTTTGAGATCACCTAAATTCTAGTACGAATTGAATAACTTTTATTATTTTTTCATGAGTTCAGAAAGACGCAGGAGCTCGATGGAAGGCTTTATGTATAAAAATTCCTTCTTGTTTGTCATTTCACCTCAAGGAGATTGAGATTGAAATTTCATGCATTGACACATATATGATTGAAATGGTTAGTTATTTGTTGGATAATGCAATGGTTCTGGAAAGGCTCATAATAATCAGTACGGATCGTCTGACTACTACGGCAGAGAAAAGGAAAGTCCGCAACCAATTATTGCAGTTATCAAAGAGTCCAAAGAAATGTCTAATTGTGATTTTGTAGCATTGAATTATCAGATTATTATGAAATGTAAATTCAGTAATCTCATGTGACTTTTATATATTTGAAAAGGAAATAAGTGTTCAAGCCATTCTTCTTCTAATAACTTAAAATTGTTGGGCTTGGAATATTTAGAAAGTAAACAAATTGGTAATTTTCAATTTAATATAATGGTACATTAATAAAGATATTTTGATAATTTTCAATTTCAAACAAAAGTTAAAAGCTAAAGACATTTAAATTTCAACTTTTGTGCGTGGATGGAAAAACATTTGTTTGCCGTATTTAATTTTATTAATATAATTATACTAATTATTCTTGTAAAATTTTAAATCAATTTAATATTTTTATTATTTTGATTATGAAAATAATAAAACAAAATGAATGTAAATTTATAAAAACATCATGATTAAGCTCTGTATGTCTAAATTTTAAACATAATTTTGCAGACCTAAGTAATGGTTTTTAAATTGAGTTGGGTATAAATATTTTTTGGGGATTCAATTAAAAAATACTTCTAACTTATAATAGCTCAATTTCAAATAATTGGAAAAGTACAAAGATAGTAGATTGACAATTTAGATCAATGAATCAATTTCACGTAGTGGTGAAATATGTGATCAAATTAGATTGAAAAAACAATTTCAAGTTTTTCATCAAGTTGTCAAATTATATGACCATAGAATTTTGATTATCTTTTATTTTTTTAAGCGTAAACTATAAAAATAGTCACTTTTGTTTGTCTCAGATTACATTTTAGTCACTTATGTTTGAAATGTTATGTTTTAGTCATTTACGTTATCATTTTGTTACGAAGCTGTCACTTCGTCGTTAAGCTCCATTACCTCTCTTATGGCAATCCTACGTCGTAATCTAAATAGGTTTTAAATGCTAACTTGGATGACCAACTGGGACGAGAATAGGTTTTTAATTAAATAAATTTAATTAATTAAAATTTTAAATTAATTACACCCTGGACTGGAAAAGAAAAACTGTTCGCCTCTTTTTTTTTTAGTTTTCTTTTCCATTTTGACTAAAAAAACTATTTTCATCCTAGTTGGACATCCAAGTTGGCATTTATAACCCATTTGGACTGCCACATAGGATTGTTGTTAGAGAGGTAATGGAGTTTAATGGCGGAATGACTACTTCGTAACAAAATGATAACGTAAGTGACTAAAACATAACATTTCAAATATAAGTGACTAAAATGTAATTTGAGGCAAACAAAAGTGACTCTTTTTGTAGTTTGCCTTTTTTTTAAAGAAAAAAACCATTTTTAATATGGATTATAATATCCAAATAACATAGGTTAACCCCTCATTCACAAAAGGAAAGATCAAGAAATGGTGAGTAAAAATAAGGGAGAAATAGCTTGATATGAATAGGTGATAAATATGGTCACTAGAATATGAAAAGAAGCAGGGTAAAAGTACAATAGCTACTGTAACAGCGTAATTTCCAGTAGTGTCGGAAACAGTGATTCGAGACCACTAAATCTGACCAGTGAGTCTTAAAATTTAATAAATTAATAATTATGGGTCAAGTGTGAATTTAGAAGAATTTTTGAATTAGTGAATTTTGTGATTTGTTGAATTTTGTGATTTAAAAAAAATTAATAGGTAAATTGGGTTCAAAACGAGGTATCAAGACCTTGAGTTCATAAGCTGAGCCATAAATATTTTTATGGAGTGTCATTGAGTTAGTATAAAAGTTTCATTAGAAAACTTTAACGTTTGGATAGTCAATTAATTAAAAAGGACTAAATTAAAAATAGTGCAAAATTTGTTAAATTGTGATTAAATAGCTTAAGTGACTAATAAAGAGGGATTTAAAATGAAATTAGGCCTAAGATATATGGGCTGGACGGTTTGCGCAAGAAAAATCAGCAAGAAAGTAAGGAGAAACAAGGGCAAAATTAGAAATTTTGCAAATTATATATATAAAACAAAGATAAAAGTGAAAAATCAAGAGATTTATGCCATAGGATGTCTGAAACAAGATTGTTTTCATATTTTTATACCATGTGAGTTCAATTCTTTCTTTTTCTTTGAAATTTTTATGTTTTGTGACTTTTACAACTAGGTCCAACTATTGAATTAATTAGTTTTTGATTCCATGGGTGATTTTGTAAGTTGCTATGAATAATTTCTGAAGTTTATGATGAATTAATATATATTTTAAGTTTTAATTTCATTATATTATGATTTTATTAAGTGATTTTAGCATAAAATGATTTTTAGGACCTAATCGTGAAAGAGTTAGGAATTGGGGTTTTGTACTGAAATTATGAATATCAAAGGCTTTATAGTAGTCTAAAATGATTATATAAAGTGTTATTTGAGGAAAAATTTGTTCAATTAAAGTGTTAATTAAGTAGGGACTAATTTGTAAAAATTATAAATTTTATGGTAAAAGTGTAATTTCAAAAATTGAAGGGCATAAATTGTGAAATGAGTTATTATTGAATTATATGCTAATGAGTGGAAAAATTTATATTATAGATCGGGAATCTGAAGAAAAACGCGGAAAAGAGAAAGTATCAAACTAGTCTCTAAACTTTTACAACTCCTACAAATTGGCCCAGGTAAGTTCATACGGCTGAATTTTTATGATTAATTGTTAATGTGGGAATGATATATTGCATCAATTCGTATATTTTTGTTGAATTATGACTATGGTAAAAATGAGAAAAAAAATGAGATTGTTAGTTCAAATTAAGGGATATGCAGGATTGAGTACATACGTTCGGTAATCAACGATGAATTGGCGAATAAGTCCATGGTGAATCCATGGCAAATCGTGAAAAGTAGGTATGGTGTTTCATTGAAGAAAACCATACTGAGTTGTGAAAAGTAGGTATAGTGTTTCGGTAAAGAAAACCATACTGAGTTATGAAAAGTAGGTATGGTATTTCAGTGAAGGAAACTATACTGAGTTATAGCATTGTAAAATATTCAAGCAAATTGTGGCACCGGGCAAACGATGTACTCAAATCCGTAAGATGATCCTTATTTTAGACAAGTATTTAAAAATGAAATTGAAGCTAAATGTTGGAATATAAGTTGACATCTGATATTGAGCTCGATTGAATAAATTCATTGTTTAAGATTGTGGTTGGCAGGAAATGTTGAATTTTTATTTGATTATATATATTTTTAATGAAATTTTGGTAAAATTTTATTATGAGCCTATGAACTTACTAAGCTTTCTGTAAGCTTACTTGTGTGTGTTTATTGTTTCTTGTAGATTGATATATATATATATATATATATTCGGAGGATCGGATCTACATCAACGATCACACTATCCAGATTTACTCCGGTAGATTTTGTTAAACAACTTTTTGATTTATATGGCATGTATTGGGACTTGGTCGTTTTGTGTGTATTCTTATGATATGGCTAAGGAGTAGCAAGTAAATTTTTTATAATGATTAACTATTGAATTGGTTATATAAGAACATGATTTGGTGTTGTGTATGCTTAAATGATAGTTAATACAAAGAAATTATAAAAGAGTAAAAATTTGCAATGGAACAGTTTTTGGACAGCAACATTGACATGATTTTGAAAAATCACCAAAATGATGGAAATTGAATTAGAGAGTGAATAAGATATAGAATTAAATTTGGATGAGTCTATTTTCACATGAAAGAAATAGATGAGCAAAAGAGTTGTATATTTTAGATATTTGAATTTTAGTGAGATAGGATCGAATAGCTTTTAAAATCCCTATTCTGAATTTAGAAAAACATTAAAAATTGTACAAACAGAATTGGGAGTTATAATTTATATTTTAGATTCCTTAGTGAGTCTATTTTCAATAGAAACAAATGATAATGTTATCCAAATTCTGTACATTGAGATAATTAATTTTTAGTGAAGAGGGTCGAGCTATCGAATAGTGAAACAGGGAATAATTTAAAGAATAAACTGTACTAATTGACTAAACCAAAAATTCTAAAAATTTTATGGTAATAAGATACATAAGTTTAGTTCTAGGGAAAATTTACGAATCTAAATTTTGAGTTTTGTAACTTGAGTTATAATTAAATTAGTGACTATTGCGCAGGTGGACAGTTTTATTGTGAATAGTGAAATGAATTGTTTTGATTTGTTTTAGTATTTAGAAAATTATTAATGTTCCCGGTTTAGACCCGAACCATTTCTATTGCATAATTTAGGGTATTGAGATTCCTTTTTAGGGACATATTGAATGAACGTGAGTGAATTAATTTTAAAAGCAAATTTTTATGCTCCGAACCAACAAGTTAAGTTAGGTAATGCCACATGCTCGACTCCGGCAACGGTCTCAGGTAAGGGGTGTTACAGCTACTTTTGTATCAGTAGTCATATTGCATTTTGATCTATTCTCTCAAAATTAGATAAATTAGTCTTTATACATTAGATCAAAGGGCAAACTATTTTTTTTATTAAAATTTTTATTCGTTTCTACTATTAAAAATTGGTTCTTGTACGTCAAAATGAAGTACACGTGGCATAATGCATTAAATCAAAGGACCAGATAACTCTTTGATCTGACGTACAAAAACTAATTTACTTGTTTTTTTGAATAAAAAGTAATCTAACTCAAATAGAGACAAAAGATGGGTACAAGCCTTGTACTACAAGGTAACAACCAAAAACAGTTGTCAAAACAGTAAATTAAAAGGTGGACCATTGTTGTAAAGCAGCATTCTGTCCCATATCATTAGATAACAAGGCTTTCTCAAATTTTAATTTTATTAAACTAATTATTCTTGTAAAATTTTAAATCAATTTAATATTTTTATTATTTTGATTGTGAAAATGATAAAACGAAATGAATGTAAATTTATAAAACATCGTGATTAATTAAGTTCTGTATGTATAAATTTAAACATAATTTTGTAGACCTAAGTAATGGTTTTAAATTGAGTTGGGTATAAATATTTTTTTAAATTAAATTAAAAAATTTCTAACTTAAAATAACTCAATTTCAAATAATTGAAAAAGTAAACAATATAAGTAGTACAAAGATAGTAGATTGACAATTTAGATCAATGAATCAATTTCACGTAGTGGTGAAATGTGCGACCAAATTAGATTGAAAAACAATTTCAAGTTTTTCATCAAGTTGTCAAATTATATGACCATAGAATTTTGATTATCTTTTATTTTTTGTAAAGAAAAAACCATTTTAATATGGATTATAAGTACAATGATTAGTATATATTAATATTGAAAGGCATTTTACATGTTCATTAATAAGCTAATTTTGTTTCAGCCAGATCAGTTAGCAAACAAGGATTCACTTAAATAGTTTGTTTTCAATGATAATTATTTGATGCACAGCATGATCAGAAATAGTTATAATACAAGACATAAGATATGATAACTTATCAAAAGATTAATTCTTTTTCCTTGTAAAAATAGTGGTGAAATCTGTGATATTGAAAATTTTACTGCTAAACAATACATAATCTGTTATTTTAGACACAAGTGTATGATTTTTATATGTTCATATAGAATATATATTTGTATTCAACATATTTATTTCAATATCTAAATCTAAAGTTAACAAAGGCAGACTACTCTAAAAAAATAATTAATTAATAAAATGAACAATAATATTGTTAAAATGTGTAAGTTATACCTTAATTTTTCTTTAGGTCTTAAGTTTCTTTATAGGTCGATCAGAATCATCAACAAACCCAACGCTTAAATGTGTTGCCCCTTGAATTGTGGATGGAATCTCCTTGCCCTGGAGCAGAGTAAAATAGTGAAGAATTAGGTTAAATTTATTCGGGCTTTTTTTTTACTATTACAAATAGAGTATATTCACAAATATAATATTAATACAAAGTAATTACAATATAAAATTAAATTAGTTTCAAGTATGAAAAAAAACCAGATAATAACAAAAAATTTCTAACAAAATCTTTACATGAACTCGAACTTAAATATCCAAAACCTTCGTTTTCCAAAGTTTCATTGGTTACTATTAAAATATTAAAATTAAATAGGTAAAAATACCATAGAGACTCTTGTACTGGGTGTTAGATTGCATTTTGCCTTCTCTACTCAAAAAATAAACATATTAATCATTGTGCAATAGATCAAATGAGCAAATTGGTTCTGTATATTAAAAATTCCATCCAATTCTACTGTAAAAAACTAACATAGCTAATAGAATAATCAAATAGTGATGGATGGAGTGTCACATGTACCTCATGCTAATATACATGAGCAAGGTTTTACAATAAAATGGATAAGTTTTTTAACAAAAGACCAGTTTACTCTTTAATTTAAGATACAAAATTAATTTCTTATCTTTTAGTAAAGATGACAAAATGCAGTATGAAAAGGAAAGCTCTATTAATCCAAACTTTTCATCATACAAATATGAAAGTCAGAGTGTGTACTTTTCTCTCTATATATAAACTAAGTTGATTATGTGTACGATTATTGCTTCAAACACATATCTTAAAAATATGATTTGTCAAATATATGAAAAAATTAAACAAGAATGAAGTATATTTATGTCATATTCGTACCCATATCCAACACGTGAGACCGGATAACATAAGAGGAAAAAGACGGCAAAGGCAATGAAAACAACCTTTAAGTGTGGAAGTTGGAGCAGTATAACCAGTACTAGATTGCTTCCCAAGCTCAATTTGCACCGAGAGGCTAGCATGTGACAAGTCCACTCCAGATGCCTGCAGTGCCTGCGTTAGTGTATTCAACAACCTGTCGAACATCATGATCAATTATTAAATATACCCATGTCGGCTACTCACATTAAGATCCAAATAACATAGGTTAACCCCTCATTCACAAAAGGAAAGATCAAGAAATGGTGAGTAAAAATCAGGGAGAAATAGCTTGATATGAATAGGTGATAAATATGGTCATTTCACTTGAATATGAAAAGAAGCAGGGTAAAAGTACAATGGCTACTTTTGTATCAGACGTCAGATTGCATTTTGATCTATTCTCTCAAAATTAGATAAATTAGTCTTTATACATTAGATCAAAGGGTAAATTATTTTTTTATTAAAATTTTTATTCGTTTCTACTATTAAAAACTGATTCTTGTACGTTAAAATGAAGTGCACGTGGTATAATGCATTAAATCAAAGGACCAAATAACTCTTTGATCTGACGTACAAAAATTAATTTACTTGTTTTTTGAATAAAATGATGAAATGTAATCTAACTCTTAATATAAGAGCCTTAATTGTACCTATAGAAGCAGTTGAAAACCAAAAACATGCGGAACAAAGCATTTAAAAAGAATTATTAGATCATTCATCAAATAAAAAGTAAGTAAAAGCTTACCCTTGGGAATATACACTTGAGATGCTAATCGTTCCACCTTCAACTGTCAACTCTTGTTCTTTCAGCTTTTTAATAGGAAGAGCACCATTGGTTTCTGCATCAGATGGCAACAAGGGTGTACTCTGGGCAGAGGTAATGGAGTTTGTCTGTGGTGACATCGCAAAGGGCATTGTCTTATTCATCATTGCAGGACCAAGGTCTACTGGTCTCAACGTAGTAGCTGTGCTCATATCAGAGTCTACAGGGTTCATTGCAGTTCCAGGAATGTTTGGGGCGACGGAAAAAACCAAGGCAGAAGGAGTCGACATGCTATTTATAGCTCGAGATTGATCGGCATGATTTTCTGTGGGTGTTTCGTTGTTTCTCTGTTTCAGATTAGGTCGATGGTCAGTCATTGAGAGCAATTCTTAGTTAATAGAGTTAAGTACCAAAATTTACCCATGGCATCAATTTTGATGGTTCATGATTCCATCCTTGATATGCTCCCTCATGTTTGTGTACTTTTTCTTGTAAAAACTGAATGTACTCGATAACCTGCGAGTAGATTGAACACACCATTTATTAAAAGTTTTGAAAATTTTGTAGATCGGAAAAGAATAAATCATAACTATTATAAGAAATTTAGGTACCTCTAATAAGAACGAGGCCTTATCTTTCTTTTGATCACTATTAGGAATGATACCTCTTAACCTTTGAAATCTGCAAAAGAATTGCTGGATTTTAGTATCCAATGACGATTTAGTATTTATGATGCTCATAAATATGTCTATACTTTCATCCAATCATGATTCAAACATGGTTGTCAAAGTATTTCAAGAATATTAAATGTGAAGCAGGTTATAGTTCTGATGTTCACTGATGTGCACTTGTGTCTGATATATTGTTCTATGTGCACATTTGGCTGTGTTGGCGTGTATCTGTTTCACTATGTTTTTTCCCTGATGTGCACTGGTGTTTACCGTGTTATTACTTATGTGCACTTCAGTTGCTGTATGGACGTCTTATTGTAGTTTGATGGGACTTGCTACTCAATAATATTGTATTTGCTGATTAAAAAAAAAAAAGTTATAGTTATTGCCTGTCATTTATTTTACTCCGCCGCCGCTGCTCAGTGGCAGAATGTTTTGATCTTGAGGTGTTAGCCTTCTGATTGGCCGCACTCTTTCCATCCACTTTTACTCTCAATTCTCCTGCAAAAAGAATCAACAACAATAATAAGGCCATCGAAATTTTACAGTAACTCTCGCAAAACCATCAAAATTTATTACTGCCCCGATTCCTAATACCCTTTACAAAACCAAGAACACTTTTATTTAAGGTCAGTATATATTTACAATAATATGCAGCACAATGTTATTCGGACATAATATTCAAAAATGGTTCCAAAAAAGAAATAAGAATGGGATACATAGATACAACATATGTAGTAGTGTAATCCAAAAAGAAAGATTATACCTTTACTACGGGTAGTAGTAGAACTCTCTTTCTTGAGATTGAAATCTTCATCTTCTTCAAAATCACTATATTGGGCAGATTTCATCATTTCCATGAAGCTTTTCTGCTTTGATGATGGCCTGTTGATGAGATCACAAATATACTCTTAATTTTTAACCTAGAAATAAAGTAATAAAATAAACGAAATGGAAACTGACTAACCGAGATGAAGAGAGAGAGCTGAAACTGTTGCGGTGGTTGTTTGTTGATGATGACTGCGATGGTCTCTCCAACGATGATGTGGCCCATTGCCTCTCCTTCCCCGCTGCTTCTGTCAAAAGTAGCCGCCAAAATTACATTCAGTTGAACGAACACAACGGCTTTTATGCCGAATGGGCAGGGCTGGATAAAACCTTCATGGCTGTCTTGATTACTAAAGTTCAAACCTCAATGTTAACTTATAATTTAAATTCTTTTTTGCAAATATTAACTATTATTATGGTTTTTATAAAACAAAGAAAACTAATTAATAAACAACTTTTTCGAATGACTGAAGTACGACTTAAACTTAGCCGCCTTTATGATTACTACAAGCGTAAGGTCATTACTTAACCTAAAGTCCATAAACTGTAATGCAAGCGCATGTTAGCCATGCATGCAGAAAGGATTAATTCAACCACATCGCATTTATCGGGCATTTCTTTGCGATAAATGCTATTACGATAAATAGCAACTCTAACATAACGAGTATGTCCATTACTACTTATTAGATTAGAGTATATCTATGGTAAAAATTATGTAATAAATGTATTTAAAATTTTGATATAAGCCCAAAATAGTAAAATTAATAATTAAAAATTATGATATTTTAACTTCAAATATCATTATATATAATAAAAATATCATAAAATTCTTTGTATTAAGAAATGGATTGTATTTTGTTTTTCCACTTGAAAAAGATAAATTAGTATTTGTACGATAAATCAAAGAATAAACTGATTATTCTATTAAAAAATTATTTATTTTTACTGTTAAAATTAATTATGTACATAAACATGAGGTACATATGACACGCTATTTGTCATTGTTTGATTATTTTCTTAATCGCTAGTTTTTAACAGTACAAATATAATATTTTTACAAAAAACTTAATTTAATCTTTGATCTAACATTTAGGAATTAATTTACCTATTTTATAAATAAATAATATAAAATACAATTTGATTTCTACTATAATGACATTACTTTTACTCATCATATATATATAATTTGATATTAAAAATAAAAATACACTCAAAATATATAATATTTATTATTCTGTATAAAAGAGTTTTCTTAATAAATTCACGATTGATTTCAATACTTATTATTCTGTATAAAAGAGTTCTTTTAATAAATTCACGATTGATTTCAGACTCGATTGATAGTCATCACCGGTAAATGAACTATTAAGTGTTGCAATACCATAAGAAAATTGTTACCTCTCACAGCCAGTGTTTCGCCGGTATTCTCCTTCCCTGTCTTTCCCTTCTTTGCTGCAGATTCTTCCCACAAAGTGAAACCACTTCCAGTATAAGAACTGCTGTTGGAGGTTTCATCATTCCTCTCACTAATACTCCTTCGAGCTACGGTGAATAATGCTCCCTCTGCTCTAGTGGAAATATGGCTTATACTGTAAGTTCCAATTCCACCCGGAAGAACATGTTCCGCAGAACGAGGTGGCGGTGCCGGCGGTGGTGGTGGCAGTGGCTTTTCAGCCATTGCTTCCTCAGCTGTTGTTTCTTCCTTGGCAATTGCCTTCCCTAATGCTTCCAGTTGTAGGAAGTCATGAGTTTTACGATACCCATCTGCTCATTTAGAAACCAAAGCAAGCAAATTTAGGATAAGGAAACACAATTGAAAGTCTATACTATTATGTATATTCTATTTTATAGTGTTTATATTTTAATAAATTAAACGTTATATTTCATATAGTAAAAATATTGTTTTAATTAATATCTATAAATATATCAAATATTTTCGAAATTTCACCTGCATAACTAGTATAATTTTATTGCTAAAATGAATAATCAAATTATTAAAGTATTAATTTTTAAAAATTTAGGTTGATGAATATTATAATTTTTAAAGTGTTACTATTATAATACAAATAAAGTATTTTCACTAGCATAATACAGCCAATGAATTTAAGGGTAAGTACTTTAGCTCCAAAAATACAAAATTACCATATAAAAATTGTTTAAAATTAATATTAATATTAATATTAATATTTTTACCCTGAAAATAATGTAATACATAATGAAAATATCTTTTGACTTTTTTCATAATTCAATTTGGGTTTAAAAACTCTAAATTTACCTAATAATATAACTATAAAAATACATATTCCAACCACTATAACATAGAATCAAATTGATATAAAATATAATGATGAAGAATAAAAAACCGAACTCAAATATAACATAGGAACAGTTACCAAATATTTAATTTAATTTATGGGTCAAAAATAAACTATCAATTGGCCCATTCGTTCGCGAAAAAAGGCAGTCACGTGCACCACTCCACATCCAGATCCGTAATAAAACTCTAAAGATGGCGGAAACACTCTAATAATAACATAAAAAACAAACTGTAAAGCGAAAAGAGGTTTTATATATAATATTGAACTAGTTCTTTTATTAACGGTAACTTTTTATTTCATTGATTAAGAAATAAATCCTGAACAAAAAAATTAAGAAAGCAATCAAATTATCTTATATTCTTTTTAGTTAATATTTCTGAAATATATTTTTTATATTATTAATATTAATTATAAAATCTAAATATTATACTGTCTATGGCTAAAATAATTTTCATTTTATTTTGATGTCTCTTTTTAATTACTTTGAAATAAAAATAATATTAATATTAATATAAATGAAAATTAGGGAAGAATTGAAAAGAAAAAAAAGTTGAGAGAGGATACTATTTAACTATTATTTTTCTTGGGATCTTGAAAGTAAGAACAAGAGAATCACCTTGAGCAGGTGGCCTTGGATCTTGTAGGACGCTTGAATGACTGTATAGTGACAGAAAATCATGCGTCGGTTTCCTTCCTGTTCTTCAAAACCAAATCTATTATTTTCACAATTATTAATCAAAGTATTTAATTCACACTTGTTTTTAATAAATTTCTTGTGAATTTTATATCTCGTAAAGTGAAAGTAAATCATATATATAAACGGCGTAGTAAAGTAAATTACCTTCTGCTCCCAATGGCCAGGATTGAGGAAGCTCCATCTATGACTTCAGTGTTTTTTTGTTTTCTTTTGACTGTGAAACTTTGGATTAGAAAATATAGCGAAATTCAAAAGTATACAGCAATTCAATGAATTTTTGAAGTGCTTGAGCTGTAGAATTTGAAGGAGGAAAACGAAAAAGGGAAAATTCTTCAATCCGTATTGCTTTATCAGATCCACTACACTTCGAGAAAGTGATTTCCGACGGGAAAATTTCCGGCCTACAGCTGAGATCGGAGCCACATTAACATAGCATTCAAATTCCGAAAGCTTTTCAAACAATCGACTTCAGATTCCAGAAAATTTCCTCGAGAAAATTCGACAAAATACTGCTCCGAGAGATCTTCTCCACTCGTTTAACTGACCGAATACCACCACAAAAATTTCACAAATTAAGAACAAAAAAAACTCAACTAAAAAAGCTAAAATGAAATTCAATTATACATAAAATTTAGCTAACTAATTCAAACAATAGCAGCAAAAAACAAAAACAAAAACAAAAATGAACTACGTACCTGCTTTGATCTGAACTAAAACTACTTCAACCTGGAATTTTCAGCGAAATGAAAGATTTGAACCAACGATTTCAATAATCGTGTAACAATGCAGCAACTGAGTCTTTTAATTCGAATCAATTTGAGCTAATTACGAGGTTTTTTTGTGTTCGTAGTAAAATGAAAACCTCTCGGTTGCTCTTTTCTCCTTTCATATACTTTTTTTCGCGTTTTTAATTCTTTTTATATACTAATATAGACTGGTTTTGTTAACGGCGTTGAAGTAACGGCGTTGCGGCTGGGTTAACGACGGTAAGGCTAAAAGTTGACGGCCTCATTTGAATTTTTTAAATATTTATTTTTTTGGGTAATTTGGTGTGGCATTCTATGGATCATGGAACTCAATGATTTTAATAATATTTATGCATTTTTATTTATAATTTTTTTAATGTTTTTGGCAATCCCGATTAAATTTTTATTATTTGTTTATTTGGTGGAGTAAAAATATGGGTTTTTTATAAATATGATTTTTTTAGGAAAATAGATATAACAACAAATTATTATTTAATTAAAATAAATCAAATTCTATGTATGATGAAGTCGGCTTTTGGGATGTGAATTTTTCTTAAGAAAAAACTCATAACTTAAACTACACTAGTGTCATCTAATACTAATTGTTGAATGGCATTTGGATAGTTGAAACCAAAATCAAGAGAATAAATTTCATCTAGAGATTAATGCACGACAAACTTATAAGTAATTCTATCGATTGGTCTGAAGATTAGGAATGTAATAAAAATAAACAAAATTAAAATCAACACAATGGCCATCGACAACCTCAAAGATTTTGTCATACAAAGTTAAATCCAAAGATTGAATATTAAATCTAGAAATAAGAGAATAACTATTACTCTCAATAATAAATTGACGAAAGTCGTGATTTCTAGTAAAAGAAGTTCCTCGACAATTATATTAACCTTTATAGAAAGAGGATAAAGGCATGAGCCATAAGACTAGCACAACCAACTCACACCATGACTTCTGAGCCATGCACATTCACACCACAAACACCTTGCCTCCCAATCAATCTCCAAGCAGCATCCGCATTAAGCTTAAGCATGTCTCCAATGAGTGCTTCCCATTTCATAACAAAGGAGTGGATAGGTAGCATTGGCACATGTAACAAGTTATTCACCTTAGAGTCCTTTTGCAACGTCCGCACCCTAATCAGTGCATCCTGTGCGACTATCACCTTGCTTTGGGTAATCTCCAAATTACAAGCATACCAAAACCGCTAAAGTACCACCAATAGGCTCGTAATCGTAGAGACATCTTTGTCTAGCTTCCTCGTTACGATTCAAATATGCAATGTAATTAACCTTGTATGTGATCATATGGTGCCCATTCTTGTAAAGTCTGGATCTATTAAGGGATAGGCTAAGACTAGGCACAGAGATTGTTCTACTTTGTGCCACTTCACATAACATGTGAAGGTAGGTCGTAGCCAGCTGCCCATCAGCCCCACCCTAGATTTCCCCGAACATCATACTCCAAATTGACTCACGTGACTAACCCATTCTCGGTTACTCTATGTTGGGCCCGAATCTGGATCGGAATTTTAGGTTTCAAAAATATTTATAATAATTTTTAAAGTTAATTCACGGTATAATCTTTAAAATATATTCATTTTCACACTTAAGTATTTAATTTTTTTATTTTAATTTGATATCTAAAGTATCAATTTCTTATATTTTTGTTCACTTGACATTAAAAGAAATTGTTAAGTAACTTTTACCAATGAAAAATGCCACTTGACATGTTTTGATCAATGAAAAAATGCCACATGGCAATTAGATTTATTTAAATTAAAAATGTTATATTTAAATATAAATAAGAAATTATAATATTAAATACTTAAATATTAAAAAATTTTAACTTTGGCTGATCAGTTGATTGACCGTTGACCATCCACGAAGTGCTATTAGAACATGTTTTGTGTCCCTTTATTTATTTTTAGTATTATATATATCATATCGATTAAAAATATAAAAATCACATATAATAGGTAATTTTAAAAAATAATATTTTTATAAAGTTCTAAAATATATAATTATAAATTTTAAAAGTCAAAATAATATATAAAATTAAAAATGTTATAAAATTAAAATATATATTTAAATTTCAAGTAATTGCAAAAAGTAACTTGAAATTTAAATACCTTTTAAATTTTATAAAATTTTATTTTTAAACCATTTTACAATTTTGTAATAATATTTTAATTCCAACTAATTTATTTTCAATTATGGTATTTTTTGTAAATTTTATTTTTATAATTTTCTACAATCTATATGTTCTATTCTAATTTTATTTTTTATTTTTTATTTTAATATATATACATTTAATAAAAGAAAATATTTGTTTTTACATTAAGGGCAATGTGATGCTTTGTGATTAGCTATAAGAATTTTTAACATCTGTGAAAAATAGACTATAAAGTATAATAGAGGCATACTTTAGTTACCAAATTGCGACAAAAACAATTTAGGGAGCAAAGTGAGAAAATGGGTATACTTTAGGAGCTAAATCGTAAATTAAGCCTTTTTTAAAAAAAAATTAATAAATATATTTAAACATTTTGAATTTAAATTACTCTAGTTTTATATTCAAAATTTTGAAGGTAAAAGTATTATGGAGGCCTTGTACCAAGAGTCAAATTGCATTAATTTACCCCCATTTACTCAAAAAATGGGTAAATTAATAGAAAACTAGACTTTTTTGTTAAAAAATTCATCAATTTCCATTGTTAAAAACCAGCGTAGCTGATGAAATAATTGGATAATTACATATGATGTAGACTTGTCCATGGGTCGAACTACCTGCCCGAGCTCGAAGGCCTGCTTGAAATTTGGGAGGATTTGAGCAAAAATATTAGGCTCGGAAAAGAGTCTAGGTAAAAAGATTAGGTCCATTTAAAATATGAGTCAGGCTTAGGTTTGAACATTTAGGGTCCAAACCCAATCCGTTTTTAAGTTAATAATATTTTATGTTATGTTATTTTTATAGTAGTATTATATACTACTATGATATAAACACTAAAAATTATTAAGGTGACTAAATAACAAATTTTAATAAATAAAAAATATAAATATTATTAAATATTAAATTGAAAATAATATTTTTTTTATTTTTTTTAAATATGGGCGAGCCTAAAATGGGCTTGTGTTAGCCATTTATAAATATGGATAGGCTTGAGCAAAAGTTTAGACACATATTTTAAGTCGAGCCGAACTAGACTTGAACAAGTATAAAGTGTGTTAATATCATGCATAGGCTCACCCGAACCTAGCTCAACCCATGAGCACCTCTAACATGATGTGCCACGTGTAATTTATGCTGAGGTACAGGGATAAGTTTTTAATCGTAAAAATAGGTGAAATTTTTAATAAAATGATTATTTTACTATTTGATCTAACGTAAAAGAATTAATTTACCCATTTTTTATAATTCATTTACCAAATTCCGAATTATAAAATCTTTAGTTTATCATTATCATTGGGACAAGTTTAAAATACTCTAGTGTTTATTTATTTATGTACTATTCATTAATAAAATATATTTATTCTCCAACACCTTTAACCTTGTATTCATAAATATAATCGCAAGGCATAGCTAGGGGTTGGTAAGGGCTTGGCCACCTAAAATGATTTTTTTTATTTAAGTCTTTTAAAATTTTCATTTAGTAAAAGTAAAATTGTACTTTAGCCCTATAAAAATCATAAAATTTGATTTAATCATTTAAAAATTATAAAGATATAGGCTATTAAAATAGTGAAATTGCATTTTACTATTATAAAATTACAATTTAATTTCGACCCTAAATAAATTTTTTGACTTCACCCCAGATAATCGTTATTTTTAGTGATAGACCTACATCAATTTTTCATACAACTAATTTAATCAATGAAATAATTATTTTAAAATAATTAAATAAAAGTTAATAATAATTCTTATAATCGATTCAATAGATTCAATTTTTTCCCTATTTTACCTTTTTTATTGATTTATAGTGTTCTACTTTAGATATGATTATATTATATATTATTAGCCGAATTGATTGAATCATTATATTTCGATTCAGTAGGTCAATCCATTACAACAACAATACTTGTTTAACCACCAATCATATCACATTAAATGCGTTCATTTACCCACCATCTCAGCTTCCGCTCGTAATCCTATATCAAACCTTTTAATTGTAACGATCCAATAGTCATGAGTATTGTAAAGTACATTTTTAGGATTTCGTTTTCATAAATCGAATTCGTAAATATTTATTAAAAATATTTACGACGCTAATTGTGTAGTTAATTAAGTTTTGGTTAAGTGAATTTGCATGAATTAAGAGTAATTAGGTATGATGACTAAATTGCATAAAGGGTGAAAGTTAAATTATAGATTAAAGAAAAATTAAATGGACTAAAGAAGGAATTATGCCATTGTCTTAAAATGAGGCTACATAAAGTAAAAATTAATATAAAATTTAAAGTTAAAATATATATTATAATAGATTTACTTAATATTTAAGTATATATATTATATTATAATGATAAGAAGAACATTTTGGGAAGATGATATAAAATGATGATATTTTCTATTTAATTCAAATATCATCTTTTATTTATTTATCTTTCTAATTTAGTCCTTCTCTTATCTTAAATTTCCATGGATGAATCATCATCAATATCTACTAACTCCATTTAATGGTCTAATTGTCATATAAGGACATCAAATTTTGAATTCCATAGCTATTTAATCCTTTTAGCTACTAGAATTCAACTTTTGCACTTTATGCAATCTGGTCATTTCCTCCTAATTAAACATAAAATTGGTAAGAAAAATTATCAAAATTTTCATACGTCTTTCCTAGCAAAAATAAATTTTCTTTCTAACTCGGATTTGTGGTCCTGAAACCACTATTCTGATTTCACTGAAAATAGGCTGTGACAATACTACCCGACCCATGTTGAAATTTTAGAAGCTTTTTAGTTTTTAAATGTTGTTAATATTGAATAAATTTAGTATTAGAGATTAAATTGATAGGTTTTAAGTTAGAAATGAAAAGGATTAAATTGTAGAATAAATTGTAAATTTTGAGTAGTAGGGACTAAATTATGAAAATTTGAAATTTAGGGATTTAAGAAAAATAGGAGTTAAATCTAGTTTAAAGTGGAAATTAAATGAAAATATAGAATTAAATGTAAAGAAATAAAGTTAGTATCGATTTAGGGACTAAATTGGAATTTAGGTAAATATTGTGTAAAAATTGAAATATTAAATATGAGATCAAATTGTGTTGTATTGATGAATTTTAAATGATTTAATTCCGTAGCTAACATCGTATTGGAATCCTCGACTAAAAAGGAAAATATAAAGTCGACGAGGAATAGCTCGAATTTCGATTTATATTTCTATAATCTGAATCTAATTATTAATTCTTGTATTTTGAGTTAATACTAAAAGGAAAATTATAATTGTTGTATTTATAATTTTGAGTTAATAAATGAAATGTGAATTAAATTATGAAAAGTTATTTATATAGCAAGTGTTGAGAATTGAGATATTTGTGAAACAAATTAAATATGATATGTATGAATTCAAAGAGTTGGAATATGGTTGTTGTAATATTTAAATATTAATATGTGTTTATATTTTAATTATACATTTGAAATCTTTTTATGTTTAAATATTCGAATTATAGAAATACTACTGTGTTTTACTCAGCATACGGTTTTGTTTTTCGTGTGCAGATTAGGTACTTCAATTTTGATCACCGATCCAACATCCAACAACGATCCCAAACTCAAACGTGGTAATATTTACTCTTTTGTGTCGATATGTACCTAGGACTATTAATTATTTTGTGAATTGATTGTAAATGAGGTTATAAATATAATGTTAGTTAAATATATAATCATGTGAAATTAAGTTGATGATTAGGTGCTTATGAATTAGGCAAAAGTGGATTGAATTTGGTATGTTTGAAATTCGGATTTGAATGATGCTTTGATGTTTTGTATTGATAACATAATTGTGGTACCAATGAGGGTACATTGGTTAGGTACCTAGGATGATTGTTTTGACATATTTTGAATGTGTTTGATCGTGTTTTGAATTGGTTAAATGAGTAAATTTTGAGTTGCTTTGTGTTCAAGCTTGTAGGGAATGGTAAACTTGTTATTTAAGGTACATTTTGAGTCCACACGGGGGTGTGAGGCCATTTAGAAAGGGCATACGGTCTGGCACACGGGCGTGTGACTTGGCCGTGTGACCCAAATCAGAGAGTTACACGGGTACAAACACGGGCTGGGACACGGCCGTGTGTCCCTACTTCGAATGCTCACACGGCCATGTGAACCCTACAGCTTTGAAAATTTTAATATTTTTTCGAAAAATTCTGTGAATTTCCGAATTAGTCTAAATTTGTTTCTAATGCGTATTTTGGGCTTCGATGACTTGAATAAGGGACAATATGTATGAATTTAATTGGTTCTGATTTGAAAATTATATGATATGAAATGCTTGGAAATTTATGTCTATTTGATCGGTAAATTTTTAGTAATGTTGCGAAACCCTATTCTGGTGACGGATGTGGGTTAGGAGTGTTACATTAACACATTTTAATCATGTCTCGTCCTATTGTATAAAGTTAGGACATATTCCCTAAACACAAGAATAAGACCACAAGTAATGACTATAAATAGTTATAAAATAAATATTGAACTATTCTAAAATTTTCATATAAGTCAATAGCATGTTAAAATCGACGTTGTATGCCCTTTTTTATTCGCACAACTTGCATCAATCGAAAGCTCTCCTCCCTATTCTCTTCCACAGTTTAAATTTTTTATGAAACAACTTTGAACGTCACGAATTTTTGAACTAAAATTTAAACAATTTTATTCTTTAATCTTTGACACTGACCACCATATCGAGTTGGATCTAATGTATGTTCTTTTATTAGTCGTCTACTATATCGATCATCGAACTGTTGCTTGGAGCTCACAAGTTGAACTTAAAAAAAAAGACTTAATGACCCTGTGACTTAAATAAAAACTTCTAAATAGGTCCGTGATTTAAATAAAAATTTTTGAATAATTTAATAACCATTTTATAACTATTTGAAGTCAAATAACTAAAACATAAATTTACTAATAGTTTAATGATATTGAATGTAATTTATAGATACTAAAAACTAATTTTTTTATGGCAGAAATCATTTATTGTAATAACTATAAGTTAATAAATGTGGTGGAAGAAAAATCGCGCATATGGCTATAGACAAATTGAGAGGGGGTGTAATGTTGGTGATAAAGGAGAAAAGTCACGTGGTGCGCCTCATGTCTCTGCTCTTTTTCTCTGTTGCCGGGAAACGCGGGACTTTGTTCTCACTTTTCAGCTATGGCCACCATGTGCATTCTTTTAGCGGCAATTTGAGCCAAATCGAGTATAGTAGTAAAATGTTCAAATTTATTTAAATAAAATAAAATATTAAAACTCCATTACTTGAATTTAATTAAGTTGTATTTTAAAAGTTTTGAGTTCGAATCATAAAGATTAAGTTGCTTGATCTCGTTCAGTTATGCTCATTTAGTCCTTCGAGTCGAAGAGGATATTCAAATAAAATTCTCCTAAAAATGATTATTTTAAGATTCAAATTTGATATAAATGTACTAGGAATAAGTCAATTTATGTTTTCTCTAATCGCTTTTTAGTAAAAATAATTTAATTTTATACTCAACTTGAGGCTCGAGTATTTATGCTCAAATTCAAACAAGTTTAAATTAAATAAAGTATTACGAAAATCATTAGATAATTTGATCTTGTTTACTCTCTTAATTCATAATTAGTATAAACTATATTTACATTTATGCTATTATATAAGGATGTAAAGTATAGGTAAAAGTACCACAGCGCTTTATACCAAGAGTCGTATTATATTTTGCATCTTTACTCAAAGATATGCAAATTAATCTTTTATATATTAGATCAAAGAGTAAATTATTCTTTTTATTTAATATATTTTTCATTTTACTTTTAAAATTGGTGTAGATAACAAAATAATCAGATAGATACACATGAGATCGGTTTTTAAAGTAGAAATGAATGAAACTTTTTTTTTAAACAATCTCATTATAAGTTCAGATCATATTTGCACTTTTTGACACAATACCTAGAATTACCCATAATTCCTACCCAATCCAAATGAATGAAACTTTTATTAGAATATCGATTTACTATTTAATCTAATGTACAATGATTAATTTACTTATTTTTTAAGTAAAGACAATACAATATAATTCGACTCCATAATATATTATATTTATGTACATTTTCATATCAATAATTCATATTTATATATATTTTAGCATTAGAAAGCATATATGTTATACAGCGACAATCATGGCGAGCATAGCATTAGGTACAATTAAACAGCTTGGCTTTGTCTGTATCAATTTGATATAAAATTAATCTTTTAAATTTTGCGTGATATTATTATATTTTAAAAATTAAAGGAACATGGCTGATCAGCTTTCATACTTTTGTTCCATTACATTTTCTTCTTTATATTATATTCTCTGCTTTTTAGAAAAATATATTTATTTTCAATTCAATTCTCAGAAACTTCCTATAACCATGTGTACACCCATCAAATTGATTCTTTGATGTATTTTCGATAATAAGTCGAGTAAAATTCATTTATTTACATGAAATAAAAAAATATACATATTAATATATCAAAATTTATGTAAAATTATTTAAGCATCATACAAAATAATCATAAAATTTATGTAGTCCGTGATAAGAGGGAATATGCTCCAACGATTATTGGGTCGAATTGTAAGAATAAGAACAGATGGTAATACGATGTTAAGGGGGTTGCAGGGACCTTGATCTAGAGGTGATTATGGGTCTGGCCGGGTAGGGTTCAGAAAAAATTTCAGTCCACTTTCTAGGCCTCGGCCCAGCCCGAAATATGGGTCTGAAATTTTGTCCAGGCTCAGCCCGGGGAAAAAATACTAAGCCCGAGTCTGGCCCGTTTTTAAAAGATTAAAGTAACTTTTTTGTCATTTGAGGGGCAAAGTGTAATTTTACCATTACTATTTTAAAATTTTATAAATTATAAAGAGTTAAAAAAAAAGAATTTTTATTTTTATTTTAGAGTAGAACTCTTGCCCATGAAATATCATATCAACAAATTTAACAATACTAATAATTAAAATTAAAATTTGAAATTTGAAATATAAAAATTAAAAATTAAAAATTTTAAAATAAAAATAAAAAATATTTTCAAAATATACGGGCTTAGGGAAATGGAAAATGTATATTTGGGCCGGGCCCGGGCCAAAAAATTTTTGCCCGAAAGCCGGCCTGTTTTCTAAACGGGCCTTATTTTTTTGCCCAAACTCATATTTCGGGCCTATATTTTTACCCAAACCCTCCCATATTTTAGACGGGCCATTGGGCCGGGCCGAGCTACCCGGCCCATGATCACCTCTACCTTGGTCCTTCTAAAAATAAGAAAATTTTAGTTCATTCCCTTTAGAAATAATAAATTGCACTTTGTCTCCCAAATATGAAAAAAAATCTATTTAATTCATTAAAAAATAGTAAAATTATATATGATAAAATTACATTTTAATTTATCAAAATTTCATAATTTAATTTCGGTTTTTTTTGTGGCTTTACTCCTAACCATTAAATAAGAAACTAGATTTTTCTTAAATAAAATATTTGAGTTTAAGTGTTATGAATGATGAAAACAAAACCGATAAAGCTTTACTCCTCGTTTATAAATCTTATCCAACTCAAGCAATGTAATTAGAAGGTAGAAAATATTCTCTAATCATAAAAACGGAAGAGACATGTTTTTAGTAACCTGAGATGGTGTTGAGAGGTCATTTTCATGCATTAGCGTGTGGGGCTGTGGGCCACGTGAGTCGACCCCCTTACTCACGTGCATTCTTACTCGATGACAACAGGATAAGGACATCATTTGTTTCGCAGACCAACATCTCAGTAGAGTAATTTTATTTCGTTTAATATACTACTTGTTATTTAAATTTGATTTTAATATTAATTTAGTATTTAAAATTTTAATTTGATACTTAAAAGGGTTTTTTTTCTGTTAATATTAATTTAGTATTTAAAATTTTTAATTAAGTACTTCAATTTAGTATTAATATTAAATTTGGTATTTGAACTTTTTATTTTTCTCTTGGTCAAGTGAGTATATTTTTATTAGAGTACAGTTATCAAATATTCATTGGGTCACATGATATCATTTAATTTGAAAATTAAATTGAACATTGAAACCAAACTTAGATACTAAATTAGAAAAAAAACACTCAAGTACCAATTTGAACTTTAAAAATTAAAATTAGGCACCAAACGGTAATATTAACTTTTATTTTTGTTGGAGTGTTGTTAATATAATATAAAAAAATTTAAATTAATATTTACATATTTAATAAAATTTAAACAAAGTACTTTTAATGTTAAATGATAATTTAAACTTGACTCTAACTATTTTATCCAAAGTTTGATCCAAGCGTATCGAGCGAATAACTCGACCAAGGGCAAAGTCAATAATGATGTGATGGGGTGGAGATAAATTTTAAAGACAAAAATTTGCATTTGACAAAGAATTAAGAAAGGATTAAATTGGACTATTAATATTTAGAAGATACTAATTTTGTAATTGTACCATCGACTAAGTGAGCCCAATGCCATAAGTACACATGCTCATACTTTAATTCATGCGTTTTAAGTGCAAATTACATTTAACACACAAATACAGTAATACCACAACTTATATGATATTAATACTTTAAAATAAAATTCAATTAAAAGATTTTCAAATATAAAAGTGAATTTAAAATTTAAACCGTAATTAAAAACATTTAATATTTGAATCCAAAAATAATAGAATGTTTATTTTTAAAACAAATTTCGAAATTAAATATGAAGTCTAATTTTTTGTGTTATTTTATATATAAAATTTTAATTTGATTTAATTTTCACAAATTATTAACAACATTATCAATTATTACTATTTTGCGTTAATATATTACATACACAAATAATTATATTTATCAAATATAAAAATAAATATATATATTAATTTTCTTAAATATGTACAATTAAATTAAAATTAAAATTTTATGTATACATATAAACTACAATACAATATTTATATATATAATTGAATCAAATTAAAACTCGTGTATCAAATTTTATATATATATATTATTTTCTCGTGCATTATCATGTCTATCGACAATAATTAGTTGACACTAAGAACAAATATATTTTAACGAAGAAATCTTTTGTTTTCAGTAACAGAAGCTTCCTATGAAAATATGGACATTCCTTTGGTAAGGAATCGATTTAGGGATCAGTTAACAATATATGGACTTTTAATTTAATTTAATTTAATTGGAGTTTTGATTTTAATTATTTAATGTTAGTGAAAAGACAGGTGTAAGTTACTCCGTTAAATCCGCACACATCACGTGATTAAAAATGTCTGCCCACCATATCTTCACTTCCCTAATCACGTGTACAACTCACGCTGCCATAATTGTGGGGGCCCAGCCCGCGATATTACGCGTCCCATTTTCCCATATTTAAAACAGATAATTTGGGCGCTACGGACAAAAATGGAAAACTAAAATGCGAATATATTATCTAATAAATCAATTTAATTGAAAAATATGGTTAAATTTGGATATTAGTTCCTTAACTCCGCATAAGTTTTAAATTTAGTCTCTATCTTTTAAATTAGACAATTCTTAATCTCTATATCTCTTGAATTGGTCGATTTTAATTTTTGCATTTTTAAATTTCAATTTTGATGAAACTATAGCAAATAAATTTATTTGATTAAATTCGATATTAACCACGTATTTGCTTAAAGTTATAGATATAGTCTATATTTTTCAATTTGATCATTCTCAATTCTTATACTTTTAAATTTTAAAATTTCAATCTCGATTCAGACGGTAGCGATTAAATCCATTTGGTTAAATTCTACTATTAGTTTTGTATTATGCCTAAAATTAAAAATTTAATCCATATTTTCAATTTGATCATTCTTCGTCCTTATACTTTTCAATTTTTAAAATTTCTATTTTGATACGACAACAAACGCTAAATCCATTAACTATTTTTTTTGTGAGTAATATATGAAAATAGCAAGCTAACATAACACTATATGTGATAAAATGCTTTTCGTTTACGATTTTGAAAATAGTAAAACTTACGCCTTTGATAAGGATTAAAATTTTTAAATTTAACACGTATATAGATTAAAAATGATAAAATTAAATTATAGGGACTAAATTGATAATTTACGTATAATACAAAAATTAATAACAAAATTTAATCTAAAAATTTATGGTTTGTTGTTTTGTATATAAAAAGAAAAGAAAAGAAAACAAATTATAAGCATATATAGCACGTGAGGTGGGGGTGATAACTGATAAGGGAGCAACTACTCACGTGCGCCCATCCCTTGGCGTTCATCAAACACACTACCTGCCGCCTTGCTTGCGGTGGGGTGGCGGACTGGCGGGGTCCCACCTCTATTATATTTTGTTCTTTTAACGCCGTCAGTCGCCGTTAATACTGTTTTAACGATTTCACGGTAGTCTCTATTGGTAAACTTTAGGGAAAATATGCAAAGGTGCATTGGAGAATAAGAATTTATTTTTGTAGTTATTTAATATATATTTTTATTGATTGAGGTAATATTTAGATTTGAATTTTATAATATTTCTATTTGCGACAGATTCAATGTATATGCTTTTATATATAAACTTGGAATAAATATTCATAAACTGTAATTAAAATTGGATACTTCTTATGAGTTTGAATAAATGTAAAAGGATTCTATTTTAAAAATTTTGTAACTAATTTTATCAAAAATAAAAATATATTTTGAGATTTGAGATTTGAGATTAGAGTTTGATTTAATTTATATAAGCACACTAATAATAGATAAAACTAATTATAATTTTAATGCATTAAAATTGTTGAATTAACTATTAATGTTTAAATTTAATATTTTAATATTATTTTAGCATTTTACATTTTATTTTTTCTAATTTAAAACCAAATAAAATGTTATTAATTGAAAATTAAATTTAAATTAGATCAAATATAATAAAGTTAAACTTTCTAAATCATTTATTTTCATAAGTGAAATAATTATTAAAATTAAATAATTTAATGGTAATAATTTAAAGATATATTAAAAATCTAACTTTCTAAAAATTTGAAATAAAACCTAATTTAAAAATAAATACTAATACTACAATATGTTTAAAAAATATAACTTAATTTTCTAACTTCAATCCACCATTCTTGTCAGGATGCGAGGGTGTCCTTGGGAATGAAAATGCCAACATAATTGCACTTCCTTTCAGTTCTAATTGTTGCCACCGAAGTTTACCAAGCCAATTTCCTTGCCATCTGAACAGCTATTGAGGTGTTCATGGATTTGAGGTGAGTGAGTAAGAGAGAATCGGATTCGGCTATTGCGATTAGGTGGATACTTAAACTTACATTACGTCTATGGAGAGTCTTGAGTTTGTTAAAGGAAATTGGTTCGAGAGTCGCTCCGATGGGGGAGGTTCATTTTGTGAAATTTTCCGGTCATTGAATCACTTGGCTGACGTACTTGCTAGAGATGGGTTGAAACGAAGTGTTCTGTTTTCAGCCTTGTGGTAGGGTATTTTAGTGGTGTGTGTTTTTAATCACAATTTTTTTTTCGAATAAAAATATTATGAAAACCTTTATATTATATAAAAATAAATTAATCTCTATTGAAAATTTTATTCTTTTATAACACGTTGCATGAAACTATTTAATTATTTTATTAATTACGTTAGCTTTTAATAATAAAAATAAAAAATTTCTGCTCTTTACTCTAATGAAAAGAGATTAATTTGTTAATTTTTAATAAATAAAATAAAATCAAGACAAATTCCTTTAAATAAAAAGAACAAGATGTCCATAGTAATTTTACCTTGAAATGAGACCAAGTAAACTATTTTATTTTTAGCCATTATATAACTAATTCAACTGCATAAATTTGAGCCAATCCGGTTTCCATAAAACGTGACAAGTAAACATGTGTATGTATATAATATCCTTAATCACACCACCGCAAACAATGTTATTAAATACATATATTGAACATTACAGGGATAAAAAAAAACTAGTTTCAACATAAAAAAGGTAACTTCATGATTTTTTGAATCTAAATATAGTTTGACAAAAGAGCAAAAATATCTCCCCCAAAAATAGTTGTTTAAGCTCAAAGTGAACTGAGGTAATCTTTTATCAAACTGATGAGTGGGGTAGCATTGGGAAATCCCTCCAATCTCTGGAACATAATTCCGTCCATCCGAGCTTGAACCCCGTCGGAAAACGTCAAGTCTTGCAAAAGTTCTTTTACCGTTCGGTCTACTCCGACTATGGAGCTCCCTATCCCACTTAACACCTCTGGTAGTGTTGGCGATGGTCTCGATAACTCAACGAGGGTAACCTATCCATTATTACCACATACATCAAATATTTCCGAAAGCACGAAAACACTATCTTAGTAAAAGTTGTTGTGGATGAAGAATAACTTAAATGCCCTTGGCTCTTGCAAGACAACAAATGATGCTTATTCTGATAAATGAAAATATGTTGTCTGCAAAGAAATCACGAGTCTAGATTATGTATTATCGATGCCGAATACCATAAATGTATATCTTATTCTATTCTATAACAGGGAGCAGTTCTATCATACAGAATTTTGTTTCAGTACTCAACGGATATACGGTCGCTTAATTTTCTGTTGTAGGTGGATACTAACAATGCTAATTACTTAATTTCCTCCACGACATCAGTCAATGAGAACATAAATGAAACAGAGTGATGCTTTGTCCTACCGGAAAAAAAGCAGAGTAGCTCATGACCAAAAACTAATAGACATAACAAATCTTACAATAAAAAAACTAGGATGAGAATAAGATGCAAAAGCGGTAAAAGTACCATGAAGACTCTTGTACTAGAAGTCAGATTGCATTTTGTCCCCTTTACTCAAAAAATTGGCAAATTACTCCCTATTTGTTAGATCAAAAAGCAAATGGGCCATTCTGTTAAAAATTCCATCCATTTTTATTATTAAAAATTGGTCTATGTACATCAGAATGAGGTACACGTGGCACGCCAAGTGTAATTATCTGGTTATTCTATTCGGCACGCCAATTTTTAACAATAACAATGGATAAAAATTTTAACAAAAGGGACTAATTATGGTATTTCATAAAAAAATTGACATACAAAACCTTTCTAATATCTTGGAACAAATTTCGAGTGTCCTAAAACGAAAGAGTTAAAAGTACTAACAGGCCTGTCTTGTGGTATCTTGATTTTATGTTTTGCAATGGCGATAGCCCGAGAAAGTCCCCCAATAGCATCAACCAAACCATGTGATGCTGCATCTTTACCTGCCCAGACTCTACCTTGTGCAACGTCTTCCATCTTTTCTACCTGTTGAATGATTCAAATTAAGATTTTTTTCCCCTTTCAGAAACTTTACATTACATCTAAAACTCAAGATGAAAAAAATAAACATACAGGCATTGATCTTGAAAACGCAGCCTTGTCTCGAAATTGTTTATAAGCATTCTGCGCAGACTTCTCAAAAAGCTTGGCTTCATCCGGCCTGGTATATATTAAAGTTAGTTCTATTTTAATTTAATAAAGAGTAAACTACACTCAAAGTCACTAAACTATTAGTCAGTTTACATTTTGGTTGCTCAACTTCAAAAGGTTACAAAATGATTATTGAACTATTCGAAAGTTTTTATTTAAGTCAATAGGCTGTTAAAACTGCTGCTTTATTCACACCACTTCTACCAATCAAAAGCTCTCCTTCCCCTTCTCTTCTAGCCGGACTAAAAAAGAAAACTTAACAGCCTAGTAACTTATATAAAATTTTCAAATAATTCAGTGACTTAAATACAAACTTTCGAACATTTCAATGACCATTTTGTAACTTTTTGAAGTTCAGTGGCCAAAAGTAAACCTTTAATAAAAAGAGAATCTAAACAGAAAAGCAGCTGTTTGTATGAGATCTAAAACCCCCCAAAGAAGAGAACAGCTAAGAAAAGAAAAAAATAATTAAAAGAAAAGGGCCAAAACTTGGCTTTAGAATTCAAATATACGTTATTTCGACTCTTTCAAGTGCTAGTGTGCCAAAGACCTACCAAGACATGGATCTGAGGATATAACCTTCCTAGGATCCTCAAAATATATGTAAAAACTCGGGAAGTTTTTTGACATACCATGTTTCACATATACTCATATCTAACACTCACACCTAAAACAGACATCTTTCACATTCCAAGGGAAATATGCAACCATGGCATTCACCTTAAAGGTCGCTGCTCAGCTGCAAGAAGTTCAGCATATCTTCCCCTTGATATAACCTTCCAAGGACACTCAAAATATATGGACATTCAAAAATCTTGAACACACCTGTGTTGGACTTATACTTGTAACTAATACTCATGCCTAGATCCAAGTAACATAGATTCCAATATCAAATCATACAGAAATCCTGACATCTTTTCATTTTCTATCTAAATGAAATACAAAACTACGACATTCACCTGAAAGGTCGCTGCTCAGCTGCAAGAAGTTCAGCATATCTTCCCCTTGAAATGACCTCCTTATTGAATCCTATTTTTTCGTATAGTTTGCCCAAGTTAAACTTCCCTGCAAGCAAGACAAAAGGGAAAACAAAATCAAACTGATTTTCATGACTCGCACAGAATCAGAAAGGCTTATGTAGGAAACCAACATTTCTGGTTTTCAGCCAAAAAGGCAATTTGTTCGTTAAAACGAGGAAAGGCACAATTTGTTTGACAAGGGCATCCAATTAAAAGAAAAAAGATAACAAAAAATACAATAGTTACCAGGTAAAAGATGAGATATAAGGACCATTTCATGTCTCAGATTTCAGCAGCAGGTAAACTGGCCTGAGGCTTGAAGATTTTATTTTCGGAGGACAAATTCAATGGTATAATATTTGATTTTCAAGGTTAAAGAATTTTTAAAAGTATCTTGTTAAGTTTCAGATGAGGAGGAGCCCAAAAAAGTTTGTAACTCAAATATTTTAGATCTGTAATTTTTCACCCCCAGACCACAGTTTAAAGTCCTTTGCAGCTATCTTTTGGAGAAACAGTTTCTAGTCATACAAACTCCACGCTTATCAAATTTCAGAGAGTTAGTTCACCTGTAACAACTCCAATTGAACCAGTTAAAGTCAAATTTTCAGCAACAATAGTTTGAGCTGCCATAGCCATATAATATCCTCCACTAGCAGCCACATCACCCATGGATGCAATGACGGGTTTCGATGCAGCTAAAAGTTTGATTTCCCTCCACATTCTGGATATTGTAAACATAAACTATAGTTAGTAAATGGACCGATGTAGAATATTATATTATGTATTTCAAGAAGAAATTAAAATGATGAAGATTAGCACATAATACAAGAGTTTCAAAATTCAGCATTATACAAAAGGGTAGGGAAACAAAAATGATAACTCGTATCAGAGAAGACAGGGAGATTTTTTTATGACATTCTCTTCTCATTGTAATATGTAAAATGACCATAAAATATTCGACGACTAAAGACTAAAAAGATGATCTGAGGATTTCAGAATGAAGATGACACATAACGTCATGCATCACTTACAGATAAACAAGATACTGCACGGATATTGAAAGCTTATATATTCTTAATTGTTTCAACAATTATTAGATCCTAAAACGAATATTCACTAGAAAGAGTCAATCTTTAAAATCACTTACAAATCTGAAGCAAGAGCATCACCTCCGGGGCTGTCAATTCGTATGATAACAGCCTTGTATCTTTTTGATTCTACAGTAAAACAAAAAAAAATATTATTTTAAAAAACTACTTTAGGGGAAGGGGGTTACCCGTAACCAACCTAAATAAAGCAGCACGTATACAGAAAGTAAAATCTTAGACACTTTCTGCACACAGATTTTATTTTGGATACAACTAATAGTAAGCACCAAAGGAATTCAAAATTAGCCATTTTGTGGTATAAAAACACTTAAGTGAGGTTTGTAAAATCCATGATTTTATTTACTCCATTTTCTGCATTTCAACAAGAAAAATATATATTTGTATATTTTAGTACCGAATATGATTTAATAGCCTTTATGAATAAACAAGTAAAACAACTGCAACCCAACACCATTCATGCTACTGTAGAAGGCTGAAATTTAAAAGCTACAACTTGGTCTTATCATAGACTTTTTTTATAAGGAACATTTATTGATGTGATAAATGTAGGTCCATTTTATCAACAATAATACTCTAATATTTCAAATTCTATAAATCAGCCCCTTTTGACAATACATTTGTCTCTATCTTTTGAATCCTAATTCTCTAATATTTTGTAACTTTGACTTCATGAGAATGATCAATTGCATGAGCTGCAGTTAACTTATATGTCAATACAAAGTGTTTAGATATAGGATATGGTCCTCCTATATGAAAACTTTAGAGTTGGATATTTTCCCCAATCTACACATCATTGCAAGCAAGTTAAAATGAGGTATACCTCGGACACTACGAATCTTCTCAATGATTTGCTCTGCAACGATACCAGAACTTGGCGTACTTAATGGACTCCGCACACGGCTAATGCTCCCAGTAGCTCTGATCACAGCTATTAGGTCTTTACCACCAGTTAAACCGAGAGTCCACTTCCTAACTTTGGAGTATTTCCTACATTTACAAAGAAATAGGAATCTTAAGTAAAATGCACAGCAATTAAAATTGCAAGCAATGGCATAAATATTATGCTAGTGTGTGTGTATAAGCTATATACACCATTAAAGATGATATTCCTTTGATAAAAAGATAAGGAATGTAACATACAAGTGTCTAATAGATTAAACATGCATCGCAACATTATATACACAAAAAGGGAAAAGGGGGAAAAAGCAAAGATTATCGAAAATGAAATTTATAGAACATTTCGTAATGTAAGTCTTTGGTCACCCAGAGTGGGAGGTTATATGATCAACAGTAGCATATACCATAACGCTCAGCTTAATGTATGACTTCAGATGTGCATATAATTAGGGTTCAAGCCACAAATGAAGATAAACCTATCTAACCAACCTTTTTCCAAGGGGTTTGAAACTATAGGGCTATAAATTTCAAGTTGACAATTCAAAGATTCAATGGTTGGAACTCCCTTAAGGTAATATTGTAGGAATGTTTTATCTTCAAAATTTTAAAATGACAGGAAGTAATATAGAAATTTCAATGCCCTGAAGATTATATAAAAACAAATGAAAGAACTCACTTGTAATCAACCATAGAAAGCTTTTTATCCTTCTGGACACCAAGCCTTTCTTTCAACATTGAGATAACCTGCAGAAGTTACAAATATCAAATATTAGTCATATAAATTTCTACAATTCACTTAGAATTAAACTATAGACCAACCCGTCATGACATTTTTTTACTACTCTCAGTCGCATTCTTCAATATATGTTACAATGCAGGCAAATAGTACAGAGAGGAAATAGTTTGAATAGCCCGAGCTTATGTAACTCCAAAAACTTAAAATAAAAATAATGATGGATACATAGTTGCTATGTTTTAGAATATTTTTTCTTCCCTTTTATTCTCTTAAGGGCTCTACATCTTTGAAACCTTTACCCCATAACAACTCTTAAAGAGATAGGGTGATGCTGCTCGGACTCAAGTGTATAAGTACCGGACATGGATGTGTCCAACACAGGTATGTTCAATTTTTTTCAAGATTTCTGTGTATTAGGAGAGTTCTTGGAGGATCACTTCCCCATACCCATGTTTGGATAGACATCGAACACAAGTACTTCGAGAAAAATGAAGAATCAACGCAACATGGAGATAGGGAGCACTATTATCAACTGTCTGATGATTCTACCTCATCATCATAATGTATATTTGTTATGAATCCCTCCTCTTTTAGCTTTTCTACTTCATAGACCCCTTCATTAATAAAGTGCTCAACATCTTCTCGTTTCATTCCTGTATAAGATTTGTGTGAGCAAAAATTGTCTTTTATGCTTTGAAATAAAAAACACAACAAAAAAAGAGAGTAAAAGGTACCTTTTGAAGAGGAAACTACATCCAGCCAATTCCCATATATGTTATCAAGCAATGAAGTAAGCATCTCGCAATTTTCTTCAGACATACTTTTCCGTGTAAGTTGGTCCCCAGCACTTTTGTATTTACCAATCCTTTGAACCTGTGGTTCAATTCCAATTTTCTCAAGAACTCCTGCAAATAGATTTAGACCACCAACCTAGTGTTAAATTCAAGTCACAACATGGCATTAACAAATGCTATTAAACAGAGAAGACGAAAAGTTGAAATTATGAAACTATAACTATCGCAAGGAGGTAAATAAAAGAAAATAAAGCGATGAAAAGAGAATTATTTTATAAATCTATAAGATGCAAACAGACTACCTACAGGTTCCTGAATCTAGGATGCTCCAACTCTTCATTTTTCTTAAGGCATTCGTGTCCACAAGTCTGGCACGTATTTAAACATTGGTAAGGGAATACGGCCCCCTCAAAGACCCTCCAATACATTGAAAAACTAAAAAGGAAAACTCAAATATACCCATGTGGGACACATCCGTATCAAACACTCACCCCAAGTCCAACTAATTTAGGCCATGAAGATAATAGAGGCAGTTGAGACTATTTTCTTTTCCAAGGGTCACTTTAATAATCTTAAAAGTGCCATCAACTGTTAAAAGGATTGTAAAAACTCTGCTAAAAGGCATTTAACTAAGCGTTAGTTACAAGCTAATAGAAGCCAACACCATGAATATTAAACCATCTGGTCCTAGACTATTATCTCACACAGATGTTCATTTAAAAACCATATCGCCAGTGCTTTAACCATAAGGTTAAGGTTCCCTTATGTGCAAGCTTCTCGATAAAATGAAAGAATAACAAAAGAAAGAACAGAAAATACGAGAGAAATTTCAGTCAACTAACCTCCAAGGAATGAAGCTTGAACAGTCAGACCATACAAAGAAAAATAAGCACTTGGTGGTGCATAAATCTCTTCGCATGCACAAGCAAGGTAAAACTCTTTCTCCCCACATGCAGGGATGTAAGCAATGATGAATTTACCTATAAGTTCCATAAAAGATTAAATTTCCAGTTTAATTCCTTTAACAATAAATTAAGTATTTAAATCAAATCTAACATTTGGATAGAAGAAACTTGTTTTATTCAGATACATTTACTATATGTTAAACTTGTAAATTTGGGAGAAATATGCTTGAAAAATTATATAGTTATCCAAAATAAAAAATTATTTAAAAAAAAAACTGAAAGTCCAGGCTAAAACTTAAGATACAGCCATTAAGCTTGCATAGTCTGAACTCCAAAGAATCCATATATGCATACATTGAATCATGCACTTGTCAATTAAAAACTGCTTTCATGTTCTTTAACAGTATTTTGGTCATAGAAGCTATTTTCCTTCTCAAAGAATAAACTCACTGGTTTTTAGTGGATTACAATACCCAAAGTTGTCCAACAGTTCAATTTGTGTACAGATATCAAACTTGAAGTGAGACAATGAACTAAATGAATCTACCTGATTTCTTAAAGTTCAAAATATGCCTTCGGATTTCTTCAACTTTTCCCCATCCGCAGTTCAAAGGTTCTATGTGGAGATAGACACCGGAAATGCGAGGATCGTATGCAGCTTTTACAAAATTCTCGCAAATTTGTGGCAGAGATAGTCCTGAAGAGAAACGGCTCTTTAGCTGATCAGATATCTGAACATGGAAAGAGCAGAATTTTTTCAAATCCAAAAAAAAAAACTATAAAAAGCTAAATATTGCAAACAATTTCTTGGGAAAACGAAGTTCAAATGTAAATTAATGGCAATAAGGAGGTTCATTTGAACTAATCCAGGTGCCATTGTTAAGCAACCTCTAAATCATATAATTTTATCTTTACCCAGATTTTCCTTTCTCAAATTGCAAAATATAAAAATCTAAAGTATCAAGATACGTGCTACCAGACGTATTTACAACTCTGCTAAACAAGACTAAAAACACTTAATTCTTTAAAAATGAAGAACCATTTTCATAAAAAATGGATGATGTAATCCTTCTACAAACTGAATTCATTTCACCTTAAATTAGTATCTCCATTATCATCAGCAAAATCCCATTTCTGTTTTTCAGGATTCTCAGCGCAACTATTTAGTATTTACTACCAAATGAATAAAAATTGAAAAAAATTATTATCAAACAATCAGAAATATTTACCACTCAACTAAACAAGATTAAAAACACTGAATCCTTTAGGAAATGAAGAACCATGTTCATAAAAAATGGATATAAAATTCTTCTGCAAACAAAATAGTTCCTGAAACTGAATTCATTTCACCTTAAAGTAGTGCCATCATCATCATCATCAAAACCCATTTCCTTTTTCAGGATTCTCAACACGGCTATTTACTACCAAATGAATAAAAATTGAAAATATGATTATCAAACAGACAATAAGACACATTTGCTACTCAGTTAAACAAGATTAAAAACACTGAATTCATTAGAAAATGAAGAACAATGTTTGAAAAAATGGATATAAAATCCTTTTGCTAACAAAATAGTTCCTGAAACTGAATTCATTTCACATGAAAGTAGTGTCACCATTATCATAAGCAAATAACACCTTTTCTTTTTTCCTGATTCTTAACAACTATTTCCTACCAAATAAATAAAATATGAAACTAAATATGATCAAACGATCAAGCATATTAAACTCAGCTGAACAAGATTAAAAACATTGTTTCTTTAGAAAATGAAGAACAATGTTCATAAAAAATGTATATAACATCCTGCTGCAAACAAAATAGATCCTGAGAACTGAATTCATTTCACCTTGAATTACTGTGAATTCCCAATATATACTGCCAGGTCAGAAAATAAGCTTAAAGAAAAGGGAAATTGAGAAGAAGCAAACCTGGCCACGCAGTTTCATAGTCAAAACACTGCCTTTTCGAACCCTTTGCCAAGGGAAAGCAATAAGCATCTTTAACTTAACAACGAAACTCTTCCACCCACTAATTTTCTCATACTCCATTTCCCCACTAGGATACTCTTCGATCTCCGATTGTTCACCAACTTTTTCTTCTTTTTCATTTTGGGTCTCGATAGAAGACGAAGAATCATCGAAAGCTCGAGTTGGAAAAGAAGAAGGGAACGAAAAGCTTGGGCTATGGAAATAGTGTTTAAGAGCTGGCAAAGAAATGGAATGAAATGGAGAGATGGGAGAGTAACATTTGGAAACTGATGGGATTATAAGAGGCTTTGAGAGGATGGAAGTAACAATTCTGGGATGGATTCTGGGCGTTGAATGAACAGTTTGGAAGAATAAAATTTTAGACATGTTATTGGGTTTTCGATTTGGAATTGGACTAAGCTAAAGAACTGAAGTGAAGAGAGAAAATATATAGTAAAAGTGGCGGAAAAGAAATGGCGGAAATGGATGAGGATTGAGGAACAGCAAAATTGGGAAAAAAATAAAAAGGTAAACTTTCCTCCACGTAACACTGTTATGCATTACTCGTTGTAGGTGTACTTTTTGGGCTAAATTAGAACTGTAGTTCGATTTGAAATATCTGTTGAAATTTTGTGTAACTAGGAAATTGATTTAAAGAATCATAAATGAATAACTTTTTTTAGAAGCAGCAAAGCATAATTTTATTATTATATTAATTTGATTTTTTAAAATTAAAAAATATATAAACAAATCTTTATTTTTGGGGCCAAGTCTAGCTCCTCCTTCCCGGATTAATTGAATAAAAAATTAAAATTTCAGTTTAATTTAAATAAAAAAGATAAAAATACGTAATTTTAATAAATATTTATTTTTTAAAGTTAAAAATTAAAACTATTAAATTAAAAGGTAAAATTACTTCATTTTGATAAATGTTTATCCATCGACTTTACTTATGTAGTTAAATAATATTATACTTCGTCTACTAGTTAAATAATTAGTCCATGTAAACGCAACATTGAGTATAAATAATAGAATTCGTTAATTTGACTCGAAAATTTTCAACTCAATTCGAAAAAATTTCAAATTGAGTTCGACTACTAAAACAAGATTTGTCAACTCGACTAATTCGAATTTTTTTTACTCGACTCGACTCGATTGAATGCTCACCCCCACCCTAAATTAAAGGTAAAAATTGAGATTTTATTTGTGAGTCGAGCATTCTAATGAGGTGTTCTTGTTTTATGAATCTATCATCTCTTAGAGTCGAGAGGTAAAACTATCAAAATAATTTAATTCGTTGAAGAGTTTGTTAACTTTCTATAGACAACACACTTTATATATTTCTCTCACCAAATCTAATCAAAAGGTTAATATTTTGTTTAGGTGATTATGTGTTAGGTCAAGCACTCTAAAAAAAAAGGTCAAGATATAGCTTGATATAAAAAAGGAAAATAAAATCATAAGTTATATAAATGGGTACTATTGGACGATAATGATCCTATTACCCATGCATCTTTGGAGTGATGTTTACCATGTTTTTATTAGAGTGCATGGGCTAAACTTGCCTATAATAGACCCCATATAATATGAATATGGAAAAAGTCAAATATGATATGAAAATCATATAAATACGCGAATATATTAAAACTTGCGTAGCATTTTTTAAAGAGTGTAATGTAAGTTATTAATTTATAAAACATATGTAAATACAATACAAATATATCAAAATCAATCGATTGCATCAAAAATTAATTTACGTTGTAAATATAAAACGTGATAATATTTGATACATAGTCGATAGTATAAATCTTATGCACCATCGGTGAATAATAGCATGATATTTTATTATTAGATAAAACAAAAAATAATAGATAACTTATAAATAAATATAAATAACTTTTAAAACATAATTAAATAGTAACTAATTATAAATAAAATATCCTAATTTAGAGAATTATTAATATTTATACATAATAGTTATGATTATTATTTAATTATGTTGAAATAAAATTATTAGTATTTATTTATAACTTTTCCATATTTTTTGTTTAATTTAATAAGAATGTGTCATATTATTATTTATTGATAACGCATGAGACGTATATCTTGACGATACATCAAATAATATTAGTCCATATAAAATACCTTAAATACCAATGATTTTGATAGTGTAAATTTAATATCCCATACTTTGTCTTTCATACTTGTCATGTTTAACGATTCAAAAAAATCATTGTTGCGATAATCGTAACAATATTCATTATATTTACAACTGTAATAAGCAATTAAACATTGTATTACGTAATTACATTTTAAATATCTAAATTCACCACGTTGAGGAACCAAGCATTTTCATGTGCCTCTATTCGCCAATATTCGTCGCCTTCATACTTGCTCACACAGCTGAGCAACGGAAGCGACCGCCACCATCGGTTTAGCCAAGCAACTCGGACTTTCTTCACCGGCCATAATAACAAACACCTCGTCTGATGCCGGCATTTCAGAATCTTCTAATTTATTCATATTCGGCTGATACATTGGTCTTTCCGAGTGGTTGCTTGGTGTTGGATTCGATTCGGGCTGAAGTTTGGGGCATAACAACTTTAACAACAACATCGTCATTAACGAAATTACCAAAAACAGCCCACTGTACAGGCATGCCTTACCTGTGCTCCAATGCAAATTTTCAGGCTCGTTTGAAGATGGAGAAGACATTGAAATTTTGAAAATCCCTCATTTGTTTCAGCCTGGGTTTATATGTGTGTGTATATATATAAGCCATGAATGCGTTAATTGATGGAATTGTTTGAAGTTAAAAAAGGCATGCAAAAGCATCTTTGCTTGGTCAAATATGGGTATTCCAACTATTGTCCTTAGTGCAATCTAGTCCTCATCACTGTAACTTTGCTTAATCGCACTTGGACTTAGATATTGTTGTTAGTAAATTATTAGCGGTCAATTAAATAAAATTCATTTAATTTGATAATTATCAGGTTAAGCTTTAGTTCTAACAACTTGAGATATTGATTAAGTAGAACTCAAGAATAGTAATACTAGATTTGAACGACTCGTGAGCCTAATCAATATTTTCATTTTAATATATTTTTATATTATGAAATTACATTTTTACTCTTGCTATATAAAAACCTAAAATAAAGATGAACTTAATCGAACTCAAGTTCAATATTAAATATGAAAATTGATAAATAAATTTAATCAAGCTTGAACTCAAATAACTAAATTATATTTTGAATCAAATTCATCGATGGAAATTAATCTCAACTATAAAAATACTTCTCATTCACTTAGAGGCGATTCTAGGGGGCTGGCATTGGCTCCGGTCCCCCTAAAATGAAAAATTGCTGTTTAGGCATCTAAATTTTTTTTAAAATTTTAAATTAGTAAAGGTAAAATTATACTTTAACCCTTTTTAAAATTATAAAAATTTAATTTAATCCTTTAAAAATTATAAAGATATACACTATAAAAATTAAAATTTCATGGCCCTAAACAATTATTTTGGCTTCCCCCTGCATTCACTCTTTAAAAAAACCACTCACTCAAATATTGTTTTATTGTAAAATATAATTAAAAAAACGATAGGGTGCGTTTCATTTCGGGCTCAACATGAAAGGTAAAATATCAAATGGACTCCAATTGGCAATATTTGAATATTATAAACTAAAAATAAAATATGAATACAGAATACAACAAATTATACAAACGCCACGTAAATCCATTTTAACTTATCCAACTCAATTACTTATTTCACTTATAACTTTTAAAATAAATTACACTCAAGATTATTAAATTATTAGTAAATTTGCATTTTAGTCACTCAATTTTAAAAAATTATAAATCTCTTAACTTTTGAATAGTTCAATGATTTAAATGAATTTTTTTAAAAATTTTAATAAAATTTTTATAACTTTTTAAAATTAATTGATCAAAATGTAAATTTATTAATAGTTTATGACCTGGGGTGTAGTTTACCCTTTTTATAATTAAAATTAGAAGAACCCCTTTATCTAGACTTTCTCCCGAACTGGACGGATCATCCGACCCGACATTTCGTCAAACACTTTTATTAACAAAGTTTTATTTTCCCCATGGATCAAAAACAAATAATGAAAAAAAATGAAAAATAGAAAAAAAACTTAAAAAAATTAAAGAGAGAGTTAAAGCCATTATCACTCACGCGCTATAAAACGGATTTTTGAAACACGCAACCAGCCCTCATATCCACTTTTTGCGCGAATATTTGGAGGCTCCTAAATTTAGCGCGTGGAATCCCGCGCACCCACTGAATGTTCGTTTTTTATTTTTATTTTATTTTTTAATTGTTTTTCTTTTTTGCCCTAATCGACTGCGATCGAGAGGTTCCTCTCTTTATCGTGAAGCCCCTTGCCTTTATCTGATAACTCAATAAATCAACCATGTCCTTCCCCTTGATCTCCCACTCGACTCGGATCACGACTCCCTCGACTCGTTTAGCGTTTTTCTTTCAATAGGTATACCCGCCTCGACGTCTTAGCTCAGTAACTCGGTGAGTTAATTCCATCCTCCTCTTATCCTCTCGATTTCCTCCCTTTCACGTTTTAGATCTGTTTGTCTTCTGTTTGATTTTTATTTTTTTTAATTTTAATTTTTTGTTTTGAAGAATTAAACGATGGAGCCGATGGATATCGTAGGGAAGTCGAAGGAGGACGCTTCGCTTCCCAAAGGTAATTTTTAATATTTAATATTTAATATTTAATATTTAATATTTTCTGTTTATCTGCTTTCTCGTCGTAATTTTCATCTTATTTGTTTGCTTTTAATTATTGGTGATTTTGATTATGTTTAATTTTTTTCCCTGAAAATCTTCTCTTTCTCGTTTATTTCGATTTTATTGTGTTGTAAAATTTCTTTAATTTAAGACTTGAATTTGCTAGTGTTTCTTTTGTCTACCATGACAGTTAGCTAAGAATAATTTAAATTATCCAGTTTTTTGCTTAATTTAGGGTTTTGGATTGTCTATGCCAACTTATGCTTTGAGTAATAGTAAATAAGTGAATGAGTTGCCATTAAAAGTTAATTAGGGTTCTTCTGAGTAAGCTACCAAAGGGTGAAAACTTGAAGAAACTTTAATTTGATGAGGTTAGGAAGTGTGATGAGATGGACTTAAGAACATACGTATCTTTCATGATAAGAAGATAAATTTGTGTTCAAACCTAATCTTGTCTTTGACTAGCTCTCGGTTGTGAGAGTTTGGAGCTTTTTCAGAGGAGCTGATCTTTTAGCTTAGTATGACAAAGATGTTTAAAAATGATGTTGGTTATTATATGTATTTCTGTGTATATTATACATATTTTTGTTTTCAAACTCCAAGGGAGGTTCTTGCCTAGAGCTTCTGTTAAAGGGATTGCGTAGCGTTGGTTGTGGACTGTGATGTATTTGAGGATGGGTCATAAATCTTGTATGAGAAAAGAGTTTATTTCAAATTTGCTAAGAGCATTATTAATTGACAAAGGTTGCAAGTTTTTGGATGATTATACCTCGTACTGGTTTATGTCTTTGCTTTCCCTGGTAAACTCTTTTACATGGCAAAATGGAGTTTATGAGGCTGTAATATTTTTAAACACTTTACATGGTTCACTTTTGTTGCAATTTGTGATTCTATTTTTCCTTTACATTTTGTTGTAAAAAGAGAATGAGATTGTCAAACTTTTGTGTAAAAATAATTGAAATCCTTCTTTGTGCACATGCAAAATTATAGTAATCGTATGTGCCTGTTCAGGGCTTTGCATCTGAGCATTATGGTTTAGTTTGGATTTGTTTTATTGCTTTATGATGCTAATTATATATATTTTTCCTTTTTTCAGCAACTATGACCAAAATTATAAAGGAAATGTTACCGCCAGATGTACGCGTTGCAAGAGATACTCAAGATCTTTTGATTGAGTGCTGTGTAGGTTAGATCATAAGTTCAATCTTTCTTTCTTCCTTTCTAATCTGCATCTATTTACTGTAACACGTTTTTCCTTGGTTTCTACCGCCAAATTTCTCAGTTTTTGACTTTTGTATTAGTGATCACTACCAGCGCTATGCTTTTGCATGTTAGTGTAAAGTTACTTGGTAAATATTAGTGCCTACAGACATGATGGGAGCATTCTTCTCCTAGGAAATATTTATTTACAATAGTAATTGACAAGTTGAACCATTGTCAATATCTTTTCTCTTGTAAGCACAGGAAGTGTATGTCCCCTAGAAGTTCTTGACCTAACCATACTGTGGGTGCAACTTGCAGATAGTCTCATGTGGTTATACTCGGTATTTGCTGTGTCATTGATGGTTTGGGTGGAAAAAAAAACTTTTCCTTGTCAAAATCATGTTTGGCAAATTTATCCACCATCGATATTATTTTTACATTGTTGGGTGTCTACTGTCCCAAACTATAGTCTAATTGGTAGTATTAGTTTCGTATTTGTTGGAACTGATTAAAACTTCAATCCCCTGGCAGAGTTTATCAATCTCATTTCATCAGAATCCAATGAAGTTTGTAACAGAGAGGAGAAGCGGACTATAGCACCCGAGCATGTACTCAAGGCTCTAGAGGTTTCTCTGTCACAAACCTATTTTCACATTTTAATTTGGTTTCTTTTATGTGTGTAATTTTATTGTCTACTTCTTGTTGCCTTTTTAGGGTTTTAAAAAGTAATGTCTTGAATAGGATCTTTGCAGTATGGTTCAGCAGTAATTTTATGCTTGTAAGCACCTAAGCTTGCTTTCGGTATTAAGTAAAAACAGATAGAATTTTGAAATTGTTTATACCATAAAATTTCCAACTATCAAGTGTCTAAAAGGGATATTTCTGTGTTTATATTAAGCTATGCCTTGACTACCCCTTGCTTGTTCAGACAGAGACTTAACTGTTGAATATGTTCTGCATGTGTACTTTTTCTCAGCACCATTTGAATTGGTTCACACTGGAGATTTCCAGTGATCATCGAAATTGGTCTGTTACCATTGTGCAGTTTACTGCCTTGTATTTATTTTAAATTTCTGATCATACCGAGTTTTGAGTTCTAAGAACGCAAAAAGGGTTTTAGTAATATAATTGTTACTAAAACTTTATGTGTGCACATAATTTGTCAGGTTCTTGGGTTTGGAGAATACATTGAGGAGGTCTACGCTGCTTATGAGCAACACAAGATCGAGACCATGGTAATTATTTTGTCTTCTTTAAGCCTGGCCTCAATTTATCTCTGCCCTTCGTGTTAGTGTAGGCATATAATTTCTTTCCTTGTTATTGACCAAGAAGTTGGCAATCTTAACTGATGGTATTTCTTGAAATACATTTCAGCATGACTCTTTGAAAGGAGGCAAATGGAGCAACGGAGCAGAGATGACTGAAGAAGAAGCGGCAGCTGAGCAGCAGAGGATGTTTGCTGAAGCACGAGCAAGAATGAATGGTGGGGCTGTTGTCCCGAAGCAACCCGAATCTGACCCAAGTTTAGAGAGCTAACCATTTAGGCTTATTTTTCTTTCACAATAGGTAAGCATCCTTGATTCTTCCATTAGTGCTTCTTCTAAAGTTCCAATCTTCGTATATTATGTACAAAAATGAAAAAAAAATGCATTGGCCCATGTGGATATCTGTGAATGCTGTCTATAACTTAATGCAATTAGCAAGAGTTTGTTCGTTTCTATCAGTCGAAACTACGTAACGAATGGTGACTGAGTTATATCTGGTTTGGTAGTTTTTAATATTTTATATAATTGCTCGCAAAAAATGGTATCAGAAAATATTTAAAATTTGATGCAAAATGTAAATATCAAATTTGATATAAATATATGGATTATTAAATTAAGAGTTAGATTGAATTTTGTTTCATTTATTTAATGGGCAAATTAGTCTTTGTGTCTTTGATCAAAGAGCAGATTGATTTTTCTGTTAAAATTTGGCTTCTGAGTTACATATGATATGTCAAAATTTTAACATAAAGATCAGTTTTCTTTTGATATATGGTTAATTTGTTACTTTTTAAGTAGATTAAATCAAATATGATAATATGAAATATCAATGGAGATCTGACTATCCAAATTCATTATTGTTAAGTTTACAGTGTTAACAGTTTTAAATTAATTATAGAAATATTAAACAAAATATTAAATTTTATTTAATTATATGGTTATTTGACTTTTGAAATTTGAAAAACAGAAAGGTAAAAGTCGTGGATATTTTTAAACTTGCATAAAATGTATACCAAATGGTGGAGTGTGTTTCAAAACCCAAAATATAATGTTATTTTAAATATCATATATGAATAAAACATAAAAACAAACGTTTTGATTCAACAACCTTAATAATCAAAATGAACCCTAATATTCCATTTAAAAAGCTACCCAAAAGCTGATATATATATAATAAAGGGTATCAAAAGAGTTGTACAACGTCCTCAACAGCACCAGTTTTCACCATCATCTGGCATATCAGTGGCGGTGCTGTTCTGGGATTCCGGCGGAACAACCGCAGTATCCAGCACCTTGATGATAATCTTCTGGCAGTGCCCGGTTGCGCAACTGAATAAATAAAATAAACCGGGTCGGTTCAATTTGAAGGCTGTGTCACCATTGTTGAAGAACTGAGGTTGCCAGGTCTCGCACTTTTCGTACTCTTCTTTCGTTACCACTAATACCGAATCTTTCTTATACTTGAAATCTTTATATCATATATATAACAATTGAAAATTACATTATTATTTTAGCTCATAAATTTATATATGAAACATCAGTGGCCCAACATTTTTGAATTAAAAAAAAATTTATTGAAAATTATTATTATGCCCTCCAAGTTTTTGAAAAACTTTCATAATGTCTTTTAATTTATTTAAAATTTTAATTAAGTTCTATTTTTTTAAAAATTCATTAATCTCAAAATTTTAATTACTCAGTCTTTTGGAAAAATATAAATTCATAAAATTTTGAAATTTTAGTTAGATCCTTCTAAAACTTAGTCACAAGATCCATTACTATGCATGATACAATTTAAATATTTTTTATACAAGATTTCAACTCAAAGTTTATCAATTTAATTTAAAATTAGAGCGATTCAAATAAATAATCTAAAATAAAACAAATATGAAGCGATTAGATTTAAACTCTAATGACCTCAATTGAAAATTCGAATAATTCAAGCTTAAAAACCACGTAAACTCAAACTGACTTGAAATGAATATATTCAAAAGTTTTAAAATCCAAACTGGACGTATCCACGTGGATTGGATCCAATACCCATGACATGTTAGTGGGGGTGGTTGTGGATATTATAGATATTATTGGGTTGGGTTCGAATGTTAACCACCGAAGAATCTAAACTGTAAAATAATGATAATGTTGGAAAAAATAACACATTTTTAAAATGGAAGATCCAATAAAAAATAGGCTTCTACCTGAAAAAAAGAACATGTTTGCAATTATTTTTTAAAGCTCCACTGGTATAAAAGCAAGTAGAGAATAAATACATTAATTAAATGTAAAATCTAATCAATATAATGTAAAGTTAATGAAGAATAAGAGAAAATCAACGCACAAATAAAAGATAGAGCCAAACTTTTATATTTTGACATAATGAAAAATGGAAGAATATATATCAAAATCTACATAAAATAAATTAATCTTTAAGTTTGTATTTGAAGAATAAATGTGGAGATAAAAATTCAACACATATGTATCAAATAATTACCCAATATATAACACATTATTTTCCTTTCATATATGTATATAATACCTTAGGAACGATGATTAATACGAGCACGATATGAGTCCAATGAAAAACAATAACCTCGATACAAAGCTTTTGAAGAAAACTATAGAATCGTATGTACACGTATATATGCTCCCATGGAAGTTATTTAATGAAATATCAAACCAAAAGAGCCTCTAAAAAAGGGGCAAAAGTCATTACTTACAAGAACAAAAACTTACCTGAATAGCTACTATGCAATGTTCTTCAACCTTTTCCTTTAAGCCGAAATTGGTTTCCATTTTCACGAATACGATCTATCTACTTAGCAAGCATGTCCCGAGATAGGATCTCGAAGGACCCTGTTTCTTGTCTCGCCACTAAATAGCCATTTATCCGATGCTCAACATAGCCGGAGACTATAATCAAACTGCAATGTTGGAGAGACTAGAAGTAAATTCCGATTCCGTGTAGGAGTCTATTGGGTATGTCGGATGAGCGGTTAGTGGTTTGTTGCATCTTGGATATCATATTTGGGAATCTTAAGCTTACACGTAGCCAAAACCTTTTCAAGGATTTCCGGAGGAAGTTCATTCAGAAGGTCAGATATGGTTAACTGATGCTTATTCTTCAGCTCATCTAACTCTAGTTGCTGCTTTACTAACAAGGACTCGAGATTTTCGGTTATTACCTTCACTTCTGATTCAGTGTCCTTTAATTGCTTACAGTTCTCTTTTGATGAATGTGTTCCGTTATTGTCATGAAGGTTGTTCTTCCCGGACACACTCGATTGCATGTCGGCAGGTCGGTTTTCGTCTTTACCGAGGCCATCATCATCACCTCTGCCACTGTGATGTGTGACCTCATTTGCCACTCGATCAAGTGAAGTACCCCTGTTTATGTCAGCTCCGCCTTCATGACAATCATGAGATTGCTCATAATGTTCAGCCCAGTTATCAGGAGACCGTACATTTGAGAACCCAAACCTGGACAGAGAGAATCCACCAGCCGCAATGGGTGAGTCGGACCAGTATCTTCGACCTGATGGCAATCTCTCTAGTGAAAGACGACCTGGAGATGAGGTTGGTTCATGAGCCATCAGAGATCCATCACCCTTACTTTCAGAGATATCGGAATATGCAATTTCTCCAATACTATTGCTAGGACTTTCTCGGGAAATCCAATCAGGAATGTGGGATTGGATTTTAGATTCAATCATTGTGGCAATTGTCAGAACATCTTGATCTGTTAAGTCCAACTCCTCAACCATTTCACTAGCAACAGCAATTGCTGTATCGGCTTCGATATCAAATGGGAAGTGGATGTTGCGAACTTGACCTAGGATCATGTTGAAGCTTTCCAATTTTCAATAAGAAAAAACAATTAAGAATGCAAATGGATTAAATATTTTCCAGTGGTGGAAGGAAAGAATTATGAAGAACAAGGGAGAGAGAGACCTGTTGAATCTGCTATCCTTAGTTTCAGAAATATCGTGTTAAGGTCTTTCGTCTGACCTTGCACTCTAACATCTAGACTCGTCTCAGATTGAAGATCCTCGGTGGTGCTATCTGCATTTATCATGTGAATATGTGAGGGCCGAAATACTGAAAAGCCTTCAAGCTCAGAAAAAGCTCCTCAATTCTACCTGAAGTTTTGGGATTAAGTCGTAAAGAACGACCTACACTGTCATTTTCCTCAACAGGTTGGAGAAATGGGTCCCGTAAAAGTTCCTTAGCAGACAACCGTTCAGAAGCTTTAGCTATACATTTTTCAATAAATAACTTTACTCCAGGATCAGTCACTTTTGCCAACGATGCAGGCTTTATTCCCTGCCCAAGGAAAAGAACCATGAGAATTGAAAAGCAATGTGTTGCATTTTGCATAAGCATAGTGCATGGAAACAGCTACATCACCTAAAATTTCAAGCACTGACATTGATTCAACATAGCAAACTTCGATAAACCGAATTCAGTTAAATCTCTATAGTGGGACATACGGATTTTACAAACCTAACAGCCACGTTACTTGGGACTTGGGATGACTGTATAAATGTCAGATGCAAATATGCACCCAACATGGATATGCTAAAAACAATTCAAGTTTTTTCCACATATTTAGACAACCATACCCGAATATGTGTCGAATATAGGTGTTGGACAAGGGTACTTCAGAGGAAATGAAAAGTCGGAACAACATAACCAAACAATGTTTTAATATTTGGATAATGTAGCAAAAGCCAACATTAGGCTAGAAAATTCCAATAAATAGGAACGGGGGCTATAGTGGTTCTGTGATAAAGAACAAAAACATACTGATACAACCCCTCTGCCCTTGAGGACTTATCCGAGAGGAGGTGATCACGTGACAAGGAGGAAGTAATTGTACAACTTCTTTGCTTATAAACACGAGACTGAACTTCCTTTTTGGAAAATGACAAACCGGTACTCAAGGAAATCGACATTTTCCGGGAACCTGTTATTACATTATGCCTAAACTTCAGCAAGGAACAATGTTCTCAAGAACTATAATCAATCAACATAAGGTGATAAGCAAGGCACGGAGTAAAGAAGTAGCCGATCCATAACTATTTAAAACAGGGAAAGATCATGAACGCCTTACCGATGTCACCTTCTTGAATATTTGAGCAGCATTAGCACATTCAATGTATGGATACTCAAATGTCACTAACTCCAGCAAACACATGCCAAAAGCGTAAATATCTACAAGCTCGTTGTATTCCTCCTCATAGAGTTCGGGTGCCATAAACTCTGGTGTACCTATATTGAATTAACAATTGCTTTATTATTTTGTTGTATTTAAATATGTAATGGTTCCAAACATTGTAGAATTTGAAGTTATTAAGGACAGGAACCGCACCAATAACACTATGTGCTGCACGAGCCTGGCGAAGAATAGCAGCCAACCCTAGATCCCCGATCTTCACCTCACCTTGGTTGCCATTCACGAAGATGTTATCACATTTCAGATCCCGGTGAATCACCGGGGGGTCATGACCGTGAAGATAAAGAAGACCCTCTAAGATCTGCCTAGACCATTTCTTCAATGCCCTCAAATCAACATGCTTATGCTTCTTCCTATACCTACACGATCAAACATAAAAACTTCCGACAATATCATAACGATACACTCAAAACACACACACACACACTCACAGAATTCAGATATAAAAAAACTTACTGCCGCAGTGTTCCCGAAGTAAAAATCTCCGTGATGAAGTTGATATGTTCGTTTTTAGTATCAACCCACGAATTGTAAAACTTAATTATATTCTTGTGCTTCAATGTTTTAAGCAAATGAACTTCAGAATATAAACGCTCCAAATCTTCCGAATTTCGCAATAAATCGGTAATCTTAACCTGATTCCATGCCACTTCTATACCTTCCAGTTCATCAAATGCTCTGTATCTAAATTCCCACAACTTGATCAAGGATTCAACAAATGCTTCATGCACATAAATTAAGCCTATAAATACATTCAAATACAAACTAAAACAACCAAAGAAATATATTATATTCAAGTCCATTAAATGCTCTATATCTAAATTTTCAAGGACTCAACAAAAGCCTTATAAATTAGGCATCTATATGCATTTATATTTTATACACAAACTAAAACAACTAGGGAAACATACATGCATTTTATATATGTGTGTGTATATATATACATGTATGTACGAAAAAAGATACACTTTTTTGAAAGCTCCTCTTCCTAAAACCTCCTTGTACTGCAAAATACCAATCAAAAAGCAACCCATTGATCGTAACATTAAATAAGATGAACCCAAATGCCAATTAACATCAAATATAGAATTAAAACAAACTTTGTTCCGAATTAGAAAAGCTTTTTATTTGAATCAAAACGATAAATTCAAACCAAAAATTGAAAATGAATTAGTGAAAAAGAACTTTACCCGACCATAACGACCCGTTGGATCAATTTCGACGAACTCAGCATCGGGATCATCTTGTTCTTGATCGGACATTGTATCCTGCACCATTCTTTGTCCTTTTTTTTTCAAATCACTAATAAAAACAAGATCAAAAGGGGATCAAAGTTTAGGTAAAATTTTCCAAATTTTCTTACAAAATCCAAGCTATTTGAAAAAAAAAAAAGCCCAAGTGGTAATTTCAAAGAAAAAAATTAAATTTCTGGAATGAAATGGAAATGAAATGAAGATCGGAGAAGGTATCGTTTCGTCAAAGAGAAGCTCGGGGCATTAGGAAACCGACTGTGACTGAATGACTATTGAGGAAATTAATTAAAAAATCTATTTTTTTTCAAGTTTTATTAAAATGATTTGTTTTTTATTTTAATTAGAAGTAAATTATGGAGATATATTTTTTATTTTTCATGAATTGTTGCCGAAATAATTGGAGATTTATTTTTGGAAAATGGCGAAAAAAAAAGAGAAAAAATAATTAAAGAAATTTCCAGAAAAGTCAAAATTTGAGAGCACATGCGAACTGTGATCCCACAAATTTAATGTCAATTTTCCACTTAGAGTCTGCCATCTCATCATGCATCCCGCCGGCGGCAGTAGCGCCTTCTGTATTTTTGGGTTAATATATCCTATCGCACTAGATTTTAACTTTAATATTCAATTTGATATCAGAGTTTTTTTATTTTTAATTTGATATTTGAATTTGATTTTCATGTTCAATTTTGTATCCATTCATGCTGTTAAATGAATGTTTAACATGTATGCTCTAACTACTTAATTGAGATAAAAAATTCATATATTAAATTAAACATTAAAATTGAACTCAATTACTTAATTGAAATTTTAAAAAATCAAGTTTGAAATTGAAAAACTCGTTCAGTTGGAAAATATCATAGTGCGACAAGTGGTAAGTCTCATTGCTTGACACATTAGTATTAATATTTTCATCTATTTTGAATTAATTTAATCACAATAAATAATATTTGTATCAAGTTTAAACATAATATTGACATTGTTTATTATTATTCAAGTCCGGTTTAATTTGAAATATAGGTTTAGAATTTTACCAAATTCATTCATATTTTTAATATTTTTGAAAACAAATATTATTTTTAAATTTAATATTAAATATTTTTATTTATTAAAGTTTTGTCATAATTTATTTAAAATTTATATAAACAACTAAACATTTTTTAATGTTTACGATATAGTATTATAGATTTAATTTTATATCTTATAAATTATATAACATATAAAAATAGCATATAATATAATATAATGTATTACAAATATATAATAAATAATGCTTAATTCTTTTACTTAGGCCTATTTTTTAGGTTTAATATTTTACCCAAGCTGGCTCAATTTTCAAGTGGACCTTCGGGCTTAGACAAGTAAGATAATCCATGAATAATCTAATTCGAATTTGTTTGAACTAACACTTTGTGGATGGAAACAACGTTATTAAAGAACAAAATAAACATATATACAAATATAGATAAATGCATACAAATCAATTTTCTAGTTATTTAATTCATTTGAAGAGTACATTACATGCTTAAATCCTCTCTAATTTGTAATTTTCAAAATCCTGGCATATATTTGTCCAAATTAATACTTAATGAGCAAAAACCTCAGTATTGAAGTACATAAATAGATAGATGGTAAAAGTATCGCTGAGACCTTTGTATTAGAAGCCAGATTACATTTTACTCCCTCAATTTAAAAAATGGACAAATTATTCTATGTGCATTAGATCAAAGAGCTCATCCTGTTAAAAATTTCATCAATTTCTACTATTAAAAACATATTTGGACGCTAGCATGAAGTACACGTAATTGTTTGATATTTTTATTAGTCACACCAACTTTTACTAATAAAAATTGATGATTTTTCAACAGAATATTAGTTCAATCTTTGATCTAACCATCATAAACAATTTACCTATTCTTTCATGCAAATGAGATGAATTATAAATAATTCTAGATATTATACCAAACAGAACAAATACGATAAAAAAATCTATATTAAAATTGTTCAAAATAAAAATACTAAATTTTTTGTTACATTTTTTGTCACATCAAACTTTGTAACACTTCAAACGTTCGGTAACATCCTAATAACTAAAATGTTACAAATTTATAAGGTAATCAAATCGTACTAAATTAAACGTCAATGACAAAATGTAATCATGCCGGTGAGGTTCCCGAGAAAATACTCGACATTTTGGAGAAGATCGGGCACATCGACAGCAACCAAGAGCTCCCGATTCCCAATTCCATGAAGAAAGCTTACTGCGGCGTCGCACTGGATTGCACCGCCAAGTACTTGGCCGGAGATCCAAACACGTACGCCAAGTTCTTGGAAGCTGTGGACAGGATTTGGAGGGGCGGATTCAAGATCTGGAAAAATCCAAGGCGTCCGATTTGGTTTGCGAGCAACTGAGAAACCGTCGATTACAAGGGGAAGCTGCTGCCACCGGGGACAAGGAAGTTATCCGCTGTTTAACTGAAATGAATACACGAGGTAGAGCTATACTTAGCCTCAAGCATTATCTACTCGAAGCGTTTGGGTCGATGAAGCCGCCGGTCCTTGAAGAAGCATGCTTGAAGCTTGGGAAGTACTCTAAATAGTTTCACTATGTATGCAGTATTGCTAAATCTAGTTCTAGCTAATAGCTATCATTTTGGAATCATATGTGATTTTCTAATATAAACCTATGGAAAATGCTATGGTATTGGACTGCACTTTGTCCTCTATGTATGCGGTATGGTTAAATCTGCTAGTTCTAGCTGTCATTTTGGAATCATATATGATTTTGTATATAAACCTATATATAGTAAATGCTATGGTATTCACTTAGTCAGCTATGTATGCAGTATGGTTAAATCTAGTTCTAGCTATCATTTTGGAATCATTGATGATTGTGTTTATAAACCTATGGGAAATGCTATGATATTGGATTGCTCTTAGTCCTCATTTAAGCTTTTAAGTCAATATTAGAAATTTAAAGTGCATGATAATTAACCCAGAAATAGGAATCTTGAAGCAACTAGCTAGGAAATAATTTTCAGATAGGTTTATGGAAATTACCAGAAGGGCCAAACTTTAAGGCTATCAAATTGTACCAGAGTTGCGATGAGATCTAAATAGGAGGTCGAAACATATGGTAGTTGCCCTCTTTAAGGGTGACAGTCTTAATGGCTGCGTATTCAAAGAGGACAATATCGATTTGACGAAGAAAAATTGAATGGTGTTAGAGTTGCGAAGAAACCTCCTATTCATAGGAGATAGGAGGTTTTGGGTTGGAAACTTCATGAAAACACACATTTAACTGAGGATGGCCCATAGCATCCAAAGAGGACAATGCTGATTTTGTGTAATGATGGATTTCATCTACATAAAATTATCAGATAGGGTTTATAGAAATTTTAATTAATGTTGACGGGTCTCTTGGAAGTGCACCGTTCTGGGTCTGTTGTGCCTGATGAATCCTCCCTGTGACCTTGGCGGCCTCCTTCCACACCTGGAGGGTCCTTTGTTCACACTTGGTGGCCATCGTCAGCACATAGGTGTGCTTGTCTCGCATCTTTGGGTGCATTACTTATGAGTGAACCTTGACATTCTCCACCACTTGATCTAGCAATGCCTTCTTTAATAGGGGAGCTCCACACTCGGTTTCTCGAATGGTCGCTTTGCCTATTTTGTGAGCAGCTCCTTTTTGGTTGGGGCCTCGACTCCAGGTGGTCTACCCTTGGCTTCTTGTGATCGGAGTTGTTGCCTTGATCGGTGGAACTCTCTCGATCTCATGTTGTCAAGCTGCCTCCACTCCTTCAGTTGCACTCCGAAAGGGTTGAACCTCTTGCCACAAGGTTTAACATTCCCCTTGGTGCGCTATCGGTCTCAACCTCAAATGCAACTCAACCTTAGAACTCTGGACTTCATAATGCCTAATACCCTTGGCTCGAATCATGTTTAGCCTCCCCACTTGAGGCTCTTCTTGCTCGCTACGTACCTTCGAATTCACTCTTCCAAAGATTTTACGATTGTTGATAACTTAGTTCTAGTGGGGCACTAGAGGGTCCATCGTCCAAGCTGCAACTTAGGTTCCTCACCTAGATTATTCTAAAGCGTTAATCATAAGGTTTTACTCGGACACTTGAGATTTTTTTTCTTGAAACAGCAAATGAAATTTAGTTACGTAATTGTAATAAGTTAGGAACGAAACAGAAGCTGTGAAATGAAAACATAACTAATATTGGGAAGGATCTAGTATTTCCTAGCTATAGCTTCTATAATTTTGTAAGAATTTTTACAATAATTTATTGAAAATATTACAGTGTCATAACAAATTTAATAATTTTAAGGAACATTAAAACTCCGAAAATAAATCTCCAAAATTCAGTAAGTTTATAACATATCTAAAAAATTCTAGTGGGTTCGTCTATACAGCAGAAGAAAAAGGTAGTTATATATATACAAACCCAAGGCAATATAATTATTAACAGTACCTTAAAAATCAACAAATAATTGGGGAAGAACTCTTTCTAAATGAATTGCTTCAATCTTAGTACCACCTTCTGCTTCAGCAATCGTAGCAGCTCGTTGTACAGTCTCTGTTTTCAAATATATATATATTTTAAAATAAAATCTAATTTAGATTCTCAAATAAACACTAAATTTTGAAAAAGAAAAAACCTGTAATAAAAATTCGAAGAAGTTCGCAGCTCAGCTTTAGAGCATTCGGATTAGCTGCAATTAGATTTATATTTGTTTTATCAATTTCGAATTTTTATGATATAGGAAATTATCTCATCGAACTTTTGTCTAATTAGTACATGAATATTGAAAACATGTGACTTCGTTAATGTTGTGATTGGCTACACTTATAATCGCTTCACTTTTGTTTACCAAATAATTTTAATTTAATAGTGTAAAAATATGTTGTAATCTAAATATGGGGTTATGGGATAAAACTTGAATTAGATTACCTGATCAAACTAGTAATCTATTTAGTCGGAAAGGTGGATATGGAATGTTGAACAATCAAAACAGCTTCAACGAAAAAAAACAATTTTCTATATTTTTTTATTTCGAATTGTAATTGTAAATAATTAAGGGATTCAAAACTCTTAATTTTGCATAAAAGATTATAACATTAAATCACATATAAATTTTATTAACACTATTTTAATTATTTAAGTTTAAAGTAAGCCTTAGATGATAAAATGATATCTAAACTATACTTACTTTCTCAATTTCATGATATATGTTCGGTTCATCGGGTTTTTAGATTTTGAATCATTCACATAATTTGATTCGGTTCTTGATTTTTTATATGATTTTTTTATTTTTAGACTCATTTCGAACAAATAAACTTTGTTTTGTGGATTTTGAATATTATTTAACAAAATTTCAAATTTTTTCATAAATATATATATATATTCTTTAAAAAATTAAAAACTTTTAAATTATTTTCACTATTTTAAATATAAAATATTTATTTTATATCATAAAAAAACTAAAATTATTTATATATTAAATAAAAAACAAAAATTTTCAACTTGCATTTTTATAAACGGTCCAAACATCTTACTTCGGATCAATTTTTTTATTCAACCCTCAATTTAGCACTTTTTTTTTTCATGGTACTCAAAACCTTTACCCCCACCTTCATCTAATTAACTATTGTCAATGATAACACTTTGCTCGTTGATCGAGCATTGACCAATAAATTTTTAATTTGATTTTTTTTGAAATTTTTGAAATATATATTCGAATTATTTATATTTTATATGCTTTTTATTTTACATAATTAATCAATTATAAAAAATAGAATTTTAGAACGGAATTGTATATAATTTTATTTTTATTTATATATCATTCAAATTTTATATAATCAATATATTATCATAAAATAAAATTTCATATTGCAACCAAAAAATTCATTAATATTCTTTTTGAATTTGTATATATTTTATTTAAATTTTATAAAAATTACTTGTATATATTTGGAATTGTTTTACGTAACAAGATTTGTGTGATTTTGTGCCATGCGAAAGTTTTTGATTGGTTAGAATTTTTGAAGAAATGTAATGCCGAAAATATAGTTTAAGTATATTTTATAGAAAATATAGTTTAGGTATTAATTTATTATAACCCTTTAAATATATGTAAAAATAAAATAATAGTTTCAGAAAATGGCGCCAATCGAAGCAAGCATTTATCGTCACCATTTTCTTTTAAATTCTCATGTGAAATCTATGAGATGTATCGGATTATTTTGGATCTGGAATAAATTACCGAATGTGGGTCGAATCTTCTTAGATGTTCCAGCTCCAATCTACAATAAAAAATTTGAAATTCTTAGTGAAAAAGATATAGAAATCTGAAAGAAAAAAAGATGTAGGCACCTCGGAATCCATGGCGTCGGTGTTCTGAATTCCGGTTCCTTCACGCTCTGCAAATTTAAATACCAAAATCCTTTTGTTTTTAAGTTTCGAATTGGTGATAAAATGGAAATTAAAAGGTGAAAAAATGGTGAGATCGATAGAGTCGCGAAGAAACCTTGAGCTTTTCTGATCCAAATCTGCTTGAAAATGGCTCTAATCAAATCCTTAAAAGAAAAATAAAAGGATATATAATGTCAAGAAAATTTATTCAAATAAGAAAAAAGAAAAAATAATGTGGAAATTGATAGAAGAAGAAAAGATTGGATTTACTGGTTCAAAAATTGGAGTTTCGTTGTCATTAATGGCGGAACCGATTTGAATTTGTTCCTCGATTTTGCATTTTCGTCGTCTTCTCTCCATTTGAATTGGCTACGGTTAGCTCAAATTGATGGTTTTCAATAATTTTAAAAAGATATAAGAAGGGAAGACGAGAACCGCCATAGCTTAGAGCTTGGTGGTAGAGCGTAACTCTTGTAAATAAAAGGCCCGTAGGTTGAATCTGCGTAGAAAATAGTTCCGAAAAGCTCCGGCTTTTTCTTTGGTTCTCAAAAAAAGAGTTAATTTCTAGTTTAACATCTTAATTTAATTTTAATTTTCAAATTGGTACTCAAACCAATCAACATTATGTGGTCCAATAAATGTTTAACATGTGCTCTAGTAAAAACAAATATAGGTACTAAATTGGGATAAAAGAAGTTAAGGTACCAATTTGAATATTACAACTAACTTTAAGTACTTAATTGAAACAAAAGAAAACTAAAGTATTAAATTGAAAAAGAACACATGTATCAATGTCAACATTAAAATCAGACACCAAATTAGTGTATTAACCCAAGGAAAAAAATCTTTTGGTTGAAATTGTAAAGATTTTGATTAGAAATTTCATCAGTGTTTCAAAGGTTCATGTTAGTATATTTTAGAGTTGAGTTTAAATTAATGTTTTTTAATGATAATATTAAAATAAAAATTATTTAATAATTTCGGTTTATTTAATGATAATCGGTAAAAAGTATTGTTGAAATTATGAGAATTGGATTATATTTTGTCCTTCAATTTAAAAATGAATAAAATAGTTAATGTAAGCTATATCAAAGAATAAACAACTCGTTCTATTAAAATTCCCAACAATTTCTAGTGTTAACAATTAGTCTCTATACGTTAAAATGAGGTACACGTAGTATGCCAAGTGTAGTTGTTTGATTATTCAATTAGCCAAACCAAGAGAAATAAATGAAATTTTTAATGAAATAATCAATTTGCTATTTGATTTAATGTACAATTACTAGTTTACTATTTTTTAGTAAAACAAACAAAATACAATTTGACTACTAATATAAGGACATTCATAATACTTTTACTAAAATAGCCTAATTTTAAAGTACAAATAACTTGTTTATACCTATCATAAAATGCTTTGAATTGGACTTCAAGAACCCGAAAACAAATCGAATTTTAAAGTACAAATAACTTGTTTATACCTATCATAAAATGCTTTGAATTGGACTTCAAGAACCCGAAAACAAATCGAAGTTACTTATATGAACAACATCTATATTAATATTTTCAATTATTCATTATATTCATACTATAATAATAATGTGTATGATTGAGTTTAATTTCATAGGTCACAACTTAATTGACGAAAAGACAACAAAACCAATATATTTATGGACTTTTACTTTTATTTTTTAAATTTACTATCTTTAAAATATTATTATTATTTTAATAACTTATATTTATATATAAACCACTCACGCCTCTTCAAAAACTATAACTACTTATGTACATAGTTACAACTTCCTCTTTTTAAATATATTTATTTACTTAAAATATCAAGCATAACAACAATTTGCAAAACTTAAAATCTATTTTTACAATAAGTATTATGAGTATGTTTTTATCTTTTTATATATTTATATAAAATTTATAAATAAAAAAATTCCTAAAGCAAAATCTAAAAGAAACTCACAAAAAGAAAAAGAAAAAGTAAAGGATTTGAACTTAATACATCAATTATTATTTTTTTAAAATTATTATTTATATAAAAGTTTAATAAATATATTTATACATAAAAAATCACCAAGTATAAAATATTTGCTTAAATTATTGGATATGAATTAATATCTTCAATTTTATTTTCATCTTTCCTTTTAGTCATCTGTGATCTAAAATTCATTCTGGTATACCTTATTTCATCTGTTAACAATAAAAGCAATAAATAATGTTTCTTCCGTAATAATTTGTAGCTATACCGCAATTAATTAAATCATTAAATTTAACATATATTTTTAAATTCAACAATAAATTATTTCACCTACACCAACTTAAATCAATTGTGTATAAAATAAATAAATAAATACCCTTATAGAAGCCTCCGTACGCCACAAATAATTAGATCAAACCTCATTAATCTTTCTTACCGAGTTCTGGTTGTTTGATTTAATAAGTGATTAATGATGTATATTTAAAATAAAGTAATTAATGAATTGTTAAAAGAAAAGTAATTAATGATATTTAATTTAGTATTTTGTGTATTTATATCATGTATATGATATTTTTCGTACTACAATAATATTTAAGATAATATGTGGTGGCGAAATTAGAGGTGGTAGGGCTTTGACATCCTTTAAAATAATTTGTTTTCATATGAACCCTTTAAAATTTTTAAAATTTTAAATTAATAAAAGTAAAATTATACTTTAACTTCCTTAAAATATAAAAATAATTTAATCATTTAAAATTTATAAAGATATAGTCTATTAAAATGGTAAAATTGTATTTTTCTATCATAAAATTACAATTTAATTTGGTTTCTCCTAAAAGCATTTTTAATTTCACCCTAATTAAAATGCTTTATATATATATATATTTATTTATCTTTTATTAACTTTATTTTTCAAAATTTTCTTTAATCTCATCAAATGTATTAATTAGAAACTGTTTTTTAAGAATCTCATTAAATTCTTAAATTTTTTCTGAAAATTTTAGTTAGATGTCAAAAATTTAGCTTCAAAATCCTAAAAATATTTTTTGAACAGTTATAAAAATAAAATCCAAAATAATTTAAAATACAACAATAAGAAGAATAACAAAAACCAAACAAAATTCAAAATAAAATCAAGGACAAATGTAAAAGGGGCAAGAGGGCCTTGGCTTCTAAAAATGGATAATTGTAATTTTTCCACTTATAAATTTATACATAATAAAATTACCATAACCCTTCATACATATTTAAAAAATTTAAATTAATATATAATAAAATTATATTTTATCCCTTTAAAAATTTATAATTCAATTCTAAAATTTTAAAATTCTTTTCTAAATGCCCCTAAATGAAGTAAGGATACACGTATCACAGTTGTACAGTATAAAGCTTTCGCCTGAACAAACAAGAGCGAGCTTACATTTATTGAATCACCGCCGTGCCCGTAAATAAACTTTGAGTTGACATTAAAAATATATTAAAATTTTTTCCATAAAAAATAAAAAAAAAATAAATAAAATGGCTTCAACCGGAAATCATATAGCCACGTGTAATAAAAATGGGACAACCTGGGTGAACCCAGTTCTTTAATTTAGAAAAATGTTAGTTTTTGCATCTTTTGTCCTTCTATTTTTCCTCTATTTCATTTAAGGACTTGATAGACTTTGTCAATTTTGTCAATAATTTTTTTCTTGTTTAAAAAAAACTTGAAAAATAACTTTTAGAGTTTTGAATATAAAAATATATTTATAATTTAATTTGAACAGATTCTTTTATTATGTCTATAATCAAAGGATAACTTGATTCTAAAATTTATTTAATTCTGTAGACAAAAACAATATTCGAAACAATGTTATTATGTTTTTTTTAAACAGAGATCCTAAAGGCTAAATCTCAAAATAAATTTAAATTCAAAATAATATAAAAGAGTTCCTAAATAAGGGCATAGTTGAAAATTTCATTGACAATATGAGGACTCAATAGCAAACACAATAAAAAAGTCAAAACAATTTATCTAAACTAGAAAACTAACATGAAAATTGAGTGATAAGAAGCTCGATACTTTTAAGTAATCTCTAGTATTATGAATGAAAAAATATCAAGAGAGCTTACCACCTGTGGGATCAACTTGACTCACCAATTACTATATGTTAAAAAGTGTTAATATAATGTTTAATTTGTTTCTCGAGCTTTTTGTCTTACTTTGGTATTTGAATTTGATTTCAATATTTAAATTGGTAGTCCGGTCTTTTCAATTTGATCTTAAAGCATGTTTCAAGTATTCCTTAGACTATATAATGCTGTTTGGACTAGATACCTAATTGAATATTGAAGTTAAACTTAAATACCAAATTAAATATTAAAACTAAATTCAGATACTCAACTGTATATTAACCCAGAAAAAAGGGAAAGCAATTTCTAAAAAACACCCCGCCACATGAATTTAAGGACAAACACAGTTCACACACGCTAAAGTAAGTAGTACGGACATCTAGTTTTAAGTGACAGCGCGGTGATTTTATCACTGCCTGTCTCTATCTCTCTCTCTTTTAGTCTTTACTAAGCAGACGCCAAAAGAAAACATCCTCTGAAAAGGAAAGAACAAAGAAATTTATTTAAAAAAAAAAGGAAAAAATTAAAAAAAAATGTTCATCGTCTTCTTCTCCTCAATCTTCTTTTGATTCTAAGTTTCAATCCAAAACCCCAATTTTATTTTTTTGTGCAAAAGGAAGAGAAAAAGATTTTGGGGGGAGAGAAACTTGAAGTAAAAATGGGTGGGGTGACGTCATCAATGGCTGCTAAGTTCGCCTTTTTTCCACCCAGTCCACCTTCATACAAGCTAATTAAGGATGAAGAGACTGGGATTTTGGTGTTGGACCCTTTCCCCCACCGCGAAAACGTTGACGTTTTGCGTCTCCCTACTCGCCGTGGCAATGAAATCGTGGCCGTTTACGTTAGGCACCCCATGGCTACGTCGACCCTGCTTTATTCTCATGGGAACGCCGCTGATATTGGCCAAATGTATGAGCTTTTCATCGAACTCAGCATCCACTTGAGAGTCAATCTCATGGGGTATGGATTTACTTCTCTCTTTTTGCAAATTTGGGTCTTTTGTTTTTAATCAACATGTTTAGGTTTATGAATTTGGTTTGCAAATGATTAATTTTTGTTGCTAAGGTGTTGATATTTGATGAGTTTTTTTGGGAAAGTTTCTAATTTTTCTTTACTTTGTCTTTATGATCTGATCAAGGGTCCTTTTTGTGTAAATTACTTGTTTATTAAGCTTCAATTATACCTGTTTAAGTTTTTCATAATCATAGTTCGGCTGAAATTCAGTATTTAAAATCTTGTGGTGGTCAATTTCTTAATTCAGATCTGTTTTCTCAAGGGTTATTGTGTGTGATTCTTGTTATCGACTCGAAACCCCAAAAAATCAGCGTAGGAAGGTGGTATCCAAGGAATTTTAGTCACTGTCTACCCTGCTTTCATCCGTTAAATAAATGGCAGGATGGTATAGAAGGGCAAATCTGAGTTGTTCTTGTTAGAATACTATCGATTTACGTTATTCGGGTGTGAGCCTAGGGAATGTGTTCCTATGTTCAATTATTTCAAAGGTTTCCTTGTATTTAGAGCATCTTTAGAGGATCGTATTCCTGTTCACATGTCTGGATATGCATTGAACAAAAGTAAGGGTCAGAGCAACTCTCAACTAAGGGTAGATATACCTTTTAGCCGTTTTCTGTATGTTCGGTTGTAGATCTAGGGTTTAACAGAAGCCAATAGTTTATAATATGGTTATGGAGAATTTGGCAGTTGTAATTGTCATGTATGAGAGAGTTAATTTTTTCTATGAAAAATGCAAATTTAGGCTTATATACAGGGGTGAATCTAGAAATTTTTTAGGGGGACTGGAATTGAATTATAAATTTTTGAGAGGTCAAAATATAATTTTATCATTTTTAAAGGGGCTAAAAAGATTTTGTTTTTCATTTTTGTGACTGCCAAAGTGCAAATTTATCGCATATTAATTTATAATTCCAATATTTATGAGGGGACTGAATTTGCCCCTGCTTATATAGCTTACTCGTGTTCATATATTCCACTGTATTGTTGCTTAAACAGTTCTAATAGACTTGCCACTATGCTGTTCTGGCTCTATATTTTTCTTGAAGTACCCGTATTTGACACCCATGTCTAACACATTTGAACACGGGTATGTAGATATACAAGGACGAAGCTAGAAGTTTATCTTTGGGGGGATCAAAATTAAATTTTAAAGGGGTTAAAAGTACAATTTTGTCTTTGCATAGCTTGATATTTTAGAATTTTAAAAGGATTAAACTGAAATTTTTTTCATCTTGGGGGGGGGGGGGGGACAAAGTGTAGTTTTACCATTAAACTAACAAAGTGTAGTTTTACCATTAAACTAACTTATAATTTTAAAAAACTCCAAGGGACTAACCTCCAAATATATGGGAGAACTTAGGAAAAAATTAAGATTATCTGAGTCTCACGCCAGAGTTTTAGTAGCCTAGACTTGCAAGTAGAAGAATATAGGTCTTTGTTTTGGTGTTACATTGCTGTTTGTGCTTCACCCACCATGAAATACTTAATTATGCATAGTTTGTAAGATTAATTTGTGAAACTGGTATTTTCCCCCCCTATTGAATATTTGAACATAACGTATTAAAACCCTTTGCAGGTACGACTACTCTGGCTATGGACAATCATCGGGAAAGGTAGTTGTAGCATGATTCTTCTACTCGTAGTATGTGTGTGAATTAAATGCATCTGTATAGCCCTCTCTAATGTTCATATATACATACTTTTGTTCAGCCAAGTGAGCAGAATACGTATGCGGATATCGAAGCTGCATACAAGTGTCTTGAAGAGAATTACGGTGCCAAGCAAGAAAATATCATCCTGTATGGTCAGTCTGTCGGAAGTGGCCCTACTGTGGATCTTGCTACTCGTTTACCTCGATTAAGAGCTGTTGTTCTGCATAGTCCTATATTATCCGGGTTAAGAGTCATGTATCCTGTTAAACGCTCTTACTGGTTCGACATCTACAAGGTTCTATTCTGCTCTCTTATCGTTTCAGTTCTATAAATTCTGATGTTTGGAGCATTTCTATTTAGTTTCATCATGTGTCTCAACTTGATTTACATGGATTTGCAGAATATCGACAAAATCTCATTGGTGAAGTGTCCTGTGCTGATAATCCATGTAAGTCTCCAATATCAATATTTTGCATTCATTAATTGCATGAAACAATCATGGGAATGCTACTTATTTTTAATTAATTGTTACATGCTATTTGCTTGTAGGTTTTTTTTAAGGCATAATGATAAATTTAGCTTTTAACGTTTACATTTTCTATCAATTTGGCCCCTTTTTTTAAGCTAAATTTGGTCATTAATCATTAAAAAGGAGTCAATTTGCTTGTCTTTAATAGAAATGCTTTTAACGATGCTGGTGTGGCTTTTCACGTGCACTTTGTGCTAACATGGCGTTATTTATCTTATCTACCACGTCAACAAGTAATTTAAAAATGATAAAAATTTTAAAAAAGTTCATAAAAATTCAAAAAATTAGCATAGAGTACACGTGAATTGATATGTGGATTGTCATGTTTAAAAATTTAACATTTTAGTCAATATTTTTATTAAAAAATCAATTCTACTTTTTTTTAAAAGGTTGATGGTCAAGTTTAACTCTTTTTAAAATGTTGAGGGCCAAATTTAGCTCAAAAAAAGAATGAAGGTCAAATTAACAGAAGATGTGAATGTTAAAGGGTTAAATTTGACATTATGCTTTTTTTATCCTCAATTAGTGCAAAATTTGTGCTATTGTTGGAAGAAGGTACTAGTTATGTTACTCCAAAGTATCCGTGTCCTACACATAAAGGAAAAACTTAAGAAAAATTGAACATACTCATGTTGAATACATACCCCTTATAGGGTAATGAAGATTTTGAGAAAAAAGTGTAGGTTTTAATTCGTATGCAATTAAAGAGGAATTGGATGATGAAGCTCTACTCTTAATTCAAAGATTTGATATCAAATGGTCATGTTTGCTTCTTCAACTGTTCGAGATATACGCGAGAAACTAGCTGTGTGTGCGCTCTTGTGTGTGTGTGTATGCATGCATGCATGTATTTATAAATTACAAGGAATATCTACGATGGGCAACTGGCATTAACTTTGGTGATTTCATACTGGTATCGGAATTTAGGGAACTAATGATGACGTTGTTGACTGCTCTCATGGGAAGCAACTTTGGGAACTGTGCCAAGAAAAATACGAACCGTTATGGGTGAAAGGAGGAAATCACTGTGATTTGGAACTGTACCCGGATTATATTAGGCATCTCAAGAAATTCATCTCAACAGTTGAGAAGACACCTTCTCGAAGAAATGCTTCTCGGAAAAGTACAGATGGTATCGAACAGTCTAGGCAAAGTACTGAATATTTCGAGGCTCCGAGAAGAAGTATCGACCGCAGGGAGAAACCAAGGAAAAGCACCGATACCCGGGACAAGCCAAGGAAAAGCACCGATACCCGGGAAAAACCAAGGAAAAGCATCGATAGGCCTGAAAAGCTGAAAGTTCATGAGCACAACAAATTCAATAACATTGACAAGCTTGAAAAGCTTAGAACATCACTAGACCAGATGGAAAGGATGGAGAGATCACGTCGAAGCGTGGAATACCACGAGAAATCTCGGAGAAGCGTTGACCTTCAGCTAGAGAAAGGAAGGAAGAGTGTTGATTGGATAGATAGAATTCCAGCAGTTTAGACGGTCGTAAAAATTGGGTTTACTGAGTTCTTTGATCCGAGTGGGTGGAAGGAATAGAGAAAAGGCTGAAACAGGGAAAAAAAAGAAATGGTGGGATTGTTTTGGACTGATAACTTAAATTGTTTTTAGAATTTGTATTTTGAAACTTCGAAAGCTTCACAACGATGACGGTGTTTTACGGGTTGTAGGTGTCGCAATGGTCGGACAAAATATGGTTACAAATGTAGGGTTTGGTATATGTTTTAGATTTGTTGATCTTTGATTTTGAATGGAAAAAAAAAAGAATCTAACCTGCATGTTCATGTTGTGGAAAACTGAAAAAGCTTGTAATTAACAGCTATTGTTTCACTATAATTTTCAGATTTTGTTGTTTATTAGTTGTTATATGCTTCGTATTTTAGGGGGTTAAATGTATAATTTTATAATTGTATTAACAGAAGTTTTAAAGAGACTAAACTGAAATTTTATTATTTTGGAAGGGTTAGAGTTTTGAAGTGATGACAAAGAAAATTTATAATTTGGGGCAAGGCATCCGCCAAAACCTGAATTAAAATGAAAAATGGTCACTAAGTTTGGACGCTACTTATAAGGTTAAAATATGGTTTAATTCCATGCATTCATATATTTTAATAAAAGATTTTATGGAAAATGTTTTCTATATTTTCTTGTGTTTGTTTTACAGAAAACAGCTTGGTCAACGGAAAATAAAACTTTTTACTTGTAAAATGACTTACCCTTTTGAAAAGCGTAAGTCATTTTCCGGAAAAGAGCTCCTCAATAGATAATTTTACTTTTATATAAAAATTAGCTTAAATCAAGTTTAATATTATTATATTGATAATAAATTTTATTTTTATTTTTAAAATATTTAAAATATTAATATAAAATATTATATTTTTAATATTATTAAACATACATATTTAATTATTTATATTTAGTCATATAATAAATTATTAATATAATTAATATAGTTTATTATTTTTAATAAATTATTTAATATATAATATTTAAATTTTATTTTAAAATTAAATTTTAAAATAATAATTTTAAATAATATTATTCGCATATTATTGAAAATATCAATATTAATATTTTAATACTAAATGTTTATTACAATTATAAATATATTAATAATAAATATTTTGTAGTATAAATGTTAAAAATGTCATAAGTCTATATACTCTTCACAAATTTACAATTTAGTTTCTGTACTTTTATTTTCAAGAATTTAGTCCTCTACTTTCCAGATTTGAAAATCAAGTCCAATCTTACGACATTATTGATTTTTTTGTCAAATTTGTTAAAATCACATTTTAAATAAAAATACTCAGTTGATAGTCATGTAACTAAAAATAATCGTTGCAATGAACCTAAATTTAACAAAATATTTTTAATATAAGTAAAAACAATGTAAAATATAAAATTATAGATATAAAATAAACTCAATTAAACAATGAAAAAAAATCTCAAATGTATGTTTGTTTAATTAAAACGACTTTTATGAAATATTTTTAAAGAACTTGCCAAACAAAAGAAAATATTTTACACAAATTCATCCAAACACCAGAAAATATTAGTTTTTCTAGAAAAGTAAGTCATTTTTCGTAAATCATTTTCAAATGAAACAAACGGATCCTTAGTTTTATATTTTCAAATATAAAATATTAAATTTAATTGTTAATATAGTTAGAAATTTCTTTTGTTAAATTCAAGCGCTTTTTTTGTTACAAAATTATAAGTCAATTTTTTGATTTCAAACACTAAATTTAATATAAAAATTTTAATAGAGTTAACAATTAAATCTGAATTTTAAATTCTAAAAGATAAAAGAAAAACTAAACTTTAAAAATAAAAATTAAATTAAATTTCAAATATAAAAATAAAAACTTGAAACATATTTAATCTAATTATAAAATTCACTAAGAATTAATTAAACGAAAATATTTGATATTAAAAATATTTATAAAAATATATCGATGATTATTAATGAAGTGGTAAGGATATTTATATGATTTTGATGATATTATAATTTATTTTAAATAATAATTTTCAATTATAAAAATAAAAATATTTTATAATAATATTAAATACGGATATTTTGATAATTTTACCTTTACAGTCGTAAAAATCAACTCAATCCGTCATTTTATAGATAATTTTTTTATATTTAATACTAAATAATGATTTAGAAGTATTTTAAAAAAGGTCAAACCATGGATAAGTGAAAGAGTGAACTTTGAAACTATTCTAGAAATAGCTTTTGAGTAATCTCACAATTACAATCTGATTATAAACTCCATTTCATTGGAGAACCCTTTGAGTAATCTCATAATACAATCTGATTACAAACTTCGTTTCATTGAAGAACCCTTTGAGTAATCTCATCCTTTTTCTCTCAATCTCTCGCAATCGCTTACCCCTAAAATCCAAACCCTAATTCGAATTTCGATCCGACTTCGATTTTTCTACTGCAAACATTAATCTTCATCCAATCTTATCATGTATGTCAATAAAATCTCCCACTTCCTTCTTCCATTCTGCAAAAAGAACAAAAAATAAGAAGAAAAATCATTCTTGCAAATTGGGTTCAATTTTTTGAAAGAAAAAACATTTAATGTCAACGAAATTCTGCTAAGAAACAAATTATGCTCAATCTTTTTCAGGTCGCGAGAGGTTTTAGCGAGGGAAGCTATAAACCACGCGTTGAAGGCGCTAAAGAAACGGCATTTAATTGAAGAAGGAGCTCATGCTCCTGCTTATATTGCTCTTTCCAGGCCTATCATCTCCCAGGTATGTTTCTTTTTTGGGTTTTTAATGATTACAATGTATTGAGAATTGCTACTTTTTCAAAAGAAAAAATGTCAATGTTGATATTGGAGTTTATGATTATGTTGCAAGATTATGAAAGCAAATGGGTCTGGATTAAGGAATTAGTTAAATCATTAGGTTTCCATTAGAATAGAAAGGCACTATGCAATATTGGGATATGCTATTTAGACTCGGGTGTGAATTTTGGATCCGAATTAGTGCATGTTCGGTCTTTTAGAAGGTTCTGCAGCTATGTTCGATATATATCGGACACTGATACTTCAAGTAATATGAAGAGTTGGAACAAAATAGATATTTGGTAACTGGATATGATATTTGTACTTGGGTGTGAGCGTCGATATGGATATATTCAATTTTGTCGAAGATTTTCTTGGATTTTTGGATATGTTATTTAGACTTGGGTGCAAATTTCGGATTTGAATTAGTGTATGTTTGTTTTTTAGAAAGTCCCGCAGCTATGTTCCATATATATTGGGCACAGATACTTCAAGTAAAATGAAGCGTCAGAACAAAATAAATGATTGGTAATTGGATATGTTATTTGGAGTGGGGTGAGTTTCGGGTATAGGTATGTTCAATTTTTTGTATTTTTTCCATGGATATGTGGATCATATCTCTGTACCTATGTTTGAATAGGCGTTGAACATGAGTGTTAAACATGGATACTTCATGAAAATTGAAGAGTTTGAGTAACATAGGCACTTGGTGAATTTCTTTGTAGGGTTCAGAATGGAAAGAGAAAGCAGAAAACTTGGAAATGGAACTTCAACAATGTTACAAAGCGCAGTCTAGATTGTCCGAGCAACTAGTGGTTGAAGTAGCTGAATCTCGAGCTTTAAAAGCTTCTCTACAAGAGAAAGAAACGGCTATTGCCGAATTGGAGAAGGAATTGAACCAAACCAGGTTCGGTTTGTGTTCCTTTTCATAGTGTGTGCTAGATTTCTAGATTTGAAGTAGCTGTGAACGGAATAATTGACAGACTGTTTATTTTTGCAGGGATGAGTGCTCTCAGCTAAAGACAGATTTAGAAGAAAAAATTCGAGCTTTGGAATTGTTGATGATCGAGCATCAACAACTGAAAGCTCAATTAGAACAAATGGCTATTAAAGCTAAAAACGCGGAGGCTGAAAATAAGATGTTAGTTGATCGTTGGATGCTTCAAAAAATGCAGGATGCTGAACGGCTTAACGAGGTATGGTATATCGTTGTCACGCTCGGTTCTGACAGAGCATAATTTATTTTTCGGTGAATGTACCTCAGAGGTCCCTCTATTATAGGGACTTGATCAAATTAGTCTCTCTAGGGTAAAATTTAGTCTGTGTACTATTAAAAAGAATCAAATAATTCCAAATTGGAATAGAGTTGACATTTACTATTTAAAAACTATCATTTATTGTTAACTGAGTTAATATTTTTAAAGTTTTTATAGTTCTGTAAATGAAATCTTTTGTTAGTTTTTAAGACATTTTTTATGCAATAAATATTAACTTTGTTACGATTGGACTTCCTTGATTCTTTTTAATAGTATAAGGACTAAATTGATTCATTTAATAATAGAGGGACTAATTTGATCTAGTCTATAATACAGGGACCTCTCAGGTGCTTTAACCTTTATTTTTCAGTATGTGTGTTTTAGATTACAATATTAGTGGTAACTTTAGTTTTTCTATAATTAATTTAGGCAAATGCGCTTTACGAAGATATGATTGAGCGGCTAAAGGCCAGTGGTTTAGAAAAACTTGCCCGAGAACAAGTGGATGGTATTGTCCGTAGAAGCGAAGAAGGTGCTGAGTTCTTTGCGGAATCAACCGTTCCTTCTGTTTGCTCACACAGGATCAATGCACATGAAGGTGGTTGTGCTTCCATACTGTTCGAGTACAATTCCAGCAAATTGATCAGTGGGGGACAGGATCGATCGGTCAAAATGTGGGATACCAGTACCGGATCTTTAACCCATAACCTTTCCGGTTGCCTTGGTTCTGTCCTTGATCTTGCAATTACTCATGACAATAGATTCGTAATAGCAGCAAGTAGTTCAAACAACTTGTTTGTATGGGATGTCAGCTCGGGACGAATCCGACATACTCTCACAGGTCACACTGATAAAGTCTGTGCAGTAGATGTAAGCAAAGTTTCGAGTCGTCATGTCGTGAGTGCTGCTTATGATCGAACGATAAAAGTGTGGGATCTGCAGAAAGGTTACTGCACCAACACGATAATTTTCCACAGCAACTGCAATGCACTTTGCTTCAGCACAGATGGACTGACTATATGCTCCGGTCACGTCGACGGGAATCTCCGTTTATGGGACAGTCGGACCGGAAAATTACTTAGCGAAGTCGCGGCACATTCACTTCCCATCACATCCATCTCTCTGTCCCGAAACGGAAATGTCGTATTAACGAGTGGTAGGGATAATGTGCATAATTTATTCGACGGACGATCTTTGGAAGCTTGTGGTACATTCAGAGCAACCGGAAATAGGGTAGCATCTAATTGGAGTCGCTCGTGTATTAGTCCGGATGACAATTATATTGCTGCTGGGTCTGCTGATGGATCCATATGCATTTGGTCGATATCGAAAGCCGACATAGTAAGCACTTTGAAGGAACATACTGCACCTGTTCTGTCTTGTACATGGAGTGGACTTGGAAAACCATTAGCCTCTGCAGATAAGAATGGGATTGTCTGTACTTGGACATGATCCACTACTTATCCATACAAGGAATGGATATTAAATTATTTTACTATAAATTATAACTCGGATTTGTCAAATATGATTATGTATCTGATTGTTTGTACATGGAATGGATGTTTAACTATGGGTTTGTCAAATACGATTATATATCACAGATAAGAGTTCAATTTTTCAAAAAAAATTTATGTACCTTGAGATTTTTTGTAGGTTCATATATTTATGGGTTAAAGTACTTGGGAGGTTCTAATAGTATAGGATTGGATCAAATTAATCCTTCTATTATGCAATAGATTAATTTAATTCTTATACTATTAAAAATAATCAAATAAGTTCAAATTGTAAAATACATTTATTATATAAAAATATCTTGAAAATATTAGCTCTATTAAATAGTATATGATGTTTTTAAATAGTAAATGTTAATTTTATTCTAATTTGATTTTTTTATTCTTTTCAATAGTACAGGATTAAATTGATTTATTTAATAGTAGAGGACTAATTTGATCTTATAATATAGATTCAATGATCTCTCAGGTACATTCACGTATGTATATATATATACACGTGAGTATATTATTATACCTTTGCATTATTGCAATTCTTTTAGCAGTTTCAGCTTGAACCAACAATTGAAAACCAAGAACAACAAATTGAAGCTTCAAATGGGAATCTAAATTTCCAGTTTTACAGTGATTTTTCAAGTAGTCGTCGCCAAAAAGTTGACAATTATAGACAGCGAAATTAAGGCATTGATCTCAACAAACAATGATACAAACAAAACGAGTGTTTTTCTTTTCTTTTTTTTTTTTTTAAATTAACTAACATACTGTTTCTCAAGAAGGCTTCCACAGAATGCCAAATCGAACCGTTCCTCTGGTGGATCTCCAATGCAATCGAACACTGCATCGGCATTCAAGAAGTCTTCATCGGCTGTATAACTGCAACCATAGGACCAACTCAGTGTTAAAACATGAATCGGTAATGCATTGCATTGACATGATTGGAAAATCTTGCTACCGGTTTTTGAGAAGTTCTTTGGTTCTCAGTTTCCGGTTTTTTACTTGTTCTGGACGGTTTATTTGTTTTCTAGTTAAATGTATATGATTCAACCGTCAGACTGATCGATTCCTGGTTGAACCGACCCATCCAGTCTGTTTAAGCAGTTGGCTCAACAAAAGGAAAACTGAAAATCGATTTTAATCATCCAATTCAGCTTACAGTTTGCAAACACGTCTCGCTTAATAAAGAAATTTACCCGCTCTTTGTCACTATGCAAGTCATTCCGGCAGCTTTGGCAGCAGCAAGTCCTATGGCACTGTCTTCTACAACAACACAGCTAAGGAACAAATTTGGGAAGAAAAAAAAATCAGATCTCATCTCAAACATATATAAGCAAATGTAAGTTAAACAAAAGAGAATATAAATAAGCTTTTCTATTTGCTGATCTTTCAGTATTGACATGTCTATGCGATTGGGACTATTTATTTTTCTTGGAGTACCCCTGTCTGACATCGGTATCCAACAAATATATAGACTTAGGTATGGTATATGATATTCAGAAGACTCACCAAAAAAATTAAACAAGCTCGTGTTGGACACACATTTGTGTCTAACACTCGCAACCGAATCCAAGCAACATAAATATTTCGTTTTTGTGATTAATTTGTTATTGTTTACATTGAAAAACATCGGAGAAGGCTCTGTTATGATGCAATACCTTGAAGGTTCAACACCGAGAGTGTTTGCTGCTAATGTATAGATGGCCTGCCATAAAGAACATGGACTCTTTTAAGTTAATCCATCTTCATGTAGATATACAAATGAATGAACTTGAACTATGTAAACTGTAATGAGTCACTTGTGAACCACAGCGAAAGAAAAAGTCTAATTAGAGGGTGCCTATAGGCTCCATTTAAGACTTAAAAGACTAGATAATACATTACTTTTAGTAAATTCAAGAAAAAAACTAATTTATTAATTACATAGATATCACTTTCATATTAGTGTTGCTCCGATTCTTTTATTATTATTATTATTATTATTTGTGTCCGGAACTCTTATCCAACATATTTTCAGACAAGTATGAAGATATGATTCTCCACCAACCTCTTGACCGAGTGACAAGAGCATTATGTTGTAGGCATGAGATATTGGGTTTGATCCCAAGCAACCCCATTCCCTCTCCCAATTATCAAAAAAAGAAAATGTTGAGCAGAACCATATAAGACATATTCCCATAGCTGACACTTACTCCAAGTCCAAACAACACAAGAATTTAGAAAGCCTCTTCAGTAATTCTTTGGTTAAAATCTTCACAATCTTGGAATTTAGTCTTTGTACCTTTATTTTTAGGAATTTAGTTCCTATACATTTCAGATTTTAAAATTAAAAAAATACTCACTTGGTAGCTATCTAGTTAAAAGCATGACATGTAATGAACTTGAATTTAACAAAATAATTTCAACAGTGCTAACAGTTGAACCTAAATTTTGAAATATGAAAAGTAGAGGGATTAAATTTCTAAAAACAAAAGTATAGGGACTAAGTTCCAAATTAATGAAGAGTACAATAACTTATGGCATGTCTTAACCTAGTTCTTTTTCTTATTTTACATCCAAAACTAAGTTAGATTTCTGTTTTTGAAGGTCGTGGGAGCAAATTCGTACTAAGGCTAGGCACTTGATGGAAGCTTTAAGGCATGTAATAATGTGTTTCAACTAGATGTAACTTGATTAAATTTCAAAATGAGGGATGACATACTCACTGGATCCGGTTTTTTACGAGGAACCACATCTCCAGCAAATATCTGGATTTTTTCTGCACGTTCTGGTCCCAGTAAACAAGAAACTACTGCAGAGACCTATAAAAGAAGCATATACATACATACATACATATATATATTCAATGGTAAGAAATATGATAAGATGATCTCAAAGTCTTTATATAAATCTAAATTTTAAAGGGACAATATCAAACTTTAATGCGTAATGTGTAACGGATTTGTTCATCAAGAATAGAACTGAAAATTCAACAAGAACCCCCAGTGCCTGGTTTATTTGAGACTTCAAAAATATGCCATGCTCGGACTCTTCATTTTGCTTTAGTACTCATATCCGACATATACTTTTGACATGGATAGACGGGTATGATTCTCAAAGATCTTCTAAATACCTGAAAGAACTTGGAAAATATTGAACCTGTATCCAACACTCACACCAGAGCCCGAGTAACATAGCTGAAAATCATCCATAAACTTGGCAATCCGTGTATACGTAATGCTTTTTTGAATATGTCAATTGTGTAAACAATTAAACATGGACACAACACAAACCATTAAAATATGTCCTAACCACGAATATTAAACATGTCAGTGTTAATCACTTCTAAATGCATCGTGTTGTGCTTATTACATAATTTTCGTGCCTAATAGATGTGTTATGTGCGTTTTTATGTTCAAAATGACCGGATTTAATCATCCTTGGCAAAATAAAATCAATCATACAGTTAATCATAGCTGTATAGAACCTGATTAGCATACCGCCTTCTCATTGGATGTACTGCACACTGCAACTTTTACTCCTTCCCCCAAAGCTTGATCAATCAACCTGTTTGATATGATTACAAATAACTCAAAAGGGCTAGAATCTGGAAATCTAAAATATCTCAAAATAAGACTAAATCTTCTAGTAAAACTAAATTAAGTGAATGTTATTATGCTAAAACAAAAACATTTGAGTAATTAAATGCAATGTTATTGGATTCGGGTGAGTGCCAAATATGTGTATGTGTCTCGTATACTAACTTTTTCTAAGTTATTCTTTGTAAACGTACTAAAGAATGACGTTTATGATGAACCCAAATCCTTGAATATTATATCTAACAAACAGTTTGAGTCATAAAATGCAATGTTACCTGGACTCGGGCAAATGCTAGATATGGGTATATGTTCACATACTCAACTTTTCTAAGCTATTATTAGTAAACATGCTAAAGAGTCACATTTATAGTTAACTTGAATCCTCTAAATAATTTAGTGAATGTTATGCTAAACACAAACACTTGAGTAATTAAATCCAACGTTACCTGAACTAAGGTGAGTGTCGGATAAGCGTATGTGACCCGTGTACCGAACTTTCTCTAAGTTATTCTTTGTAAACATATCACATTTATGATTAACTTGAATCCTCTAAACAATTAAGTGAATGCTATACCAAACAAATATTCAAGCTATGAAGTCCCATGTTAACTGGACTCGACTAAGTGTTGGATATGGCATACGGGTATATCTCCCGCAATGGACATACTTTTGGAAGATCATATCATTCTGAATATGCGTTGAACACAAATGTCAAACAAGACTGCATGGATTAATAGAAGTAAGAGAGGGACTAACTTGGCTACACCGGGACGAAGAGGTAACAATCTATTTTCGATAAGAGCCATGAACAACTCGGTTTTTCGTTTATGAAGTGAAGCAATGAATGCCTTTCTTTCTTCTTCACTCTTTGGAGCTTTATCTGGCCAACCTGTCTTGTTAAAGTAAGCTGTCATCCTACAAAACACAGAATTATCTGAGCTTGCTTTTGGTAACTTAGATTTGATTTGGAATTTTTTGAAATTACAATAAATTATATCTAACAGTTTCGATCAGAATCAATACTAAAGGTTTTATTGGCTAGTAATATTAGTGTGTGATAAAATGATATCCAAATTCAAAGTGTCAAATTCATGCATAAAATGTGTAATAAAATACATATAAATGTAGAATTAATGATTATTTTTCAAATTCTTTCATTTGTCTGCCCTAAATACTTCCGAAATTCAAAATTCATATTTTTAGACTTTTCAAAAAAATTAACCGAATTGAATCCTAACTAATTTATACATTCATATCATTCTCACAATTTACATAACAAATGATACGCAAATCCAAAATTCAATTTCATGCTTCCAAACACAGCTGCAGAACTTCAAATTTGAATTAATTTGAAAAAAGAAAAGAAAAGAAAAAGTACTAGAGGATATTAGATTACCTTTCTTTCCCACCACCAATTTTGAGCAACTCTCCATACAAATCCACATCCCAAGTAACACCCAATTCTTTCTGCAAAGTTTTCACCAAAAAACAAGAACCCCTAAATTTCAAAATTTACAAAAGAAATTGACCCAAAAAGATAAAAAGAACATTTGAATTTACTTCATTGAAAGTGTCATTAAACGAAACCCGGTGACCATCCTTCTCAGTATCAACGAGAACACCATCGCAGTCAAAAAGAAGAGCAGATGGAAGAGTATTCGAAAAAGAAGCCGATGAGCATTTGATCTTGAAGGCAGTACGAATTTGCTTCGTTATCCTCGTTGAAGAACTAAAGAGTGAAGAAGATGGTACGTTCTTTGCAATGAATAAATGGTGGTGACTGAATATAGAAGGTTTAGCTTTAACAGTTGAAGAAGATGAAGGAAATGTTGGTAAAGAAAGAGAAAAGGCGGTGGAAGCCATTATCAAGCTGTGATTTTAGCTTCAGCCTTTTTTTTTTTTTTTTTGCTTCTTAGCTCTTTAACAGAAACATTTCAGTTATGATTGGTTGGCCTGTTTTTAAATGTCTTATCTCTCTAACTTATCCGCCACAATTTCACACAAATACATAATCGGTGTTTACAACCATGGAATCGGATCGGATCTCTAATTTAGGATACGGGTCGGGTCAACAAAATATAGTCACACAAATAAAGTGAAAAAATGAAATAAACAAAATAAAGTGAAAATAGATTAGTCAAGGCTTATCGGATGGGATTAAATAGAAATATTAAATTTATTTAAAAACTTGAATTTTAATAATCAAATATTTTTTACGTTTATAACATATTTATATGTATATATTATGTAATTAATATCAAAATTAAAACCATTTTATAGTATAAGTTTTAAAAGAATTAATTTATACTAAATATAAAATAAAATATATATTTAGAAATTGAACTTTTAAATTTATACAGGGTTGGAGTTGACTATGGAGTCAAAACATGAATAGATTTTCTACTCAATTTTCGACACGAGAAAGTAGTGCAAATGTGATATTAGTATGGATCTAATGCAAATTAAATATAATTTGTATTATGACATGCAATTTGCACCAAAAAGAAATATCATGACATGCAATGATTAGTTTAAAAAATATGTAATAAAATTATGAAAAAAGTTGATATTAGGAATTAATATAATTTTAATTGAAATAATAAAATTGAATTAGTTTTTAAAATTTATATAAAATTTAAATTTAAATTTAAAATAATATTTTTATTTTTAAAATTAACGAGTTATTGGTAAATTCACAATTAAATTAGAACTTAATTAATTCATAACTATTCAAATAGACTCTTAAATAATTGTATAAATTACATTAAAAGTCATTAAATTATTAAAAATTTATGTTTTGATCACTCAAATTTAAAAAGTTACAAAATAATTAATAAACTATACGATTGTTTTCATTTAGATCATTAGAATGTTAAAATGATTGATGTATGATTTTTTATTCGCTGTCTATGCCAATAGAAAATTTTAAATTCTTTGCTCTTTTACAATTCAAGTTTTCTATAAAACATCTTTAAACGTTACGGTATTACAAATCAAAAGTAAAACAATTTTTTCTCTAATCTATAACATTAATTGATTAATTTTGATTTACAGTATGTTCATTTACTTCTTAATGAATATCTATCTACCGTATCAATTATCAAATCATCGCTTGAAGTTTATTAACTGTATTTAAAAAATAATTACTCAATAATTTAAATAAAAATTTAAAATAATTCTAATTATAATTTTTTATATAAAGAAACAAAAATGTCGTGACAAATGCAGATCCGTATTTATTTCATACGTATAAACATTTCATAAGGAAGAAGAAGAAGAAGAAGAAGAAGAAGAATTCTTGCAAATTAAGTAACATTATTTTACGCTTGTCTGTGTGCAGCCAAAAGAAGACACCCGGCATTGATGATGAAAATTTGCAGGTTTTCATGACAGAAATAGTCATTGCCTTGGCTTCTTTTCACTTTCAGTTACTGCAAAGCGAAGCAAATCGTCATTACGGTGTATAATAATTATATAATAATGCTATTAATAAATATATTCAAGAGTCGAATTCTACCCAGATTATATCCATCTAAATTGGACAAGATAACTCATAATTCAGGTTTATCTTTATCTTATTCCACCCATTATGAAGATAGATTAGTTTTTAGCCTGCTTATTAATAAATTTATTAATTAATTATATAAAAAATTATCTATTTGTATTACTAAAATTAGTATGACTAATGAAATAATCAGATAATAACACATGATATATCACACTTATCTTATGCTAACAACTGAATCAAATTTCAACAGTAAAAGTGAATGTAATTTTTAACATGAGGATCAATTTATTCTTTGATCTAATGTATAGAAATTAATTAACTTATTTTTCAAATAAAGGAGGCAAAATGTAATTAGTCTTGCTATTAAGAATTAGTCCCTAAACATTATATCAAAAAGTAAATTGGTCATTTTATTAAAAATATCATTAATTTTACTTGATCCTATATGTCAACATGAGAGATATATATACCACTTTCTATAACTATCTGGTTATTTCACAACCACATTAATTTTAACATTAAAAATGAATAAAAAAAAAAGACTATGAACTAGTATAAAAGAACTAATTAAAACAAAAAATATATATACTTAAAAACTAATTTATTTATTTTTTAAGTAAGTAAAATGTATGGTGATAATTTTAACATAAACATATTTATATTTTTCTAAATCCTTAACGAGATTACAATGGCAAGAAGGTAAATTAAAAGAAATATAGTGTCATTTTCAAGGTTTACCTGCCCTGCTCTGCCCCTGCCCTGCCCATCATATCTTCCACTTGCTCTGTAAATTATATCATCAAAAGAAAAACAGAGGAAAAACATAAAGAAAATAGAAAATGGAAGCTTAGAAGAATCTGAAAACTTTAACCTTTCTTTTATTTTTTTTTATTTTTTTGTTTATAAAAATGAACTCTCAATGATTATCCCTATTCTTACCCAGAAAATTTATACTTCATTTTCATGGCTGCTTCAAGCCTTTCACCAGAGCCAAGCCAGGAAGTGTTTCCATGGCTGAAGTCTTTGCCTTTTGCTCCAGAGTATAGGCCTACTTTGGTAGAGTTTCAAGATCCAATTGCTTATATTTTCAAGATCGAAAAGGAGGCTTCCCAGTATGGAATCTGTAAGATCATACCTCCGGTGCCACCTGCTTCTAAAAAAGCTGCAATTGGGAACCTCAATCGGTCCCTTTTGGAACGTGCTGTTGCTAATGCTAGCTCCGATTCGAAACCCGCGCCTACATTCACTACCCGCCAACAACAGATCGGGTTTTGCCCTCGGAAGCAACGGCCCGTTCTGAAATCGGTGTGGCAGAGTGGGGAATACTATACTTTCCAAGAATTCGAAGCGAAAGCGAAGATTTTCGAGAGGAATTACTTGAAGAAATACAGCAAAAAAGCTTCCCTTTCAGCTTTGGAAATCGAAACCCTTTTTTGGAAAGCGACGGTTGACCAACCTTTTGACATTGAGTATGCTAACGACATGCCTGGTTCAGCTTTTGCTGCTTTGGGCTCAAAGAAGAGTAGCGGTGGAGGGCGGGAAACAGGGGAAGGAGTTACGGTGGCGGAAACGCCGTGGAATATGAGAGCGGTTTCGAGGGCGAAAGGGTCGTTGTTAAGGTTCATGAAAGAGGAGATTCCGGGTGTTACTTCCCCTATGGTGTACATTGCAATGTTGTTCAGTTGGTTCGCTTGGCACGTAGAGGATCATGATTTGCATAGCTTGAATTATTTGCATATGGGTGCTGGGAAAACATGGTACGGTGTTCCCCGGGATGCTGCCGTAGCTTTCGAAGAGGTCGTACGGGTTGATGGCTATGCTGGAGAGTTCAATCCTCTTGGTGAGTTTAGTGTCCTATTAATTTTGTCTCCTCTGTTTCTTGGTAAGCTACTGGAGGAAATTTGAAGTACTTTTGTTGACTTCGCATAAGTAGTAATGTGAATGAGAAATCTGTGTCAATAAGCTATATGGGTTCTGGTTGAAAAAATGGAATCTAGGCTGGTCATTGTCGAGTTGAGCTCGAGCTCGAGTAGCTCAAGCTATTAGTGGTTTACTCAATTAGCATAATGCTTGACTCAGTAACTTAAGCACAAATAGTCAAGCTTGAAGTGAAGTATGAGAATCGAGCTTAATTGAGTGAGCTTGAGTACTTCGATTTGTTGTCTCGAATCGAGCTTTAAAAGTGAAATTTTCTCGAGCTTGAGTTGAGCTTTATGCCTTGAGTTTCATCTAAGGTGAGTCTACTGAACTATTAATTTTTGTCTCCTCTGTTTCTTAGTTAGCTAATGAAGTCCATGTCAATTACTTGCGTTGACTTTGCATAAGCATTTGTCTCTATTGGATAGCTTGGTGAGATTGACTGGTTTGAGCAAAGGTCAAAGGAAGAATAAACTAGTTGTAATTATTCCGAAAAAAAGGGGAAAAAGAAAAACTAAGTGCCCCAATTTGAGTTTTCTCTAATGGTGTTCATTGAGTTTTTAAGGAATGTTAGCATTATAATTAGTAAGCCTACATTATCTTTGCATAAGTAGAAGCCGTATTGGATAGCATTGGTGAGATTGACTGGTTTGAGTGAAGGCTAAAGGAAGAATAACATGAAGCTGTAGTGCATAGCATAAGTGTAGCTTTTGATTAAAATATTTTACTTTCTAGTGTACCAATGGTGTTTTTTACCATTTTGGATTGGTTTAAATCTATTCCGGGAAGTTTCTATGCCACGATGTATTTTTTTTTTTTTACTAGAAAAGCAACTCAATCTTTTATATTTAAGTGATGATCCTTATATTGTACCTTTTTAATCTATATTAGTTACATTTTCTACACTTGGTGAAAAGACCACAGTGATGTCTCCAGAAGTATTTGTTCATGCTGGAATTCCGTGCTGCAGGTGATTTTAGTTTGCTCTGCTATGCTTTGTAGAAAATTTTCCATTTATTACTTTTATAATGAATTTATCATCTTAGAGTCTTATAACGCGATTTAATTGACCTGTTGAGGGATGGTTATTGGACTTGTTCTTACATTATCATTATTCTGAAATCAGGTTAGTGCAAAATGCTGGGGAATTTGTTGTCACTTTCCCTAGAGCCTATCATTCGGGGTTCAGTCACGGTGAGACCATCAAATCTTTATTAGATACTATCAGAGGAGGGAGCTTATTTCATCTATATGTTATTGTCATTAGGATTTAACCTTGGAGAAGCAGCTAATATTGCAACTCCAGAATGGTTGAGAGTAGCCCGAGATGCTTCTATTCGAAGAGCTTCAATTAATTACCCTCCAATGGTCTCCCATTTCCAGTTACTTTATGATCTTGCACTCGATTTATGTTCAAGGTACGACTCACAGTTATACAGTATGATTCATTTGGATACCTCAGTTTCTTAATTTCTTGATGCATTCTTGAGTACTTTGAATATGCATTTGAATATATATGACATTTAATTGAGTACTTTCTGCACTGCTGCAAATATGGTAGGTAAATGCTTAGAAAAATATTTACATTTGCTCATTGCTTTTTCGAAGTTCAGTATGAGTAGTGATGGCAACGGGGTGGTTTTTTTCCTTCCCTAACCCCAACCCTATGCTCTACCACCATGCCCCGACATCGACTTTAAAAAAATTTTAACCCGCTCAGAACCCGAACCCAAAAATTAATAGTGTACCCGACTCCAATCCGATCAGACCCGAGTTCAAACATTTTGAATTTTTTTTTTCGGAAATTGTGATTAATAATTTTTTTTTTTTAAACGAAAGGTTTTGGCACCATTTCCCATTAGATTTGCTTTATGATTTACCATTGAAACTGTCATGTGCTAATATGTATACACACACGTTACAATTACAGCACAGCAAAAAAAAGGAGGAGCAAAGGTCTTTGTTCCTTACAAACAGGGGGGGACTTGGGAAATAAATTAAAAAGAGAGAGAGAGGGAGAAATAAACTGGAGTGAGAGAGTAGTATAAAGACTAGTAGTAATACATTTTAGGGATTTTTGACTTAATCAATATTAAATATGTATAGAGGGGTAATTTCATAAATATCCCAGGGCGGGGTGGTTTTATTCTAAACCCGGCCTGGCAAATTTTTTAAAAGCAACCCACCTGACCCTATCTGGTCAAATCGGTTCGGAACCCGTCGGTTTCAGGGTTTTTTGCCATCCCTAGGTATGAGTGTCGGATATGTTTCCGGCACTGGTATGTTCAATTTTTACCAAGTTTTCCCATGTATTTGGAGGGTCATATCCCTATATTCATATCCAAATATGTCTCAAACATAGGTGTCAAACACGGGTATTTTAAGTAATGTTCTTCCTGTACTTTTAATCCTCATTATAATCGGACTTCATACAATTTAAAGGACAAAAATCTTTGAAATTTTATCGGCATGTGCGATATTTATACCAAAAGTTGTTTGTATGATGCTGAACTAATTAATTGAAGAGCAATAACTTATATTGTGTATCTTCTCCTCATTTTTGTTAGGTTTCTCCTTGCAGGGTACCTACGAACATTGGTGCTAAACCAAAGAGTTCTCGCCTCAAGGATAAGAAAAAATGTGAAGGGGAAACCTTAGTTAAAGAATTATTTGTGCAGGATCTCATACAGAACAATGACCTACTTCATATTCTTGGAAAAGGATCTTCAGTGGTACTACTCCCCAAAAGTTCTACCGATATTTCTCTTTCTTCTGAATCACGTATAGCATCCCGATTAAGAATAAACCCGAAGATGTCACTCGGTTTATGCCGCTACAAGGAAGCAATGAAACCGTCCCAAGTCTTAGCTTTTGATGAGATAATGCAATGCAAGAATGAAGAAATCAAGGGAATAAAAGGTTTCTATTCGGTGAAAGGAAAAACTGTTTCTACATATGAAGTTGATCGAGATTCTTCTTTTACGGGAGCTGATTATTTGTGTAAGGTGCCATCACAGACCTTAAACGCGAACATTGAAAGAGAAAGTTCTGTTCAAGGTGATACATTGTCGGATCAGAGACTGTTTACATGCGTCACGTGCGGAATATTATGCTTTGCTTGTATTGCTGTTCTTCAACCGACCGAACAAGCAGCTAGATACCTCATGTCAGCAGATTGTAGCTTTTTTAATGATTGGACCTTTGGTTCTGGAGTAACACGTGACAGGTTCACCACTACTCATGGGGATGGAATCACTTCGGAGCAAAATCCTTCTACAAGTAGGTTATATATGGAATTTTTTGTTTATTAGCTAATTTTGTTTATGTGATTTAATGCCATTCCTTGTGCTTGTGGGGTTATAGCTTTGTCTTTATAATGCATGTAGTGTTCGTATAGGTTAACAACTAAAACAGATGTGGCAGTCCTAGGAATGATCGTAAGCAGAATAATTGGAATTTGGCTCGAAGTTGTTCGGTTCCTAGGATTCTCATTTCCAAAGAACAATAGAGATATGATAATTCGAATAAGCTTTTGTTAGGGCTGGCAAGACTATTGGTTGCTAACATAATTGTCTTGATAACTAGGTTATCCAAACTCAGGTGTGAGTGTAGGATATATATATGGATGGATGGATGGTAGCCTTTCTACTCTACAATTTTCCTTAAAATTCATTTACTTCTTTTTTGACATACCGGGTTTTTGTTTTTCCTTGATACAGGGGGGATGAATAAAACTGCCCCAAATGCTTTATACGATGTACCTGTTCAGTCTGTTGAGTGCAAGTTTCAGACGAAAAATCAAAGTAAAGAAGTTCCGGAAGATACTAAAGAAAGGAGAAATACTTCTGCTCTTGGTCTATTAGCTTCAACATACGGAAATTCATCTGATTCCGAAGATGATAATGTTGAACCAAAAGCTACTGCCTCTGGTGATGAGACGAATTCAACAAACACTATACCAGGAAGGAAACTTCAGCATAATGATTTCAAGGAGGAAGCTCCGGTCCATGTTATCGATTGCGATCCTGAACCTGGATCTAAAAGAAGCCCTCCAACAATCAACCAAGAGTTGGTATCAAATGGTTTGGGGGATAAATGTAGTGATCCAGCCATAGAATCTTACGGTGCAGAGAAAATGAGGTTTAGTAAGGCCTTTGCACGAATGGAAAATGCAGATAGTCCGTTTGCTCCAAACTCCGATGAAGATTCTTCTCGGATGCATGTCTTCTGTCTCGAGCATGCTATAGAAGTAGAACAACAACTTCGTCAAATAGGAGGAGTTCATATATTTCTCCTTTGTCATCCAGGTAGATTTCGGCATACATTATACACAAATGAATTTGTCCCGGGGAAATGTTTCCAGTTACCTCTTATTACACATATACATTAACGAATATCTGTAAAACGATGCAGAATATCCCAGGATCGAAGCGGAAGCTAAGTTGGTGGCTGAAGAGTTGGGAATCGATTATCTTTGGAACAACATCTTATTTGGGGATGCTACTAAGGATGATGAGGTGAGGATCCGGTCAGCTCTTGATAGTGAGGATGCCATACCTGGAAACGGAGACTGGGCAGTAAAGCTGGGAATCAACTTATTTTATAGTTCCAATCTCAGCCATTCTACGTTGTACAGTAAACAGATGCCATTTAATTTCGTTATATACAGTGCATTTGGCCGAAATTCTCCTGCTAGCTCACCGACAAAGTTGAATTCTTACGGGCGGAGGTCTCGGAAGCAGAAAAAAGTAGTGGCGGGAAAATGGTGTGGTAAAGTTTGGATGTCGAATCAGGTTCATCCATTTTTGACACAAAGGGATCCCAAGGAGCAAGAACAAGAAAAAAGCTTCCATGCTTGGGCAACTTCAGATGAAAATCTTGAGAGTAAACCAGAAAATATTCGGAAAGCAGAAACATCCAAGGTGGCTAAAAGGTTTACTAGAAAGAGCAAAACAAGGGCCGGGGCTACACCGAGCAAGAAAGCTAAATGCATCGAGCCAGAGAGTGTAGTTTCGGATGATTCATTGGATGGTAATTCTCTTAGGCAGCAACAGAGATTTTTTAGGGGCAAAAAACCTAAACTAATCGAGAAAGAGAAGGAAATTTCGTATGATTCATTAGAGGATGATTCTCTTCTGCATCATAGAGATCTCTCTCGAAGAAAAGGGGCCAAATTTATCGAAAGGGAAGCTTCTGAATCCGAGGATGTAGAGGAGGATTCTGATGATCAACAGTTTCTGAAAAATCTCGGAGGCAAACAAGGGAAATATATTGTAGAAAATGATGTGGTTTCTGGTGATTCACTTGACAAAATTTCCGCCAAGCAATATCGGAGGATTCCTAGAAGCTCCCGGGACAAATTCATGAAGAGAGAAGGTTCTGTATCAGCTGATGAACAAGAGGAAATTTCCTATCAGTTTCATAAGCGGATTCCTAGAGGCAGACAGATCAAGTTGTTTGAAAGGAGGCTTGCTGTCTCAGATGACTTGCGAGCAGACAATTCCCTTAAGCAGTACCGAAGAAAGCCTAAAGGCAAGCGAGCAAAGTTTTTCGAGAGAGAAGAAGCAATGTCGGATGATGCATCAGATAATGATGGTTCTCAAACTCAGCATAGGAGGATTCCTAGTGGCAAGCAAATGAAGTGCACGGAAAGAGAGGATGAATTTTCTGATGATTCACTCGAGGGTAATCCTCAACAGCAACATGGGAGGATTGCTCAAAGAAAAGTATCCAAATTTTCTGATCAAGAAGACATAGTTTCTTTCGATTCATTGAAGGGTAATTCTCATCGACAGCATAGGAGGATTCCTAGAAGTCAACTAACCCAGTTTATCGAGAGGGAAGATGCAGGTTCATCGGATTCTCCAGATGATAGTTCTCTTCAGCAACTTAGGAGGATTTTGAGAAGTAAGCATGCTAAAATTCTTGAGAAGGAAGATGCAGTTTCCGATGATTCAGATGATACTTCTCCACAGCAGCTTAGGAAGACTCCAAGAAGCCGGCAAGGGAAATCTATTGAAAGTGAGGATGTAGTTTCATATGATTCATCGGACGAGAACTATGGTCAACCGAATAGTAGTCTTAGAAGCAGAAAAAAGAAAGCCCCAACACCACGACAAACAAAACAAGAAGCCCCTAAGAATGTGAAACAAGGGAAACGTCGGACAACAAAACAAGTAATCTCTCAGCAAAGCAAACAAGACACTCCTCGGAATCGGAATACCAAAATTGAGCAAAGTGCTAGACAGGACAATTCATATGATGAAGATGAGATAGAAGGTGGACCCAGCACACGCCTTAGGAAAAGAGCTCGAAAGCCTTCAAAAGAGCTGGAAACAAAACCTAAAGTGAAGAAGCAAGCTCTGAAGAACAAAGCAAAGAGTGCTTCAAATGCGAAAGTAAGAGACGAGGAAGCAGAATATCAATGTGACATGGAAGGTTGCACCATGAGTTTTGGCTTGAAACAAGAGCTGGTTCTCCACAAAAAGAACATTTGTCCAGTAAAAGGGTGCGGAAAGAAGTTCTTCTCACACAAATATCTAGTTCAGCATCGACGAGTTCATATGGATGACCGACCTCTTAAATGTCCATGGAAGGGCTGCAAGATGACGTTCAAATGGGCATGGGCTCGAACCGAACACATTAGGGTTCACACAGGTGCTCGTCCTTACGTGTGTGCTGAGGAAGGCTGTGGTCAAACATTTCGTTTTGTGTCGGATTTCAGTCGTCACAAAAGGAAGACTGGTCATTCAGTGAAGAAAGGTAAGATAAAACATGAATCACGAAAACTGTAAAACTAACATTTCTGATGAACCCGTTGCTTGATCAGCAAGGTAGGTTAGGTGAAGAGAAGGTTAGGCCCCATGGGTTTTTTTTTTCTCTCAAGTAAGTACTTATGTTTTTATATTCATTAGATCACATGACGCTATTTGACCCAGGTATCAAATTGAACATTAAAGTTAAATTTAAGTACCAAATTGGGAAAAAAGGTTCCTAATGCCATTTTGAACATTAAAGTCAAATTAGGATAACATTCTTAAGAGGAGAATGTAAGCTTGAAAATAGGATATGAAATTGTTGAGAGAAATAGTCATGAATTTTAAACATGAGCTGTAAAATAGACATGGATAAAAATGGGGTAATAATAACCCCGAACATAGACATTAAAAGCAATTAAAATGGATTTGAATAGAATAATAAAATATAAATATGTTAGCACATAGTAATAGATATACACAAAGAGAGAAACATGAACTCTGCTGGAATTGATCTTTACAAGAAATATACGTGTTGCATATTTAATTCTCTCTCATAAATGATTCTGATAGAAAATCATACAAAGGTTAATAACAGAAGCAATAATAATATACATTCCACAATGGGTTTTGATTGAACTGGGATAACGTTAACTCGACCAGAATACATGTAAACAACTTTATTAGGTAAGAAAAGAAAAACCATAAATCCTTAAACTCCAACACAGCAAAACCATTTACCCTGAAAAATAAAATAATTTATATATACATTATACTAGAATGGAAGTATTTGAATTTGTTTATTATTTATCTAATTGATATTTAAACTTGAAATTTGACATGTGATAACCTCATTTTTTGACCTGTTACAAAAAATAAAAATATTTTTGTATAAATTTAAAATGTGAAACTATCACAAATCACCATATTATTTATAATTAGCACCACTTCATTGTATTTTAACTTAAAAGAAGGCATCATTTAACTTACAAATTTAGGTGCTAATTAAAAAAGTTAAGTACCAAGTAAACATAAATTGCTAAATTCAGATGCCTTTATATGTATTAGTCCTATATTACTCCAACTCTCTATTTATCATTAAGCATTTGTTGTCAACATCATATTTTCTTACATGAACATATGGATATGGTTAAAGCTATCCAAAGAAAAATTATTATGAGTTTACACAAAAGTTGAGGTTGTTTAAAAGTTTTGGATACCACATTTAGAACTTGCCTAGCTCAATTTATTAAATATAGATAGACTTTTGACTGATGAGCTTGTGTGTGGCTAAAATTAGACAAATATAAAAGATGTTAATAACATTCATAAGAATATCCAAATTCATGGCACCTCTAGATATAGATATAAGAAACTTTGGAAAAATTAAATATACTAAAATCAAAAACATATTTGTATTCAACAATGAGTAACACAACATAACATTATATATATATATTACCTTTGGAGTGGGAGGAGATGGGGGAGGTTGATTCTTTTTAGAGGAAGCAGAGGGCATAATATTGGGAGCAGAGCCTTTGGTTTTCTTCTCATCTCTAGCTTTGTTGAATATCACTGTAAATCCTTCAGCTGCAGCTGGATTGTTTACGTCCCACTCTCCAAATTTAGGCAATGCTCTTCCCTTTTCCTGGTCAATCCAATCAACATTATCATTAACCTCGATTCGATTCCATCAATTACCGATACATACATATGTAAAGAGGAAAAGGAAAATTACCGCCATGACCAGAAGATGTTAAAACGATGAGAAAAATTGGAGATAAGAGAGGGAAACGAACTGAGAGAATTTTTAAGAGACTGAGATGAAACCAAAAAAAAAAAATGATGTTAAATAAGAGAATAAAAGAAGAATGTTTGCTAATTTTGTTTGTTCAGTAAATTTAACTTCAAAACCAAATTTGTCAATTTTGATTCAGTGAGTTCCATTTTAAATTTAAACATTACCTTATCCGATTAATTTTAGTTTGAATATGTTCACATCAACCGTACCTCTCTTCTAGATTTTTATATAGTTCAATTCTTTATAAGATTCATCTATTCATTTAAAAGTTGATAGTTTTTTCAATCCGAAATATTTTATTAATATGAGAGTCCTTTGAATTGATTAACAATGGATTCAACCTATAAAAATTAATAAGAATTTTTTTAAAAGAGGAAACTGTGATCCTAAATAATTAAGAATTCTTAAAAATTACGCTTGATTCAATAGATCGGTACCAATTATCAAGTCAACCAATTCAATGCTTCCTTCAAACAGATATTTAAGTCGGACCGGCTGTTGAACCTTACAAACAACTATGTCAATCTCTACTAAAAACTTGTATGATGTTAAGGTTCGATTTTCAAACATACGAATGAAGAATAATTGCATGTGCGGAAAACCAAGAACATTGCTCTCCAACATTTCTTGTGGTCTCCCTTGCCATGCCAAAAGCCATAATTAGGCTTGGCTGGAAACTATCAGAAAGCTTCATATTTACAATTGTTTTATGCACTTTTAAGCAGCAATTGCCCCAATCACAAAGCATATCAATAAAAAAGAAGCTTCAGATATGAAAGCCCGAATGCAATCGATATCGATTTTCTCGATAAGAGAAAACCACCTTGATCGTGAGCGGAATATAAGCTAATCCTTGCCCGATATCGTCTTCATATTGCATGCAGTTTCAAGCAAAGCAACTTTCAACGAAAGGCTTATAAGCCTCACCAAGAGAAGCTATAACCAAGTTCCCGAAATGCATATCAAGAAGCCTTCAAATCGAGCCCCGTTGGCATCTATATCTGTGTTCCTGGCATGGTCGACCGTTCATAATTGTACATCATAACCCCGAATGCAACATGCACCATAAAAAAAGGTTTAACATTTGAAACTCAAAAGTTCTAGAGAGCAATGACCCCAAATGCAATAGAGATCAATTCGTTCGATAATAGGAAGCCGTCCGGATCACTGAGCCGAATATAAGCTAATCCTCGTCCGATACCATCTTCATTCAATGAGGCATTGAATTCATCTGCAGTTACAACTCTTCTCTGCTCATTCAAGCAAAGCACATGTCCACTTTCAATGAAAGGCTTATAAGCTTCACAAAGAGAAGCTACAACCGAGTACCCAAATGCGCATCGGAAGGACTTCAAATTGAGTCCAGCCGCAGTTCTAAGAGAGAGCATCACAATATCTGATGCCAAGTCTCCAACATTTATATTAGTGTTCCCGGTGTAATCGACCATGCCATTCTCCAAACTCCGTACAAAATTGATGTACCCTCCCATTTTCTTCGGTCTTGAAAACCTCATTCCACGTACATAACTAGCAGACCCTAGGCCAAAACCATAAAATGGTTTGTTTTTCCAGTATGTAAAATTGTGCTTGCATTCAAATCCGTCTTGGCAATAACTGCTGATTTCGTAATGGTTATATCCGGCAGCTGAAAGCATTCTCGACGCCATTCTATAAAAATCGGCAGACTGCACATCAGTAGGTAAAGGAAACTCCCCTGGTGTGTACCTACAAAGGATTCAAATATTCACTTTTCAATCCAGAGTAAAGATAAACACCGTTCCCAACTCTTTATTTTTCTTAAAGTATTCATATTTAACACATTTTTCAATCGCGTGAATCAACTCGTTTTTGATCGGTACCTGACCAGTCCGATCCGATTCGGAAAATAATAGATATATCCTAAAAAAATCTAAATACATGAAAAAGAGTTTGAATGAATATCCGAGTAACATAATTAAAAGCTACAGATTTTCCAAATAAACATAGTAATACTTACAATGTTCCAAATTTGGTGCCTTGTTCAACTTGCAAATCATAAACGGAGACGTGATTTGGCTGAGCTTCGATGGTCAACTTTAAGCTTTCCTCCCACATTTGTGGAGCTTGATTAGGCAGAGAAGAGATTAGATCCAAACTCCAATTCTCAACCCCACACGATTTCATTATCTCAATGGCCTCATTCACCTCGTCAACTCCATGAGCTCTCCCGCAAGCCTTCAACAACTGTTCTTGAAACGCTTGAACTCCCAACGAAACTCGATTCACACCCAACTCCATAAACTCCTCCATTTTCTTAACATCAAATGTTCCAGGATCCATTTCCATTGATATCTCGGCATCCGAAGTCACCCCAAATTTCCCTTTCAACAAATCAAGAATCGATGAAACCAGCCTCGGTGGCACGAGAGACGGTGTTCCTCCGCCGAAGAAGACGGTTTCGAGTGGTGAGTGAGACTCGAAACTCACTCTGGAAGCATTGATTTCTCGGCATAGTAATTGGATGTAGTTCGATATACGGGGATCGTCTTCGTTGTCGTTGGTTTGGGCCGGTGAGTTAGAACCGAGAGCGACGACTGGGAAGTCGCAGTAGTGGCAGCGTTTTCGACAGAAAGGGAGGTGAATGTAAACTGACGTTGGAGGGAGTTGAGGGGTTGTGAAGATGTTGGGTGCGGCATTTTGTCGAACAGTTTGAATGGGATTAAAATTACAGGAAATTGCACGACACAATAGTTTCCGATACCTGGGTTTGGCCGGAAAAGTCGAGAAAATCGGAGTAAGGATTGATTTCAGCATTACTTGATGAACAGAACTTAGCTTATCGCATTAAAAGATTGGCGGTAAAATGATGAGAAATCCTACTAAAACACCCGGGTATAATGAATGGTAGATAATGTATAGTCCAAGGGAATACGGGCCGGGCCGACAGAGATTGTTATGAATTTAATTCGAGTTAATTGATCTGAATTTATATTTAACCCCCGTAATTTGATTAATTTTTAAATACTATATTTTAATTATAGTAATTAATATAAAGTGATATCTCTTATTTTAATTATTGAATAATTAAAACATATTAACTTGTCAATTGAAATATTATAATAAAAAATTTAAATAATAATTAAAACATTTTAACATATTCAACATGCAATATAACACACTTTAAGTAATTAATGCAAATTAATATTATTTAAAATAATAAAATATTATCATAATTAATTTTAATATAAATTAAGTGATAATTAATATGTTTAGAATTCTATTCAAGCAATAACTCTATTTTACATAAATAAAATTAACACAATTTATCAACAAAATTTAACTAATAATTGAAAATTATAATTATAAGTGTTACAAGTTTTTCCATTTATTTTGTGCTTAGATTTTTATTCAAATAATAATTCTATTAAAAATTATAATAACTTTTTAAATTAATAATTATAATTTAAATTATAACTATAATTATTTTTAAATGTATAATTATCATAGATTCTATTTTATTTCAACTTTTAATTAATAATTTTAAATTAAATGATATAATTATTTTAAATGAAAATTTAATAATATGATAAAAATAAAGGATATTCTCGTTAGTTTAATAAATTTTCAAAATTCATATTTTTATATATATTAAATATTATATTGTATGGATTATAGATTGTTAATCAAAATTTATATTATTTAAAATAATAAATTAAATTCCAATTTAATACGATTTTAATAAAATCTTCGAGCAAAATTCTGCCAAGCTTATATTGTTCTTGCTATTTGAGTTTATCCTTTCCTATATGAGTTTATCCGAGATATAAGTTTTAAAATTTTTGAATTTTTTAATCTGGTTTATATTTGCAATTAACTAATTCAAGTTTGATTACATCAATTCATATATTGTTTTTTAATTTGTATTCAAAATATACTTTTTATTAATTATATATTTTAAAATTTTAAACATAAATGATATATTATTTTTAATATTTATATTATAGTATGATAAATTTATTTTTTATATGATATAAATTACATACTTTATAAAATAAAAATTAACATATTATATAATTAGAAAATAAATTGAGCTGCAATTGAGCCTTGAATATTTAGAGCTTGAAAATTGTTTACGATGAGAAGAGGTCAACTATTTCTAAAGAAATTTTTAAATTGTCATTTGAAATCGGTGGATTTCTCAATGAGTTAGTTTTGTCTTTTAACTTTGTATTGAGCTAAAAATACCTAGGGCTACCTAAAAAGGTGGTTGGTTCAACAAAATAAAAGACTCGCTCAGATCAAAATGTGTGTGGCACATGACCGCCTACCATAAAAATGTGAGCATCTTTGTTTTGTAAAGTTTAAACCTTTAACTTAAAGTTTATAGGTCATAAACATAGGAATATGGTACCACTTAAATTTAGTTAGACCACTTAAATATTAGTCAATGTTCAAATATTACCAGATATTTTACTGTCTCTATTTTAAATGGAAATATATTTTTTTAAACTCATTTTTATCTCTAATATTTGTATTCCAATTTTGTCAACTATTAAATGAGCCAATGGACTTTTATGAGTAACTCATTCCTTAAGCATGCTTTCGATAAGGCTAAATGAATGACATGAGTTAGCTAGTTTGTTCTACTTGACGAGTCAAATTTGTATCGGATAAAGCTTGGGTAACGACATATGTATTATTTGGCTTTGATGTTTAAAGGGTAAATTACACCGTTAATCATTTTAAAATAAGGTTGTTTCTATTGTGGTCACTTTATTTATTTTTATCAATTTAGTCATATTCTCAAAATGGTCACTAAATAAAATCATTCAATTATTTGATAATTTATCTTAATCGCAAATATTAAATATGTTAAGTTAAATTATGTTATTTTTAAATTTTAGTAATAATACATCAACTTTTTATTTTCATAATATATATCATTTTAGTTAATAGATTTAATTGTTGTTAGAGGAAATTTTGAAACTCAAAAGTATAATATAAAGACTAAAAGTGATGAAAAAAAATAGAGGTTAAATCCGTAACTTATTTATACTACGAAACTAATAATAGAATTTATCTTGATGGAGTTAATCATAATGGTTTGAGTTGGGAGTAAAATTGATTAAATTAGAGTATAGAGATTAAATTCAAAATTTACATATAGTACAAGGACTAAATACAGAATTTGACCCCAAACGAAAAAAAGTGCAATATTCCCATCCCTGCGACGAAGCCTATGTTATGATTTTCCCCTTTCCCAAGCAAAGTAAAAAAGGAGAAGCAGTACTCGTTCCATTCCAACTCAGTGCTCACTCAATCCGACTCACCAATGGACGCGCAAGACGGAAATCAGCAATCACAGCAACTCATCCTTGGTCACAACGTCTTCCTCCTCAAGCATCCAGATGTCCCTGACATCGAGAAGGTCCGTCTCAAGGATGAAGTCCTCATCTCGGTCAAATCCAATGGTAACTCACCCGATTCAACTCTTCTCTTTATTTTTCCCGACTCAGTTATTTCGGTTCAACTCTAGCATTAATGCTTCTCGTGTTTTCTTCATGGCTGTGGTGGTTGTAGAAATGGCTCCGTATTATGAAACCCTAGCTGCCGATAAAGTGGTGGAGCTGGATCAGGACGTTTTGGACTCGATGCGTGCCAAGAATGAGGAGGAGATTAAGAAGCTCGACGAGAAGTGAGATTTTATTTAGTTTCTTCAAATTTTCTTCTCCTGTTTGTTACTGATTACTTAGGATTGATCTGAAATTTATCATAGGTTTTAGGGATTCTGGTTTAATTTTGTTAGGGTTTTTTTTCATTTGTCTGATAATGAGAATATAATGTAGAACTTTTGGTCTAAAGAGACACAGATTCTGAATGAATTAGGTTTTCAAATACTGAGATTTTAATTATAGTGTTTGGGGGGGGGGGGTTGGGGGTGGATTTTATTTTTATTTTATTTTCTTTGATTAAACATTTTTGTTTAAGAATGGTTACTTCGAGAGGTGCTTTTTTGTTATGGTGTCTTGTTTGGAATGAAAACATTTACTATATTTATGTCTATGAAATGCTGGAGCGATTTATGCTGTTGATGAAATACGGCTGAGCTAAATAGGTATGAGTTGAATGTTCCTCTTTAACACAAAGAAACGTGATGTTACTCGGACTTGGGTACAAGGTGAGTCGAACATGGATATATTGAGTTTTTCCTAAGTTATTTTTACATATTTGGTGGGATATCATATTTCCATGACAATGTTTGAATATGCAATCGACACGAGTATTTCATGGAAAGTTAAAAGAGTCAGAGCGACATGGAAGAAAATAATTGTTTATGTCCTATGTTAACTCTTCATTTTGATTGAAATACTAGTGTCCGACATGTATTCAAACATGAGTCTGAGATATGATTCTCCGTGGACCCTCCAAATGCATATAAAAACTTGGAAAAAAATTGAACATAACCGTGTGTGACATATACCTAATTCCGACTCATCTGAGTCAATGTAAAATTGATGATAATCAATGATGAATGCTATAGTGTATGGACGATAATAGGGGCTTAATTTCTTCTGAAACTCTTGCACTTCAACTATGTCTCTGCAGCTTTTTAACCCTCTGACCCGCTGCAATCCCCTCCTTGAGAAAGTAAAGAAACACATGTTGATATCTGATGAATTTTTGTTTTTGTTTTACCGAACCTGTTTTTGGCATTATAGGATTGCTGATGCTGAAGAAAACTTGGGTGAAAGTGAAGTTCGAGAAGCACATTTAGCTAAATCCTTATATTACATTCGGATAGGTGATAAGGTAATAATAGTTGTTGTTTATTGCTCTTGAAGGTGATGTCTTCTCGTTGAGTTATGCTTGAGTGCTATATTTTTCATCTTGACTTATGTTTATCTCAATCTAGGAGAAAGCATTGGAGCAACTTAAGTTGACGGAAACCAAGACAGTTGCTGTTGGGCAAAAGATGGACTTGGTGTTCTATACTTTGCAGATTGGTTTTTTCTACATGGATTTCGATCTTATTTCCAAAAGCATTGATAAAGCAAAAAAGTATGTAATCATATTTATTAATAATATCCATTAATTCTAGCTTTTGCATAATTTGAGATGTATGCCTTTTCACTCGTCGTTGCTCCTATTTTGATGCTAGTTTATTTGAAGAAGGCGGTGACTGGGAGAGGAAGAACCGTTTGAAGGTCTACGAAGGCTTATATTGCATGGCCACTCGGAATTTTAAAAAGGCAACCGATCTATTTTTGGGTTCCATTTCAACCTTCACAACTTACGAACTTTTCCCTTATGAGACATTCATATTTTACACCGTGCTTACGAGCATCATATCGTTGGATAGAGTTTCCCTTAAACAAAAGGTATTTCAGAGTTTTTCCTCAAACTTGTCCTATGACTTGTGTCACTTCCTATTTAGGCCAGGCAAAGTTACTGATGGCTAAATGTTACAGGTCGTTGATGCTCCTGAGATCTTGACTGTCATCAGAAAAATACCAAATCTTTCGGAATTTTTAAACTCTCTTTATGATTGTCAGTACAAATCATTCTTCTTAGCATTCGGTATGTATAGCTATAGAATTATCACTTTGAACCGAATATCTAAAACTTCTTTCATTGATCAATTTGTTTGGAATTATATCTCAGCTGGTCTGACCGAACAGATAAAGTTGGATCGTTATTTGCATCCACATTTCCGGTTTTACATGAGGGAGGTTAGAACTGTTGTTTACTCTCAATTTCTGGAATCCTACAAGAGTGTTACCATTGAAGCCATGGCAAAGGCTTTTGGGGTGACCGTGGAGTTCATTGATCTGTAAGTGATTATATCCAATGGCGTGGCTTTTCGGAAGTATTACATTGCTTGCCGTGGCATGATCGTTTTGTTTCTCTTCTCCATGATTCCAGGGAGCTATCACGTTTTATTGCCGCAGGGAAGCTTCATTGCAAGATCGACAAGGTTGCCGGTGTTCTTGAAACTAACCGCCCTGATGCAAAGAATGCGCTCTACCAGGCAACCATTAAACAAGGAGACTTCTTATTAAACCGGATCCAGAAGTTGTCTCGCGTTATTGATCTATAAATCAGTTAAGCATTTCTTCTGATTTAGAAACGGATAAACCAACACTTTCGAAGTTCAATGAAATATGGAAACGCAAAGTTATCCTTTTAGATGTTTCTTTCATGCATGATTTTTTATATACATTTCTTTCCCTTTTTTCTTTTTTCATTTTCTGGTTTCTAGGCCAATGAATGTGATGCTACTGAGTTTCCTAAAAAGTTATCTATTGGTTTCTTATTGTTCTGGGTATCTTGATGATTGTGGCTGGGGTATAAGGCTCGAGCTTGATTGAATTTCGCTCTTGAATTTGAGATTAAAAATCGAGTTAAAGTTTCCTTTGTTTACCTAGTCAAAAATAAGTTTTGATTTTGCGAAGTTTTTTTTTTTTGCCACTTTTCCTCTGAATTCTTTTAGATGGAAAAGATGACTGAATCTTTAAAATTTTAGTGGCACTATATTTCATAAAAATTCAGAAAAATAATAAAAATGTTTTAAAATTTAACAAACTTTAAAAAAATCATATTTCTTTTTCTAAAATGTCTATTTCAGTAACGAAACACACAGAGGTTATCACTCATGGCAAAGTTTAATAGAGTGGAGTATTTTTAGTGTTTAATACAAATTAAATTAGTATCGCTATCCATTATAATACTCTATTCAGAGTATTATTGTTTTATTTACTTCGTGGTTGGTCTGAATGTTTGAGGACCACAGATTTAGCTAAAATTCTTTTCCCTTTAAAACGTACATCTTAATATTTTCTGTGAACAAGAGTTTGTGTAATATTTGATTCACTCATATTAATAATTTAGTAATAAAAATATGTATGTTGTATCATTTAAACCAAACTTGTCATTTCAATCAAAATGATTTTTATATTAATTATTATTCAATTATCCGCCTATGTTAAGGTAATTTAATTAAAGGGTAAATTCAGATTTGAATAATTGAGCAATAAAGCACTTAAAACTGAAGCTGGACTCAACTCAGTCCATCTCAAATTAACTTCCTCTCAGAGTACATCTTATCCCATTACACAATTCTCCATCTCAAATAAAAAAGATATATCTTTAATTCTTTATTCGAAGAAAAGAAAATCGAAAAACAAGCCCAGAAGCAAAGACCAGGCAGTTGAAAGGCACACAAAAGCTAGCTTAGCGGCCGTTGTTTCTTCACTACTTGCATTTGCATTTCCCCCCACTTACACCACATATAAAGCATTGCATTGGATTACCCAAATCGCATTTTCTTTCGCTTCTAAGCCACAATTTATCTTTCATAATTCCTACTATTTTTTCTTTTTTATCTTTATTCAAAGGGTTTCTCTCTCTCTTTTTTTCCCCTGAAACTCTCGTCACTGTTCTTCTTCTTCTCTCTCTGTTTCAGCTTTTTTCTTTTTTTCCTTTAATGGTCTAAGAATGAGAAACTAAAAGACGCTGCTGAATTCTTCTTCTTCTTGTAGAAGTGGGAGAGAAAATGAGTGGTATAGCTTCTCGTTTTGATTTCAAAGAGATTCAAGAGAAGGTTTCTCTTCATTTGAGACCATGGCATCGTTCATTTCAATTCTGGGTTCGAGCTGCTGATATTTATACTGGCTACAAGGTCCCTCTCTTACTCTTCTCTCTCTCTCTCTCTCTCTCTCTCTCTCTCTCTCTCTCTCTCTCTCTCCCTATTATATATATACATATACATATCTATGGCCTTTGGTGGGCTTTCTTTATTTTTCTTAATCTGACTGAAATTTGGGTTGATGGGTGATTGTTGAAAGGTGTTTCAAGTCCGGGTGAGTTTCGTGAAGGATGTTCAAAAACAACATGCAATGTGGGAAAGACAGCATGAGCTTGCTGCTGATAAGATTTATGCTATGTGTTCTGACCTTGGTGGGTTCTTCCTTAAGGTAGTTCGATTTCCACTACGTTTTAATCCCAATTGTTTTTTAACCCCTTTTTCTCTTAGCTTGAGTTAATATTACTAGTAATCGAGTGTGAATGTCGGATATGAGCTGATATATTCATTTTTGCTAAGCTTTTTCATGTATTTAGAGGGTCCTTAGACGGTCATATCTCCATTTTAAGGGTCGAATCGACATGGACTTCAGTTTTGCTGTGAAAAACTGTTCAATTCAGATTGGATTTTGTCTGTTTTTACTGTTTGAATATCTTATTGATTGCTTCTTTTGTTGAATTTGGCTGTTCTTAGCTCTTGGAAAACTATAAAGTCTTTTCTTTTTTGTTTTTTTCAGTTCATTCGAAGAATGGGTGTATAGGTGTTCTTCATTTGGATTTAGGGTATCTCTATATTTTTATTGAAAATCTGTTACTTTGGTTACACTAGGTTGCTCAAATTATTGGGAAGCCGGACCTAGCCCCAGCTGCATGGGTGAAAAAGCTTGTTACTTTGTGTGATCAAGCCCCTGCAACACCATTTGATGGTGTTCAACATGTTTTAGAGAAGGAGTTGGGTCAAAGTATTAGCGAAATTTTTGAAAAGTTTGATGTAAATCCTCTTGGTTCGGCTTCAATTGCACAGGTACTATTTTCCATTTCTTTACATAGCTCGAAATCCTGCTGATATGAGCAGGCTGGGAAGGGTATGTGTTGAAATTTGAAGCATTTTGATACTTAGAACGGGTAAAGAACGAATATTTTTGTTAAATAAGCTTCAAACTTGCCTACATACAACGGGATAGAGTCCATTTGCAGCTTTAATGTTACCATTTTGATAATTCGGTTTCTTCTTGTTATTTTTTAAGTCATTTGCTTATAAGATCCCTATGAATATACCTTATATAGGTTCATCGAGCAAGACTCAAAGGCAATAAGAATGATGTTGTTGTTAAGGTAAGTTCTCTTGAAGATGATTTTTAGCATTAAAAATGATGTTACTGTTTAAAGTAAGTCTTGTTAAAGATGACTTTAAAGCCTTATATGTCCTTGAGATTCTGAGTATTAGGTTTATGGCAGGTTCAACATCCTGGAATCCAAGAACTGATGATGACTGACATCCGTAACTTGCAAGCATTTGCATTGTACATGCAAAAGACAGATATCAAATTCGATTTGTATTCTGTTACCAAAGAAATGGAAACACAGGTGGCGATATTCTTTTTATTTTTTGTTTTTTACCTTTTTGCCGTTTTAAGTGGTTAATAACAATGGCTAGGAAAACATTTGAAGAATGACGAGTCTCTTACTTAGGAATAAGGGAGGATCATTCTTGAGGGGGAAAAAAAACTAATTTTCACTGTCGAGGGCTTCCAGGGCTACTGCATCTCATTAATCAATTTCTAATGAATCATTTCCGGTCACTAGAATATAATTCTATCCTTATGGCTTATCTTATTCGCTTAGGCCATTAGCGAATATTGGTGGATAATCTACTAACTGATAAAAGGTTGCAACTTATTCATGTTGGTAAGACTTTTAATGGAATATATAATCATTTTTTACGGTTGTAACTCAAGCCATTAAGTTGATTTGATCTCTTTGTTGGTTGGACTTATGCTTTATATACTCGTTAGATTACATAAATTAAGAGTACCATTCCGCATGATTTGCATTTCATTTTGCTTTTGGATGTCGTTATTTATTTATCCTTTGTGCTTTTGAAGATTGGGTATGAATTCGATTTTCTAAGAGAAGCCAATGCTATGGAGAGGATTCACCATTTCTTATATGAGAACAACAGAAAATCTCCAGTTCTAGTTCCGAGAGTGGTTCGGGATTTGGCTTCAAGGCAAGTTCATACTGATATCTTTTAATGACATATTGAACCAATAAATCAGTAACTTTGCATCTTTCTTGTAGAGGTGTATGTGTTTGAATATGCATCTGTCATTGCACGAGGATCTACATGTTTTGCTTTTAGAATTTTGTGTTCTAGCGGTAAAAGTACCATGGAGGCCTCTATATTAGGAGTTAGATTGCATTTTGCCCCTTCTACTAAAAAAATGAGCAAGTTAGATCAAAGAGCAAACTGATCTTTCTGTTAAAAATTTCATCCATTTCTACGGTTAAAAACTTGTCCATGTATGCCAGGATGAGATACACGTGGCACGCCACATGTTATTGTCTGGTTATTCCGTTAAGCACACTAGTTTTTAACGGTAGAAATGGATGAAATTTTTAATAGAAATGACCAATTTACTCTATAATCTAACCAACAGGGACTAATTTGTTCATTTTTTAAGTAGTGGGGTCAAAATGCAATCTGACTCCTAGTAGAAGAGCCTCCATGATACTTTTACCGCATTTTGGCCTACTTTTTGCCTTTTATTTCTAATGATATCACCTCTTAGCTAAAACAGTATATTGATTTAAATTCTGCGCTATTTTTGACTTAGTATATACATTAATTCATGTTTTCTAGATGGTGGATACATTTTATGTTGTTTCTCTTAATGAACATCTTTTACTGCTTTATTACTGATGCTGGCATTTCTGTAATGCGAAGTTTATCTGTTTAAATAGGAGGGTCTTAGTGATGGAATATATCGATGGAATCCCGATCTTGAAACTCGGTGATGAAATGGCTAAAAGAGGGATTAATCCTGGTGGTAAGATGGCAGCAGCAGCAAAGCAGTAAGTACTAAGTTCCCACTTTGCAGATATCAAATTTTCTCCAAAATCTTTTATCATCCATATGGTCTTATTGCTTAATATTTTCCTTCTTATTGTTCTTTATGTCCACTATGATGACTTTGACTCTTATCATTTTGGGTTTCCTAAACTATGTTTACTCGAACTTAGGTATGAATGTCGGACACTGATATGTGTCTGACGGGTAGTTTCACTTTTTCTGAGATTTCCATGTATTAGGAGGGTATTTAGAGAATATAACCCCACCCCTTTGTTTGGGGTAAAAGTGCTATGGAGACCCTTGTATTAAGGGTTGGATTGCATTTTGCTCCCTCTACTCAAAAAATAGGCAAATTAATCCCTGTTCGTTTGATCAATGGGCAAACCGGTCCTCCTGTTATAAATTCCATCTATTTTTACTGTTAAAAACTGATCCTTGTACATCAGCATGAGGTATTGCATGTAACTGTCTGGTTATTTCATCAGCCACGTATAACTGTTTGGTTTCCTGACTCCCAAGTCTATTACTGCTTTGTAAGTTGTTTTTTGCTTACTCCTCAAAAGTTGCATAATGTTAATTGGGTTATCTATAAGGGCTATGAGTCTATCACGTCGGTTTAGTAAGTTGTTTTTGTTCCTCCTTTTTCGGAAGAGAAAAATAAGAAAATTTCTGCGCCTATCGAGAAATGGCTCCTGTTTCTCCCTCTCCCTTCATCTTAGCTTTTTCGGAATGCATAAAAAAGTGCTTAAAATAATACTTGTCGTAAATGCAGGAACATACTTAAGAGTTTGACACTAGCATATGGCCAGATGATACTAAAGAGTGGTTTCTTCCATGCAGATCCCCATCCCGGGAATATATTGATCTGTAAAGGTTCAGAGGCAAGTTGGCTATCACAAATTTTTGGTTTTCTTTGAATTCTTTTATAGCCTTTGTTGCCAACTCATATTCATATATATAATCTGCCATATAGGCATATAGCATACTAACCAGTTTGCTTTTTCTCCATAAGCCAGGTTGCTTTACTGGACTACGGGCAAGTGAAGGATCTGCCTGACCAATTGAGGCTCGGATATGCTAATTTGGTTCTAGCCATAGCTGATAATGATCCTGTAAAAGCAATGGAAAGTTATAGGTAAACTTTTGAGTTTCGATTCATGCTTTCGATAACCTTTCAATACAGAGAGAGTTTGGTTGGCTGCCATGTCACTTCGACTTTTCGTTTTCTTGAAGTAGACATTTTCTGATACAGGTTTGGGGGTATGACCCTTCACATGCATGGAAAAATTTAGAAAAAAAATTAATATACCCATGTTGGACACATTTTCATATCCTATACTTGCACACTTGAGTTTGAGAAACATAGGTACATGAGTTTTGAATAGAATAAGAATTATAGGCAATTTTTGGAGCGTTCCACATGAATCTAGTGGGAGGTTTAATAATCTACATTACTCCAAGTCTTCATTGTTTTAGATGCTATGTTGATCGGACTCTTCATTTTCTTAAAGTACTTGTGTTGGATACTTATATTTGTCATATGGATATGGGGATATGACTTTCAGTGCTCCCCAAATACATAGAAAAAGTTTTTAAAAGAATTTTAACCATACCTGTGTTAGATACATACCCGTATTTGACACTCACATTCAAGTCCAAATAACATAGTCTAGAAATACTTTCAGTGTTCATGCCGAATGCATATCCAGACTCACACGGTATCCAACACTAGCACTCAAGTCTGAATGACATAATATTTGCATTGGTTTGATATCGTGATCCTGACAACCTGAACCAATAACTGGGATCAATAATGTTATATTGTCCTTGCTTTTAGAGAACTCGGGATAGGTACTGTAAGCAACTGTGGGAATGAACAACAGGAACTGCTTCGCTTGGCCCAAACAATGTTTGATACGAAACTACCTCCCGGAGTGGTAATGCTGCAACCTTTCTCCGAAGATTCTTCAATAAAGAAAATCGCTGTAGAGGTAAGGGCTTATATAAAACAGTTAAATCACCACAGTTTCCCAGTCCCGACCCCCGAAAAAACCCCATTTTCTGTTCTTGCTCAGTTTGTGCTTTTTGCTGAACTCTGAAGTACTCATTAGTCTTATGAACTTTGTCTGTTCATCTATCATCAATTAGTTTCTGAATCGATGATAGATAACAGTTTCTAGTGATCATAACAAACTACATTGCTTCAACTGTTCGTTTTTCTTGGAGTATCCGTGTTTGACACCTATGCTCCAAGATTGTCTAAATGCATGAAAAATTTGGAAAATGAATTGCTATTCGTGTGTTAGACCTATGCCCATATTGGTACTCATACCTGAGTCTGAATAATGTAGATAACAATTTTTTTCTTGCCTATGGCAGTCTTTCCCCGAGGAACTCTTCTCGATTCTTCGTACAGTACATCTTTTGAGAGGACTTAGTGTTGGTCTTGGAATTAACTTCTCGTGTGCAGAACAATGGAGGCCTATTGCAGAAGAGGCTTTGTATAATGCTGGAAGGTTAAAAGGTGTCACTTTTGAGCCCTAAGCTAAGATTAATGGAGCATTTATATCGCATTTAGCAAAGCCTCTCAGAATTGGATTGCTGTTTATTTTCCCCTTTTCTGCATGTGGAATCAGAAAACATATGTTTCGAAAACAATCAGCACAACATTACATTACTCCTGTTTAGTTTTCAATTTATCTGTTCTTATTTTTAGGTGCCAATAGAAAGAGTAGAGTACGAAAGCTGAGTTCTTTCAGGAGATTTACCTGGAGAAATTGATCGGCAGTTGTACAAAAAGGTAGGCTTGAATCAGTCCATAATACCAGTTTGCTGTATATATATAAAATTACCAGCTTGTTTATGAACTGATCGACAGCTGTAAGCTGTTCCTTCTTTTGTTTTTCGATTTAAAAATCAGATTCATTCGTAAAACATAAAATCACTTTGTTTCTTTACTTGAGATTAACAGGAATCAAAGCATTAAGACCAATATACGAAATCTGGGTTCTTTTGGGAGATTTTTTCCAGAGAGCTTGATTGGCAACCTGAAGAAAAGGTAGGGCTTAAACCAGTCTATATAAGTACCAGGTTGCTGTATATATATATAGAGAGAGAGAGAGATTACTAGCTTATTTATGGACTGATTTAACTGTTTCTTATTTTCTTTTTTTGATTTCGATTTTTGAAATTCGATTCATTTGTAACAAATACATCATCTACATTCATTAGGCATCTTCGTTTGTGATTTTTACGATTTCCTTTCGTCAACTGAGTTTATGGTGTAATGATAAAATCACGTCTATGGTTGGACCTAAAAAGAATGATTTCTCTAACAAGCAAATGGCTAAAAGTCATTTTTTTATGCATGTGTTTTGTTAACTGAGCTTGTGGTGCAATGATAAAATCTTAGTTGATCCCTCTTGATACAAAGAGAAGGGGGTGAGAAGTTTAAAAAGTAATGGAGTGTTTCTCTGCGGACCCATTTCCTCTTCTTTATGTATAACAATACTAGATATTGGGCTAGATAAAAAAAGGACTCGCAACTCATTTCCTCTTCTTTAACGAGAGCTAAAAGTCTGTCATTTGAGCAAGAAGAAAATGAAAATCAAACATGATAATTTTTACTTAAACTCGAAAATCTAATTTGATGAATTTAAAACTAAATTCGACCAAACCTACTTTGACAATAATTGTCTGAATTCGAAAAATTCAATTCTGAAATTAAAATATTTAAACTTAAAACAACCCTTTAGGATTCTATGGGTCAAGACTAACCCAGATAATTTATGAAAATGTTAGGGTTAGGCTTCAAAAAGTAAAGGCCCAACCTAGAAGTTTTGGCGGGAATGGATCAGCTATGAAAATAGAGATGGAGAGAGTACGAAAAACGCTTCCCGCTCCTTTAATTTATGGCGCCAAACGAAAGAAAAAAAAAAAAAGCCAAATCCGGAACCAAAACCAAATCTCATCTTTTTTTCTTTTCTTAGTTTGTGTGATTTCCGCCATTTTCAAATACCCCCAAATATCCTTCTTTTGAACGAAGCTATTGTTAGGGTGCCGGAAATACTATCAGAAACGGAGAGATGTTCGGAAGAGTAAGAGCGTCACCGTCGCCGTCGTCAGTTGACTGCTTCGAGATTCCGCCTTCCAAGATCATCAAGGACGATTCCCTCTCCATCTATGGTATTTCTCTATTTTTAATCCTTTTCAAAGATCAATCTCAATTCTACTATAGATCTGAAATGATTAATACTGATTTTCGTTTTCTGAATTTGTAAAACTTCTCTTACTATACAGAGACTACACTGATGAAGCTTAAACTAGGTTCCCAACGTCACCTGATCTCACCACCGCCGACGACGGCGGCTGATTTAACCGATTGCGCTTCTGGGACTGTTCCAAGCAATACGAACTCCGATGATGAATCGATGGTGATTGACACGGATTGTTCTCCTGTGAGTGTTTCATATACTTCAAGTGATTTTGAATCAACGAGTAACTTCAATTCTCAGCAAGGAAGTAACGGTACGTCGATTCGCTACTTGTTTTCTAAATTTAGGGATCATCAACGCGTTTCAACGATTAGTGATCAAACAATGATGATAGAATCGATTGGTTCTACGAGTTTTTTGGGTTCAATTGAGTTTCAATCTTTGAGCAGTGGGAAAAGATCAAGGGAAAACCATGAATCTAGCACTAGCACAAGCAATGGAAGTACTATTATATGATTGAATTTGTTTCAAAGAAGGGCTTAGATTTGGCTTATTTGTTGGATTTAGAAACCTTATGAATTCTTTGTATTACGGGTATGTTTAATTTTTTTAAACATTTGAAGGGTTATATTTTTATATCCGTACGAATATTCATCGAAACAATATAATTGAAGCTTTAGATTCTTTGTTTTTTTCATATTTTATTTACTATTTTCCTTATTTTCTATTTTGAACCAAAATTTAACCTTTTATGTTTTTTTAAACCAATTTGAATGTAGAACTCTATAGAATCTAATTAGCTGAAAATTTTATTTGTCTAAATACCAATAAGATTTAATAAAAAAATCAATTAATGAATCCCCAATGCCAATGACCGAACTGATTGCAAAACATTGAATTGGATTGATAAAAATCAATTTTCTTTTTTTTTAAATTTTATTTATAATTAACGAGATTTTGAACATTCAATCCCACAATAAAAGAATAAAAAAAACTCAAAATTTGAACATTCAAATTGAATTTGGCATTGTAAAGACAGCTTAATATCCATATACTAGTAATCACTTACTTCTTAATAATTTTGTCATCCAATTATTTTAGATTTTTAATGCTTATATTTTTACATTAGTCAATTGATGATAAAAAATAAAATTAAATAATTAGATGACCATTTTGTAATTTTCAAATTTCAGTAATAAAAAAATTAATGGTTAGATAGTTTACCCTTCCAATTTTGAATATGATCATGTGTGTTTGGCATGTTTAAATCTAGTTTGATGAGTGGTGTCTTTTTCTTTGTCCTTTGGCCATTTGTGCATTGTAGTTAAGATTATATTTTGTAAACTCTCTGAAAAATTGGTTGAATTAGAAATTGCAAATCCAATTGTGATAATATTGAAATTTCCTGTCATAAATTAAGGACTAGAAAGCAAAAACACATGAATTTCTTCCATTATTCATACAAAACCTGCAGCTCTAACATTTGCAATTACATCAATCTTGAAGAAATAAATGGGTTGATAAGAAGAGAGCTTACAAATTGCTTTTGCCTCAACAATGAAAAAAGGTCACTCCATTAACCATGGTGCTTGAGCAGGTGTCCACTCACATAATTCACCTTCTTTGAACCAAAGAGCTGAACATGAAAAGCAATGTTTTAAGGAAACTATATCGGGAATTGAACCAGACCTGTCAGACCTTCAATTCTTGATCCAATTGGTTCAACCGGCCAATATTAAGAATTCAAATATCATTAATTACAAATAAAATTTTGATAAAATAAATAAATATATAGAAAATTGGTGGTGGTTATTTTACCAATTCAATCCGGCTTTTAACCTGTTGAATCATTTTTTGATTGGTTCAGCATTCATCTAGTTCTTGCATGCCTGCTAGACTGGATAATTCACCAGTTCCCGATTCAACAGATAAATCCCATCCGTTTTTTTCTTTCTATGATTAAGAGAAAGAGATAGGAGACCAAAGAGGGTGCCATTAAGGGTTCCTTAACGAGCAAAGGGGAAGGGTCAAAAAGGATCCTAGGTGATCTACTTTGGTTCAGAGTTCAAATAACCGAAATTTTCTCAAGAACTAAACGGTGGCTAAAAGCATAAACTTTTAAACCAGTTTACAGTTGGTGCGCGATCTATTGGAGCATGACATTTGAATTTAGAAACATACAAAAGCTATGTTACTCTTGACTCTTTCATTTTTCTTAAAATATCCATGTCCAAAGCATATCTAGATGTAGAAATGGGGATATAACCTTCCAAAGATTCTCCAATTACCATGAAAAACTTGGAAAATTTTGAAAGGATGGATATCAAACACGCCCAAGTCTGGACAGCTTAGTACCAAAGCAGCTAGGAGGAAATCATTTCAGTGATAATATGTTTGAATACCAGTAAAAGGAACCTACCTGTTTCACGCTTGCCATTCTCAGGGCTGTCACTACCATGGACAACATTCCTGCCCACAGTTTCATTATCAGAATATCTGCTGCAAATCGAAGTTGAGAAATTAGAGGCTCAGAAACAGGGTAAACATAGGCTAACCTTCCTGTTTGAACCGCAAGGTCTCCTCTTATAGTGCCGGGCTCAGCCTGAAGAGGATTGGTAGATCCGATCAGCTTACGTGCGGATGCAACAACACCAACACCCTCCCAGACCTTGAAAACATAAAATCATCATCAGATTTCTCGATCAATGACATACCTGAAACTTATGATACAAGAAGAAATTAGAAGGGATTGTACCATACATACGACCGGTCCAGAAGTAATGTAGTCAATCAGGGTAGGATAGAATGACTTGGTCTTGAGATCCTTATAGTGTTCCTATGACCATCATAACACCGATTACGTATATTATTATGTAAGCTCCCAAAGTTAAGAACAATGTGCTTTGTCAAGTCAAACTCGAGTTATCAAGTATTTTAATGTAAAATAACAATAGCAAGCATTGAGTTTCTTAACGTAAAACAAAATGGCACATGAAACATCAATCCAACTGCAAACTTACAAACCTCAGCCAATTCTTTGTGGCATTGAAAGAGCTTCAAGCCGGTCAGCTTAAACCCTTTCCTCTCGAACCGCGAAATAATTTCTCCAACCTAAATAAATGTAAAATATATGCTAAAATTCAGAAGAAAAAAAAATATTCAAAATCAAAAATCCAAAAGTTCTATTATAATTTATAAACAATTCCCTTTTGGATACTAAAATTAGCTAAAACATGATACAAAATACAACACAACATGAAAAATAACAAAAATACGACCCAAATACATGAAAGGCTCAAAATCTATATAATATGAATTATTAACATATCAAAATTTATATAAAAATATAAAATATCTTAAACATAATTATAATACAGAAAATACACGAATTGCCTAATTTACCTAAAATGCTTTGCTAATAAACCAATAGATAGCAAACAATTATAATATGGTAAAATACACCAACACAACACAGAATACACGAATTGTTAAGTTTACCTAAAATGCCTTCACACAAAGTCATAAACAAATAGAAAACAATCAATTTAAGACTCAAAAAATGTGTAATTTCAGCTATTTAGCAACAAGAAATGGATTATGGAGCATAAGATCTTAAACAAAACAATTGAAGCAAAGCTTACAAGGCCACGTTGTACACCATCAGGCTTGACCATAATGTAAGTTTGTTCAACTTGTTCCTTAAACCAAAAAGAAAAGAGAGAGTATAAATCAACAATGTGAACTTCAAATTTTCAAAATATTAATAAATAGGCACTTCAATTATAGCAAAAACATGGGGAAAAAGCTGAAAAGGAGGTAAGAATCAGACCAATGAAGCGACCAAGTGGGGAAGGAAGATGCCATGGGTGGATTTGTTAGCACGGGTTTTGGTGAAAGCGAAAGGACGTGTAGGGGATTTTGTGAAGAGATGGGATTGTTTGTGGAATGCTGCTAAGTGGTTCACGTTAAGGTTTCCGTGAGAGGTGTAGGATAAGCAGGTGGCGCTGCTTCTCTTCGCCGTCGCCGTCGCCGCCACTGAGGCGCCAAAGGATGAAGTGGTAAGCGAAGTGGATAATGTTATTGTCTCCATCGTTTCTTGTTCTTTCTTTCTCAATCCGCCTTTCCCTTGTTTCACTTTCCCCACACGAGCCTAAAATGTACTTTTTGCAACGTCAAAGTTACGGTACTGACCTTCTCTGTTTGCTAGTGGGATAAACTAAAAATTTAGTCCCTGAACTTATCAATTTTTTCTACTTTGGTCCTTTAAGTTTCTTTTCTCTATTTGGATTGAACATGGATTCCTCTAAAGTATTATGATATATCATTTTGAGATCCTATCATGTCATCACTCTAGTACAATGGTATAAAGAGTTTGATTCATTATGAGCTAAATTATATTTTACTCCTTTTACTCAAAAATAGGTAAATTAGTCTATGTACATTAGAGTAAAGAGCAAATTAGTCCTTTGACATACAAGGTTGAGTTTTTAACAATAGAAATGAATAGAATTTTTAAAAAATTTAGAATTTGTTCTTTGACTTAACCTATAGGCACTAATTTGTTCTTCTTTGAGTAAAGTGAACAAAATATTATTTGACTCTTAATGCAATGGCCTCCATAACATTTTTACTTTTCTTTAAAAAAATGTTAAAAAAAAATTTTAATGAAAATGAATAAATGAGATAAAATCTCGCCTTACTAGATAATATAAAGTTACTTTAAAAACACGTGGTATTGAAAATTTTACTAAATCTTATCACTATACAATAATATAGGTGAATTAAACATGGTTATATATAGAGGTGCTCATAGATCAAGTCGGGTCGAGTTCGAGTCTGGCGTAAATATGATATTAACATATTTTATATTTGTCCAAGTCTGGCCCAACCTGAAATATAAGCCTAAAATTTTGTCTAAATCTGCTCATATTTACAAAAGACTAACCCAAGCCCATTTTAGGCTTATTACTTTTAATTTTAAAAAAATTATTTATATTATATTATTTTAATATTTAATAAAATTTATATTTTTTTATTTATTGAAAATTTTTATATAGTTATCTTAATATCATTTTAATGTTTATATTAGAGTAGTATTTTACATTTAGTATAAGTTTTCTTTAATGTGTTTTAAATTACATAATACATTAAAACAACATAATATTAAGTATTATAAACTTAAAAACGGGTCGGGTCTGGGCTGACTCTAACATTAAATGTTCAAGCTCGAGCTTGGCCCATATTTTAAGTGGGTCTAATTTTTTTGTCAAAGTCTATTTTTTGGGCCTAATCTTTTTGTTTAAACCCTCTCAAATTTTGAGTAAATCTTCAAATTTAGACAAATAACCTGACCCACCTTAACAATTTCTTTTACCAAACCTGAAAAAAAAAATCAAATGTTGTAATTGGAATTCAAAATTGTTAGATGTTAATATTTGAAATTAACAATAAAAATAATTAAATTAAATCCAAAATTCTGAAAAATGAAAACTTTGACTATAAGTACAAGTCTCCAAGAAGAACAAAAAAAAAATGACAAAAACACTTTTAAAATTCAAAATTCCTTCTAGTCTTTTGCATTGTGTACCTTAAATTTAGTATTCAATAAAATAATTTATTTAGTTTCTCAAAAAAGAAAAACAATTTAATCAGTCATTGTTCTATGCATCCAAAAACAAAACCTCATTGTTCGTAACGAATCAAACTCAAGTTATCGGACATAGTGATTTGCCGGCCTTAATTTGGTCTGTGGAATTTGACAAAACAAAAATGGGTAAGATTTAAAAAATAATAAAAATCACTACCGATAACATTTTCTTAGTTGATCCATTTTACCCTTTAAATTTTTTTAACAATTCAAAAGGTTTAATTTAAAATTTTGAATTATTTAAAAAAAATTTATTTAAGTTACTAAATTGTTAAGGTTATTTTTATAAAAAAAATTGGTTAGCGAATTTGAAACGACAATTCAATAGTCGATACAATAGATTAGTATATATCTACAAGAAAAAATATGTCTTAATTCCAATTTGATCTAAAGATTTGTGTCAAAGACAATATATAACATTATTTATATTTTGGTTCATTGACTCGTAACATTTAAAATTATTTTATTAAGAGAAAAAAAACTAACTGTAAAAGAGAATGGAAAGAAGAGTTTTTGATTGAGGCAGGCAGTGCAAACAAAGAAGGTCATATAGCAACGATTTTAACAACCTATTAATTTAAATGAAAACTTTTGGACAGCTCAGCAACCGTTTTGCTACCTTTTAAAACGTATATTTATTGATAATTTAGTGAAATTAGATATATATTTTTTAACTTTTTAAAATTAAAAGATTAAAACTTAAATAAAAATATTTGAATAGTTTAGTAACCATTCGTAGTATAGGCAAGCCCAATATGAGGACATGTAATACGTAATATGAGTTTGCCTACACATGGTGTGAACTTTGTGTATGCGAACCCACTTCAAGTATACACGTGCTAACCCTAAGGTAGGGTACGTGCGATCATGCACAGAAACCTACTTAGCATGTCACATTTATGAACAGTGACAGTATCATATAAATACATAGAATTAACCCATCTTAGGGGGCATATAGAAAAACTATCAACAACTCCAATTAAAATTTAGGATTTTTTTTTTTAAATGACGTATCTAAGTTATGCGATAATGAATGTATTTAAAATATCATCTATGTGTTTTAAATATATTCAAGTCCAAATTTGAGCTAATAATTAAAGTTTAGGTTAATGATACAATATTAATATTATGAGGACTTAACTAAAACATCTTAAAGATTAAGATCAATTTTCAAATTAAGCCATAGATTGAGGACGTATGATTAATTAACCTTGTTCTTAATAAAATCAAACAAATTAAAGTCTAATCACTGAAAAAAATGAATCGAATCGTTTAATTACAAATGAAAAATCCAGTTTACTATTACACATACAAAAACACACATTTATTTGTCTTTATTTCAATTCTGTTCAATCATAGTGCGAACAGGTTCAAGTTTCAACAGCCATCGTAGCTGTTCATTCATCTGCAACAAAGTTCTTAAAAGCATAAAATCACAAACATGGTTTACAATAACCATTCCATTTTCACTACTGGAAATATTGTCTTATTGGAATTTAAACAAACAAGTAGTGAGCATCTCTCATCCATGGTGTTTTTGTCCTTGTTCCTTAGCATTTCCAGCAAGAAACTGCAACAATGGGCTTGGCATTCCAACCAAGAACCAAACACCCTTTATCTTCCACAACAGTATAACCTTCGCAAACCTTATTGTTCCCAAGCCATTGCTTGGCTTGACTCATCAACCTCAATGGTGTAGCTTGGAACCCTGCTCGGCTCATTCGTCTTCGCCACTGGTCGACCCTCTCGTGCCGTTCGACCCGATCAGCTCCCTCGCAACTCACGATGTTCTTAATCTCTTCGGCAAAGTAAAACTGTTCCATTTTGGCTCGCCTGGTGTCGTATTTGGGTAACATTGCGTCGAGTGAATCGAAGATTGCAGAGTAATAATGGAGTGCTTCCATGAATCTTCCGAGAAAAAAAGGCCCATTATGGCTTGAATCTTGCTCGACGAGTACTAAAAGCTTAGGGGAAAGCTCATGGATCATTTGAAGAACTGAGTTTAAAGCCCCCCTACTTTCTTTAACGACGCAATGAAGTTGAAGAATGCTGTTAACGACAAGGACTTCATCATCGGAAACTTTGATATTTTCAGGCTTTAGATTCTCTAAATTGCTTTCGACGATGTTGAATTCCAGGTTGATTCCCATGGATTTTGCGTAGGTTTTAAGGTCTTTTCCGATAACGTCGAATCGGTCTACGCAGAGACCGACGGCGGTTATACGGAGACGTGTACAGTGTGGTTTGCCAGCGCCGCCACGTATGGCGGCGAGGCTTTGAATAAGGTGACGCCATTGGTGACCTTGTGGTAAACCAAGGGTCATCCCTAGGTCCACTACGTGGACCAAACTCTCTCCCTCAAAGGCTTCCAATATAGCTAAATTAGCTACGAAGTGACCGAATTTTATGTGCGGGCAAATCTCGTAAACAAGGCGGAAAGCTTCTTGTTTCTTGTCGGAATCCGACATGATGTCCATTATGTTCATTACCGGCGGCAGCTGGACACGGCCGACCGCCGTCCCTGGTGGTTGAACCGAAGCGAGACGGTCCGCCAATCCTTGAACGAAACACGACGCCACCCTCTGGAACGACGAGCCGAACACTAAGGCATTGGCGCGAAGCTCCGATAGTAACGCCGAGGCATGGGACTTGTCGCGGCAAGCCACCGCTTCGGCACAAGCGATGAGAAGCTGAACTAGCCTCATCCCGTATGCCGTTTCGTCTTCTTCGATTCCATTTTCTTCATAACCGGCTGCCATCGCTGCCGCAGCAGCCGCCGCCTCTTCTACTGCCTCAGCAGCAAGGTATCTTTTACTGTAAGTCAATATATGGTCTCTGAAATGAAGACTTGACAAACTACTCAAACTACCATTGCTGCCGTTCCTGCTCATCCCGCCGTCGCTGTTTCCGCCGTTAATAGTTCGTTTCAGCCTCTTATTATCTCTGGTTTCTTCTTCAAAAAACCGGCGGCTCCAGTTATTATCATCGTTGTCCACAATTAAAGGCATAAAACGGTGAGAACAGAAAGTCATGCCCATGGCGGAAAGCGTAAGATCGAGACCGATCACTTCATCGATCTTATCTGACTTTTGAAACTCATTTGGCAAGAAACCATGAGACATTGTTGTTTTTTCTTCTTTTTTTTTTTCTAAAATATCTTCAACAAAGCTCTGAAAGACCCTAAGACAAAGCTTCGATGCTTTAAATAAGAAACCTATGCTATGGGTTTTTCTTGTAAAAGCGTTATCATCGAGATTTTCATGCAATAATTCGGACAAATCTGATTGGCGTTTTCAGAGCATGCACTACTTAAACTCAGACAGACATAAAATAAAAGAAGGGTAAATCAACATTTGGTCCAAAACTTTGACAATTTTATCAATTTAATCCTTCAACTTTTTTATCATATTAGTCCTAGAACTTGACAATTTTTTCTATCTTTTATCCATGTGATAATATAATACTCTAATATTGTAACATATAGTTATTTAAAAAATAATTTTTTCCTAAAAAAATTGAAATGACATTAATTGGATAAATTTTTTAAAAAATTTCTGTGATATTTAAGGATTAATGTAAAAATAAAATTTCTGTCTTGATTATTGTAAATAAAAAATTAAGAGTCAAAATTGAAAAAAAATCAAATTTAGAGAATAAATATTTCAACAATTACCTTGCCTCTTGGCTTCCCAACATTTTGGATGTAATCAATAAACTTGTCTAAACTTCCACTCTAGGTGGTAACCATGAATTTAGTCGTGGTAAATGTCATTTTCTGCAGTCCTACATATTCTCTTTGACTTTTTACTTTTCTTACTTAACAAAGTTGTTTGCTCAAATTATGCTATTAGTACATGTAATATAATAAGTTGTTGATTTAATCCCTATAATCTAATTTGGTTAATTTTAATTATTGAAATTGTTGAATTTTAAAATTTCAGTTTTAACCCAAACGATAATAGTTTAATAATCAAATTATGCTATTAGTCATGTAGTATACATAAGTCGTGGATTTAGTTCTATAATCTAATTTGGTCAGTTTTAATTTTTGTAATTTTTTTATTTTTAATTTTCAATTCCAACCCAAACAATAATAGCTTAATTTGTCTAAATCAAAATCTGATATTAGCCATATATTATATATAAGTTACAAATTTAGTCTATATGGATCATTTTCAGTGTTTATGTTTTTGAATTTTGAAATTTCAATTGTGACTTAAAGATAGTCTTAAATCAATTAAGTAAAAGATGTTACTTTTTGTGAATATTATGAGAAAATAACAAGCTGACATGATATTAAATATGTGATAATATATTTATCAAATAAAATTAAAATTTAATAACTATCATTTGATATAACTAAAATTTTAAAATTTAGAAAACATCCACAACTTATGTGCAGTATAAAGAACTTCCTTTGATAAATACTAAAAACACTTTTTTAATATAATAATAATTTTAAATTTATCCTTTATCAAATATATACTCATATATCATTCGTATATACGTGACAATGCAACAAGATATATACTTAGATGGGAAGCTATATATTGTCGTTCGATTTTGTTAAAATGTGAAAAACATGTCCCCCTATTGAGAGTAAAAATGCAGGTCTTACAATAATATGTTTTTTTTTTTTTGTGCCGGCTCTTGAGAACATTGAAATGAAAGGAACAACTATAATATATTAATTGAATAAGGAGGTCTTAGAGCCCTTTACGCTGCTAATAACTCACTATTATTGGTCTATTGAACTTTTTTCATTTAACTTTTGCAATTGAATTGACTGCATTTCATCAATAATCTTGTTTGATATCACCAATGCTGCCATATTTTCTATGTTCAAATAAAACTCTTCAAATTTTTGAGGCATTCGTATTTGATATTCATATTACAGCTCTTTAAATATATAAATATTAATTGGATATATATGTTTAATCATCTGTAAAGTTTAAAAATTGTTTTAGAGGAATTAAAATAAATTTTAAAAATTAGAGTTAAAATTGTAGTTTTACTATTACATTAATTTGTAATTTTAAAAGTTTTAATGGAGTAAATGAAAATTTTATCATTAAAGGAAAACCCTGCCTATCCCTTGTATATATATGTTTTGATACTCACATTAAAGTCGGAATAATATATAAGATGCTAGCTTTAAATAGTAGTGTAATTACTCAAAATTGCCCTACATTTTGTTATAGGGTATGGGTTTAAACCTCTCGAAGTCTATTTGTTTATATTTCTTTAAAAGGGTGATTATGTGCGCATATATGGGTCCACCTTCTCAAATACTCCACAAGGCGCTTTCACCATATGTTTGGCAACTTTTTCGGGCTCTTTGTAGAGTTAAGAGGCCAAATCCTAACCAACGACAATACTAAGTGTGTTTAGAGCAAGGGCAAATTTAAAAGGGCATACAAGGGTCTTAGTCTCCACAAAATTGAAAATTTGCTATGCAATCCTTCAAGAAATATTTAAATAATAAATTAATATGTGGTTAAATTGCACTTAAGTTTCCCCCAAAAAAAAATATTAAACCCTTCAAAAACAATACAATCATATATTAATATATGATAAAATTATATTTTAACCTTTTAAAATTTTAAAATTTCATTTTACTCTATAAAAAAATTCTAAATTCACCGTGATTAAAAAGTCTACGGACTTTATGCAAATGACAATTCATAATCTTCTCCTAAAAGGAAGAAATCCTCACCAACATCCATATCTAATTACATATATGAACATACCTATGTAGCTTTGATACTTAAAAACTCTAAATATATGGAACTCTTGGAAAATATATATACTCACATAGTTGAAATAACAAATTATGAGACTCTTTATTTTTAAAATATTTGTATAAGATTTATATTCTGATAAAATATAATCGTTTAAATAAATGTAAAAAACCATACTATGTATAGCCGAAGAACTAGAACAACACATATTCTACAAAATATTCATCGTCAATGGCTTTGTCCCCCACCCCAAATTAAATTATATAAAAGAAAATTTAAATATGGTGTTCTCTAAGGCATCTGGCGTGTTTTAGTACAAGGTTGGTTTCTATAAATTATTATTTTAATAGTATCTATCTATTTTAGTGTTAAATGTGAATTTAAATATGATATATTTGCAAATATTTATTATTCATACATAAATAAAATATAATCTCATTAAATTCATTAGTACTTAACGTTAATGTTAATATATAGCTAAATCGAGAGAATAACTTAATCAAGTACAATACTCTAAGATGAGGATTCAATTAAGATATTTTAAAAGTTTATGGGTCAATTTAAAATATGACCCATAATTTGGAGGTCTCCAAATTTATAGAGACAATTTTCAAAATTTCTCATTAACTTACAACTCATATAGTATTGGATTTTGATTTGGTATAATTATATATATAAAGTATAGACTTGACTCAATTGTAAATCAAGATACATATGTTCAATAGATATAATTGTTTGATATATAATAAACAAACATAAAAATGATGTCATAGCAACAGCAATGTTAGCCATATGTTAAAATTAAATTAAATTAAAATCCAATCATGTATGAGATCATAATAAAATTAAATTAAATTTTATGTGTAATTTGTTATTTATCTAAAATATAAATTAAATCGTGCCGTAACTACAAGTGAAAAAATGTAATATATATTTATTAAAAAATATGTAAAAGATAATTAAGGTTTTCAATTGATATGGTAAATTTGAAATATTAAAATTTATGATATCCTTAATCAAATCTCACAGTGTGAGGATATTTTAAATTTTTATTTTATACTTAAATAGTATAGATATATCTTATTTTATATTTAAATTTTATCTTATTTAATAAAATTTCCTCTCTTTTTTAATGAATAAAACTATACATTTTATGGAAAAAGGTGATAAGTGAATATCATGTGAAAATGAGGGATGGTGTCCCGTACTTAAAAAAGCCTTTGATAAATGTATATCAACTTATTTGAATAAGGGACTCGTGATGAAAACAGTGCATGGCCAAGGTGGATAAAGCTTTTATAAATGATTCACAGCCTCAAATGTTTAAAACTCTTTGGTCCCTTAAAACATCGAAGGCCTATGCTTTAGAGGTAGTATGGTAGATGTGGGTCGGGTTTGGATTGAATTTAAGAAATAAAAGTAATAAAAATTATTTAATTCTAATTATAAAAATATTAATATTAATATTAATATAAAATATATTTTTAAAATTGGTTAATGTGGTAAAAGTATCATGAAAGTTTATGTATTGAACATATGTATTAAGAATTATACTGCATTTTGTTTATTTTATTCAAAAATAAGTAAAATAATTCCTATATAACATATCAAAATTTATTTTGTTAAAACTTATGTAACTAGAAGAATAATTAGATAATTACATGTGATGTGTCACATATACCTTTTGTTAATGTACAATGACAAGTTTGAACTAAATTACCCTTTTTGAGTAAAGGGAGCAAAATGTAATTTGAAAATACTTTACTCAAGCCCATAAATTTTATATTAATCTTTATATATTGGTATAAGGCAACACTTATTCTCGATCTTGATCGCTTTTTTTAGTTTTTATTAATGTGATGACTTATCACTTTGAATTTTTCGGTCATATTTAATCTTTTTGGCCCAAATAACTTCAAAGTATTATGTCAAAACCATTTTTACCATAAGTTAATTTGATAATATTTGAAAACACATTAAATTTAATTTTAAGACATCGAATTTTTATTAAGATTATAATTTTTTTCATAGGTGCAATCGATCTCCTATGAAATTATATTTTAAAATATAAATTTAAAATTTGCATTATTGAAATAGAGAAAGAAAAACAAAATTGGGTTGTGGAATCATAAAATTAAAAATTTCAACCTCACACACACATATAATTAAAACTTAATTGAAACATTAATTGGACTTGATCCGGATAAAATATGATTATTACATATTATATCATTACAATTACATGGACTAAAAATGAAAGAAAAAAGAAAAAGGCCCGACTGCTTTTATGGAATCAACATTGCCATTAAAGGGAGGTAATTGTGTATCTGTTTGTATGATTTCTTTCCTTATTTAAGTTTTATAAAAGTATTTAAAATTTAATATGTTGATATAAGTTTTATTTTTATTTGGGTTGGATGTTTCTTTATGCTGCTTTTATTACGTTTGTACTATGTAGTTTTTTTCCCTTTTCATGCATATATGATTGGATTTTAGTTTTATATATTTATATAATTATTGATATGTTTTTATCATTGCATTTCGTTGTAGTTTATATAATTTAATTTTAGTAACCAATTATTATTTTTAAAACAATAATATTTGCAATGCATTAATTAATAAAAATATTACTATCATGATAGATACCTTAATTTTGAAAAAAATACATCAATTATAAACAAAAGCTATTCTTATGCTATGCTCAAGTGGCTTGAGTCGGGCAGAGAGGGAAGATTTTTAACTATATATATACGAATTTTAGTTTTGTGCATTTTAAATATTAGCTTAAATTTAAATAATTTAAAAGGATATATCATATGAATTTTAGTTTAATGTGTAAATTTATACACAAATTTTAATTTTATGTAATTTTGCATTTGAAAATTTTATTTTATCCAATTCTCATAAATTATTAATATAATTATTGATATATCATCATTTTATGTTTATATATTGCATATAAATAATTATATTTATTCCATATAAAAATTAATGTATTTATTTCTTTAAATATGTATGATTAAATTAAAATTAAAGTTTCATGTATATATTTGAACTACAATTAATTTTCATGTATTATTTTGAAATTTGTCCTAACATATTTATATTTAAAATTTCATTATAATATGTATGTTAATATAAACTTATTTTTAATATTTTAAAGCAAAAAGATGGGTTATTTAGTATAATCATTGAAAAATAAATTAGATATTTGTAAATTGATAAATTTACACAAATAATCACCTAATTATGGATAAATATTTTTGTCACTTAACAGTTAAAAATGATTACCCATATTTTCCTTTATTGAACAATAAAAATGTGCATTAATTTTTAATTTAAATAATGATAAATTTAACCTTCAACCTATTTATATATTTTATTAATTTCACTTTGATTCTGTTTATTTTTAAAATATATAAACTTTATATAAATACATGAAATATAAAAGTTCCACGAAATTTTATATATTTTAAAAATACAAAAATCACTAAAAATTATAAAAACTTTAAAAGATTCTAAAATTCAAGGAAATTTCATAAACTAGCGTATATATTTAGTATTAATGTATTTTTATAATTTAAAAAAATATTTTTTTGTGAATTAAAAACTACTAATAAATTACCATAGCAAATATAAAGATCCTTACAATTCAATCAGAATAAAAATAAATAATTACGATTAAGTGTCTATTTTCTATTTTTACACCTCTATATTTCAAATTTCCTCAAATTTCGATCTCTCCGCCAATCTCCCCATTATTTCAAAATCATTTTCTCCTCTGCGGCTCCTCCTGGTCCTGGTTTAGCTGTATCTGTTTTTGCGTACGTTTTAAATTTTCTCGATTCAAAATTAAATGCTCCAAAATCATAAGTTTTCTTCTTCTCTAAATCCCGAATAAATTCCCCCATTCAGTCACTCCTCTCTCTCTCTGCCTCTTGTTTTCTCAATGGCAACTTCAGCTTTCAAGTCAACTACCAGGAGGGCTTCCCTCGCTAACTCTCCCGGTGACTCTTCTTCCTCCAATCGCTCTTCCTCCGGCCACCGCCGCGCCAGGAGCCTCAGCAGATTTTCCCGTCGGATTCCTGGAGTCGGCGACGATGACGATGAGCCTACTCCGGCTCCGAGGAGCAGGGGTAGGTTTGTGAATACAGTCAGGGGATCGGGGTTCCCGGAGATTAGTCTCGACGATCTCGCTGTCGAGCTCTTTGATTCCTCCCTCCGAGGCCGTTCGGTTTCTCGGATGGATGACGTCACACCACGCAATGGTAAAGGAGGAGGAGGAGGAGAGAGTGTGGCTCAGAGAAGAGGAAGGTCGGTGTCCAGGCAAGGATCCAGGGGTAGTGTTGTAAATAATGGTGCTGGAGGACGGTTTACTTCGGACACTGCTAGTTCCAGGAGGAGAAGATCTGTCTCCGTTGTTCGGTATCAAATTAGTGATTCTGAGGTACTATTTCTTTTCAGTTCCTCACTCTCCATTACTGTTGTTTTTATTCTTGTGCATGAATTCATTATTTAGATGAATTCTTTAGTTTGTATAAACATGGTTAAACTAAGCAAATTAGTTAATTTATTATAAAAGTGAACAATGTAATTTTAAAGAATGTTGATTTTTGATTTTTTTTTTCAACATAACTTTAAAAGACTAATCAGTCTTTCTTAACATTCAAAGTTACCGCCATCTAAAATATTCTCTCTGTTGCTTCCAAATTATCTGTATAACGTTAAATTTCTCACTTTGATAGTAGAGGGTCTAATTAGCTCTTCAGAGCTTATAATAAGTGGACCTACCAGGTAGTTTAAACTATCAATTCTAATATTGCAATGAGACATTATCCGGTGACTAGACTTAACTATCTGCTTGTTTTGTGCTTGATGTTTGCTTAATTTGGACTCAAAGATCAAATTACGTGCACAAGCCAACTAAAATTTTTACCGTTTGTGGCATGCACTTGTACCACCTCCTTATTGGCGTTGCTTAGTTGAAGTTTAAATACATTGTCCAAAATGAGAAAAATGTGGGAGTATTTAATAAGGACATCTGGTTTCTCTTTTAAGTATCCAATAATTATCAAACTCTTTATGGTATTGCAATTGTCATTGCTATGTTCCGAAATTTTTAAGTTCATCCAATGGCATTTCTTTTATGGATGACAAATCTGAGTACATAGTTCAGATGTTCTTGACTTGGATGACAAATCATTTTCTATATTTGAATACAGGTCATCTTTAATCAGCTTAGGTATATTGTGTTGCATTTGATGAAAGTAAATGAGGAACTTTAGAATTTTTGCATGTCAAATATGTTTATTTTCTTTTAGTAATATTAAAGGTGAAGTGTCATTGATAATAGATAGCAATGTACCCACTTGGCCAACTTGAATGGTTAGATTGGCTTCAATAAAACCTATTATTTTTTTCATTGTGCAAGGAATAATAATCAAATACTAACTTGTTGATGTGTATGCTTTTGTGGTTCCTAAAATTTGTAGAGTGATCTAGATCAGTTGCAGAACCCAAGCAACCGTGCTAGCATGAAGAGTTCCATTGGTGGAAACAATCAGTTATCCTCCACTCATAAGCCAACAGCTTCAAATAATAGACAAGGCTTAAGAAGATCTCTCAGCCAGAAGGACTTAAAGTATCACGATGGCTACTCTGTAAGCATTCTTTATCTCTTCGAAAATGTATCATTCTAACTTCTACTATCACCATTTAGTTGTGTGGAATTTCTATATAAGGGTTCTATTTAGTAGTTGGGTTAATCCTTACTATACCTAGATATCTTTTAGAATCTTTCAGGCTCATTTATGTCAAATTTATTTCGTTAGCTTAATGAAATTTATACATACATGAAATCAGAGTCACTCTTCTGCCATAACTGATGATGAAGGGAGGGATGCTGCACTTTCCAATAAAAATGGGGCGGAGAGGACAATAAAAGCTGTATATGCACAGAAAAAGGTTGCTCTTCTCTTTAAAAAAAAAACAATTGTGTAATAACCTCTAGGAGATATTTTGGTAAATCTTTTACTTTTGTATTTCCCACCCGCTAGGGAGACCACCCCATTGGGGATGATGTGAATGGTGGATTATATGCCGCAATGCGTAAAGAGCTTAGACATGCTGTGGAAGAGATCAAGACACAACTTGAACAAGTCTGTAATTTTATGTTCTGGTCAATGTGTTTAATACTTTATTCCCTCCTACTGGAGCAGAATTTGCTTCATAAATTGTATGCTAAACTTGTTGGATGGCATCTTGGTTTATGCAGTCAATGGTCAAAACAAAGAACTCTGGCATAGCAAACGTTGATACCTTGCAACCTGACAATTCTGACATTATTCAGGCTATTTCTACAGCTAGAAGGAAGTGCACAACAAAATTGGAAAAGGTATAAAGTCATTATCATCAACATTCTGTGGTGCAGTATTTACCATTTATGTGATGATTATGGTCATTGGTACAATAGTGTTGAGTTGCCTGTTCTTTTGGCATCTTTAGTCTTAAACTATTTATATTTTATACGGTGAACTTTATAGTTTTTTTTTTTTTGAAGATGTATTGGTTCTTGGTTAGCACTCTTGGTTTATGATAACCCTGAACCTATCTTTCTTCCGGATTTTTACTCTATATTGAAAATCAAAATAAGGTTGCGTTTAAGATGCTTTTGATGAAAAAGGATAACTAGCTTTCCATGGTACTTTTCATGCATGTTAACATGGTTTATGGTGTTTTATGCTTAACGAGCTGATGATTATTAATATGTATTAATTGTTTACTCTAGTCTTTGATGAATTTATTCCCTTGATTGAAGCTCTGCATCTCATAATGGAAACATTAGTGATTGATTTTATTTTTTGATTTGACAGTCGGAGAAGCGAAGACAAGATTTATTGGCTGAGATTCTATTGGAGGAGCAGCATGGGAGAGAGCTCTCTAAAATTGTCAAAGAATTGCTTCCTGAACCGAAGAGCTCTATTGTTGAGAAACCAGGACGAGCCCGAAAGGTACAAATTCCCCTTACACTCACTGCAATTATGCATGACTTCGTAATCTATATGGCTATTTTTGAGTCCGCACCATTTTCTTTGTTAAATCCACTAGATTCTGATGTTCCTTGATGTAGTAAAGGTGATTTGATCTTTCTTTTGATTGTTTAATCAACATACAAATTATTTCCCAGAGGAGCAATGACAGATATAGGATGTCCCGACAGTTGACTGAGGAGGCTGAAAAATATATCGAGGATTTCATTTCTAATGTTGAAGATACAGATATTTCATCATTAGATGGGGACAGGAGTGATACTACCAGTTCAAGCATAGGGGGAATAACAAAGACACCAATTTTCCAGAATCCAGCAGTGTTTAAATCTGTCCCTGTTGAAATGGATGGTGTACTGCTGCCTTGGTTACAATGGGAGACTTCTAACGATGTTTCTCCGTTATCTTGCGAGAATAAATGCAGTATTTCTCAGGTAATTTTATGCCCTACAATGGTAGTTCATAGTAAAAAGCTGAATATCCAACACTATTCAATCTGTTTTTTGGCAAATTCGGATAATTTCTGAATTTGGATATTAGAAATATCCAAATTTCCTTTGGCTTTTCTTCAAATAGTGTTGGATATTCAAATTTTTTATTACAATCCATTATACTTATATAACGGATTCAGGTATTCGAATTTGATTTAAATTTTAATGTTACTCTTAACCCTACAAATTTTTTTTCTGAATTATCTATGTTTAACATCCACCTTCGGTCAGTTTTCTAATTTGAGCATGAGGATAAACATATACCCATGTCCAACAATCCTAGATTGAGTAACATCGATCTTTTAACTTGTTTAGACCTGGTTAAATCCTAGGCACAATAATAAATTTAAAAAATCAACAAATTTCAAAGAAGTTGGAAAAATTATTCATCTCAATATTGAAGTATATGTAGACCGTCAAGCATGCTATCTTGTCAATGTTATTAAAATTTTAAATAATTCAGTCAACAAAGTAATTCGACTAGTTGAAGGTTGGGAGCCGAAGTAATTCAAAAAAAAAAAAAAGAAAAGAGTAGGGTTAAATTTGTCTTTATATTTTAATTTTATGTTTCTATGTTTAAAATTTTAGTTTAACAGATTTATCGACGGTAATAATATCTAAATCAAAGGTAGATTCGGATAGAAAGTGGATAATAACCAGAATTCAGATATCAGATATTTCAAAATTTGTGGATGAATACCTAATTTCATCTCTAGCGTTTCTATGTATATGGATTTATATATGTGTTGCATTGTGATGATATAGGAAGCAGTGAGTGGGCAAGATCTAAGCGATCAATTGACCAACAGCAGCAGCCGAGGGAGTTGGAGCCCAGAATTTAGTGATTGTACTCCTTCACAAAATGTTTCATTTGGAAGTGGAAATTACCAAAGCCAGACCACCTCTTCTTCAAATAAGATGATGATGAAGTTGGATTTGGATGATTATATAAACACTGGCAGTGACGAAGATTTTCTACTTGAAATGTGGAGCCAACGACATGGAATTAATTCGGGGAAGCTTTTACTTTGTAACCACATGTTCTTTTAGTTACAATCACAAATCTTTTTTTCTTTCTAAATTTTTAGACTACAATAGTAATTTTGTAATTTATTATTATTTAATAAGGGTTTCTGTTTGGATGAAATTATTTTTTAAAGAATGTTAATAGGAAATTTGTTACTGAAAATTCATTTCAACAATTTTTTTCGGTCAAAATCTTTCAACAAGTTTCCTAATGTTGGATAAGGTGATTTGTATTTTTGTCCTACACATTATTATTATTTTGTAAAAGTTTTATTTTGTTTCACTTAAAAGCATAAAATATTAGTATAAATGTTGATTTTTGAAATAAAAATATTTATATTGCGTCCATCCACTGCCCAATATAAGCTCTCTCACTTTTGGACAACCTTTTAATTCATATGATTACTATTAAAATATACTATTAAAAATAAAGGCTAGATTATGTATCCAATAAGTAAATTAACTTCTTATTAAATAACAAATTTATTATTTCTATTAAAAATAATTATTTTGTATGGTTAAAAATTAACGTGATTAATGGAATAATTAAGTAGTGATACGTGAGGTGTTATTTGATGTAAAGGTCAATTTTAACACTAAAAATAAAAAGAATTTTTAATAAATTTGTACAAAATTAACATAATTAATAAAATAATTAAATAATGATAAATGATGTACCACTTGTAAGTGGCGTGTAAAGATCAAATTTTAACAAGTTACAAGAATTAATTGACCATTCCGAGCTCACCAATGTAAGTAAGCACTAGGAAACAAAATTACGAAATTCATGCCCCAAAACAAAGCGTTAAATAAAACAGCCCCAAAACAAATCGTTAAATAAACCCACAACTAAACGATATTTATTGTTAGCACAAAGATTCCAATAAATACAAACCTAACCTAAAAGCATCACAAAATATAAGCCCTACATATACATACACATACACATACACACACACACAAGCAGAGCTTCATAAACCCACAAGTTAACCCCTAAACAAAAGAAAAGTCTACTCAACCCAAATAAAAAGATTACTAACTGAACAAATAACAGCTTGGATCCTAATTCCTGTATTTAGGTATATAGAATAGACAATTTTTCGCTTACAGTGTCAAAAAATGTTCTATCGAGGACATAATTTTGCAGGAATGCAGTTAGATTCGACTCGATAAGCACACGGAGAAAACAATTCAATCAATTTCACCTTCATTGACATCATTTACTGTTTCTGGAGCACTTTGAGGAGGTTAATCTTCATCGTCGTCGTAGCTTCATGTATAAACCTAGTTGTTCGAGGGGATTACTTACTCCCCGGAGTTTGAAACTTCCCAACTCATTTTGAGAATGACTTGGGCAAGTCTCCTCCATGAAATTAGGCAAAGTGTCATCATTGGTCGTAATAAGCATCTCTAGATCTTCCATAAATTGATTGTTCTCGTTGATATCCACTGTCTTCTCCATCTGCATAGAGCATAAACTTTTTCACATCAGTATAACCCATGTTGCTCAGACTCTTCATCGTGTTAACTTCTTGGTCGCAGAAGCCACAGAAGCACAGACGGACCATGAGAAGCCGCAGAAGCACCGACTGTTCATGCAGAAGTCGCAGAAGCACCGATTGTCCATGCAGAAGCTGTAAAAGAGCCGACTGTCCATTCCGAAGCCGCAGAAGCACCGACTGTCCATGCAATAGCCGCAGAAGCGCCGACAATTGAGGAAGCGTTCTGGCAAGCTTTAAAAGAAGCCGGAGCAGATGGTATGATCAGAGGTGATGTGATAAAAGAACTAGTAGGAAAAGGTTTTGAGGGTTTTGAGCACAGTGAGCTGATAAATTTGGTTGGCACAAGCTTGGACGGGAAACTCGCTCCTGGTGGACATGGCAAGTTCAGGAGATCGAGAAAATCAAAGCAGAATTTTCGTATTTGGTTGGAGAGAAACTCGCTCCTGATGGACATGAACTTGAACTCTCCAACCAAATACAAAAAGCCTTCTTTGATTTTCTCGATCTCCTGAACTTATCATGTCCACCAGGAGCGAGTTTTCCATCCAAGCTTGTGCTAACCAAATTTATCACCTCACTGCGCTCAAAACCTTTTCCTACTAGTTTTTTTTATCTCATCACCTCTGATCATACCATCACCTCTGGCTTCCTTCAAAGCTTGCCACAACGCTTCCTCAATTGTCGGCGCTTCTGCGGCTTTTGCATGGACAATGGCGCTTCATGGGCTTCAGATGGATAGTCAAGGCTTCAGCTTCTAAGATGGACAATGGCGCTTCTGCGGCTTTTGCATGGTCCGTCGACGCTTTTATGGCTTCTGCATGGACCGTCGGCGTTTCTGAGGCTTCTAAGAGTTCTCCATGAACAATCGGCGTTGTGGCAGTTTCTTCGACAACAACATTATTTCTTCTCAGGGAAAGCAACATTGTTATTGCTACATTTTCATCCTTCTTTGTTTTCACCATTTTGAATTGCAAAATGAAAAGAAGGAAGACAATAAGGGAAGAAAAAAGATGGAATGTGAGGGATGAAAACCTTTTTGTGAAAATGAAGAGTATATATAGAATTAGGGGGGTCACTAGAAGCTTCTTTCATTTTTTTTATTGGGTATTTTATAAAAATAATACAATAAAATAAAATAAAAACTAAAATAGTATAACTTTTTTTTATTTACTAAAATGGTACAAAAAAAACAGTTAAAAAAAAAACCTGAAAGAAGGGCCTACCACAGGCGGCACCTTTGGTGCCTGTGGCAGAGGCGGCACCAATTGTTCGTATTTCGGCCCTTTGTTCGTTTTTTTCCCGGATTTTATTACTTTAAAAAAAATACTATTTTCTAATTTTATTATTTTACATTATTTTAGTACATTATGTTTGAAATGTATTAATTTAGTGTATTTTTTATTGAAAGTAATAAAAATCGAAAAAAAAATATGAACAAATGGCCGAAATAAGGGTTTTTACTAAATTTATTTAAAAACACAATTAATTAATACATTTCAAATATAATATACTAAAATAATGTAAAATAATAAAATTAGAAAATAGTATATTTTTAAAAGTAATAAAATTAGCGTAAAAAATACGAACAAAAGGTCGAAATAAGGGTTTTTACTAAATTTATTTAAAAACACAATTAATTAATACATTTCAAACATAATGTGCTAAAATAATGTGAAATAATAAAATACAAAATAATATATTTTATTAAAAGTAATAAAATCCGAAAAAATACGAATAAAGGGTCGAAATAAGGGTATTTTTTAATTTATTTAAAAACACACTAAATGAATACATTTCAAACATAATGTACTAAAATAATGTAAAATAATAAAATTAGAAAATAGTATTTTTTAAAGTAATAAACTCGGGAAAAAATATGAACAAAAGGTCGAAATAAGGGTTTTTTAAATTTATTTAAAAACACAGTAAATTAATACATTTCAAACATGATGTACTAAAATAATGTAAAATAATATATATTTATTGAAAATAATAAAATCTGAAAAATACGAACAAAAAATTTGAAATAAAGGTTTTTTTAATTTATTTAAATAACACACTAAATTAATACATTTCAAACATAATGTACTAAAATAATATAAAATAATAAAATTAGACAATAATATATTTTTTAAAAGTAATAAAATCTAAAAAAAAAATACGAACAAAAGATTAAAATACGAACAATTGATGCTGCCTCTACCACAAGCACCATTGACTGCACAGAATTAGTAAAATAAATGCTTTGTTTTATTTTCGGGCAAGTAAAATAGATTTCCTTACAACAAATGTGAAATAAGACTTTTTTTTTTGGTTACATGTAACAGACATTAAAAGCATCCATCAACATCATCCATCCACTTGCGCAAGCAATTGAAACAAGGCTAAGTGATTGAATTCATTGACCCTATTTCATTTTATAATATATGAATTGAGTCTGACTCAAACTTACCTCTTCTTTTTGGAGTTATATCCTACATTCGATTTTTATTTTTATTTATTTTGCGATATAAAAATAAATATTTTATATTTAAAATAGTGAAATTGAAAATTATTGTATTTTAGAGGTATTTATAAAATAAATTGTCAAATAATATTCAAAATCATAAAATAAAATTTATTTTATTAAAATTTAAAATAAAATTAATATGAAAAAATCGAGATGTGTCCTTTACTCTTTGTCTCGGTACCTTATCTTTCAATATTTTCATTTTACCCGTATCTTTTACTTAAATCCAATATTATCTTATGATTTTTCCTTTTAAATTTAAAATATTATTTCTACATTTATATGTGCTCGAACCCGATAGCTTGGCTATTGGCTTCAACGATATCTATATTTTTAAAATTTAAAAATAAAATAATTAAAAATATTTTACAAAAAAATCACACTCTTTAAAATTATTAAATTAAAATATTATTTTTATAATTGACGTAAAAGATTGAGGTTGCTTGAGATTAAATCGAAACACTTATATCTACAATATAATTTTTTCTCTCAACTAAAAAATTGTTGGCATAAAAATTTATATTAAATCTTCAATTAACATAATTTCTAAATTCAATTATTAAGTAACTCCTATCTTTTCCTTGTTCTTCATATATGTAAAAATAATTACCATATATGTAATAACTTTTCGGAGACGTTTACATAATGATATATTCCGAAATGAGATCACGATATTTAGATTTCGTCGAACCATTCGTAATATTACATTACAACTTCCTCCTTGACTAATCTGGACAGAATCTAAATTTTAAAATAAAATTACCCTCTCTCTCTATTTTTTTTTCATTTTCTTTCTTTGATATTTTCCTATATTTTTCGTTTTTAGGTAAGTTGACTTGATTTTCGTCGATTTTTTTTCTTCGCTGGATCTCGTGTTTAAAATGTGGCCTTAATTACATGGGCCTAAGATTGATTCTTTCTGCAGTGATCTTTAGGCTAATATTTCTACCATTTGCCTATGTGCCATATCTTGCTTTAGAAACTCACCATTTCATCATTAAAAAAATGAAAATAATATATGGCCTATGCTGTCTAGATATGATGAAGATGCATTTATAATCCAAGTAAGAGAATTTCGAAGATAGGCTAACAAAAATTTTGTGAGACTGTGTCTTGGTTGCTTCTTTTTTTTTTAATTTAATTTATTTTTATATTTAGTGGTTTAATTAACTAAGAGCAAAGAGAACAAAGGAAAGAAAAATTACTTTATATATTTTAAATTCATATGTTTTAATTTCTTTTCTTACTGTAAATCAAATACCCGTAATCACTAATCAATATAAAATTCGGCCCAACAAACCCGTACTTCATGTTATCTTCATAAATGAGAAAAGTAATATAAAAAAAGAAAAAAATAGTGATGCACGACAACATATATTTATATTTATTTGAACAATTCGTATATCCCAATCATCTTATCGTCGTCCTTTTGATGCGACTATTGTCTGCACTGAAACATGCTAACCACATATGCTTAAAAGGCAAAGCTGAAAGAGCTAACATAATTGTCATATCCCATGGCGGAATCAGCCAACCACTGCCAGTCGATTGATCCGGCCACCGGCTTTTGTTCTCAAACGAGAACCTTTCACAGTCTCAGGCCGGAAGTACCTCTTCCACCACCTTATCAGCCTCTCTCCCTCCCACAATATACTCTTTCTCTCCTCCGCTCCTCCACCGTCACCACCGGCTGCGGCGACACTACTTTCATCATCAATGCTACTAAAGGCGACAGCCTTTCGTACTCCGAATTTATTGCTCAGTTCCACTCCCTCGCTCACTGTCTGCGGAAGAATTATTTCCTTTCCGGAAACGACGTCGCTTTGATCCTCTCCCCGCCTTCTCTTCATGTCCCCTTGCTTTATTTCGCTCTTATGTCATTAGGAATCGTTATTACTCCTGCCAACCCACTCAGTTCCGACTCGGAGATAGCTCACCAGGTTCAACTCAGTAAACCGGTTATTGCCTTCGCCACCTCGACGACCTCTTCCAAGCTTCCGTCTCTCAAACACGGAACAATCCTCCTCGACTCGCCCGAGTTCATTTCGTTCTTATCCGAACGAAATGTGGATCCTGACGTCATTAGCCGAGTCCAGGTGAGCCAGCATGACACGGCGGCGGTCCTTTATTCTTCGGGGACCACCGGCCGAGTCAAAGGCGTGATGCTGAGTCACCGGAATCTAATCGCGTTGATCGCCGGGTTTTACCACATACGACATCCCCAAAAGGGTCCAGATCCACCGCACCCGGTATCGTTTTTCACGGTGCCTTTGTTTCATGTGTTCGGGTTCTTCATGCTAGCGAGGGCGTTTTCGATGGGAGAAACGGCGGTTTTCACCGAGAGATTTGAATTTGAGGGAATGTTGAGAGCGATAGAGAAGTACAAGGTAACGTACATGCCAGTTTCGCCGCCGCTCGTCCTGGCGTTAACTAAATCAGATTTGACTATCAAGTATGACATCAGCTCGCTTCTGATGCTCGGAAGTGGCGGCGCTCCGCTTGGCAAGGAGGTTGCTGAGCGGTTCAAGGAGAAATTCCCCGCCGTGGAGCTTGTTCAAGTAAGGAAACTGCAACTACTTAATAACATCATATGCACATTCACCTTTCATAACAGTAAGGAAACAGCAACCACTTGATAATTTTATTAAATTAATAGCGAAAATAGATGAAATTAAAAATGAAATTTTCTCTTCCATCTAGCGAATTTGTTCTTTGAGAAAATGCAATATAACTCCTCCTCCTTTTACTTTCACTCGTGATTGTCTCTCCAAGTGACTTCTTATAATATTGGTTGAAATTTGTGCATTTAAGCGGTGGATTTTATGTAAATTTTCCCATAATTAGGTGATGCTTTATGTAGTAATTATCCAATCATAGTCTTGCATTATATAAGACCTACGAAAATGTTACATGAAACTTGTGCTTTTAATTTCGTTTACAATCAATTGATTCGTATCCAACCCTCTGGTGATGCACTAAAGGTGATTGTTAATACCAGCCATGAGTTAGTTCAGGCACAAGTTTAGGGGTTTAAATTCTTATTTTGATTCGTTTTTGTTTGTGCTTAAGGGTTATGGGCTGACCGAGACGGGAGGAGGAGCTGCCAGGGTGATAGGGCCCGAGGAGGCAGCTCGGTACGGGACAGTCGGCCGCCTTTCTGAAAATACGGAAGCCAAGATAGTTGATCCAGTGACCGGAGAAGCCTTGCCTCCTGGGCAGAGAGGGGAACTATGGTTGCGAGGGCCAACAGTAATGAAAGGTATTTACTTTTTGTTGCCTTTTATTTTCTAGTGTTAGGAATGGCTATTGTGGAAATTAGGTTTATGAAAAGTACTTGTTTTTTCATAATCTTTAGGCTTATAAAAGTAACTTAACATTACATACATTAGTTGACATAAAAAATGAAAAGTTATAATAAATTTAGTTTTTAATAATTAAATTTGTTATTAATTAAATTTTTAATTTTTTTAAAGTTAAATTTAGTCATTAATCTTTAAAAAGATTAATTTAATTTTTTTAATGACAATGCTAACTAAAATTATGTTTGGTGTCTGAAAACCTAGGTTACATAGGGGACGAAAAGGCAACCGCGGAAACCATGGATTCGGAAGGGTGGTTAAAAACCGGGGACATATGTTATTTTGACTCACAAGGGTTTCTCTACATCGTAGATAGATTAAAAGAATTGATCAAATACAAGGCATATCAGGTGAATCATATAAATGATGTTTGCTCTATCATCCTTTAATGACTAAAACAATCTCATTTTTTATCTGCAGGTCCCTCCAGCTGAATTGGAACATTTACTTCATTCCCATCCCGAAATCTCTGATGCAGCCGTCATTCCGTATGTATCGTATTTATGTTGCTCCGACTTTTACTTAGCCTATCATCTATAACCAAATCTGAAAATGTAGGGAAAAAAATATACTCGTATGAGACGCATCCGACTAACGTAGTTTTACATTGTTTTCTCATTTTTCTTGAGAATGATTTACATCTCAGTTCAAATCTGCCTCGATGATTAAGTTTTGGGAATAATTGATAGTTATGTTATTTTGATTTTTCATTAATCTTTTGAAATTTTCGAAGCATATTTGGATATAGGTATGAGAATATAATTGTTCAATTGCACAAACAATTTATAAATAAAAACGAAACATGATCATCTGAAGATATGCTCATATCCGAGTAATTCATAAGGGAGAGTCTTAAGGTTGTTTGAACCGAATCAAACCTGTCAGTTTTATTGGAAATTGGTCAAGATATCAGCCTGAAGAAGGACATTAAATCGGTTGACCCAGGAATTAATACAAACTGGTTGAATCGGGTAAAAATCAGTTGAACTAGGTGGTTTAACCAGATTATTAATAATTTTTATTTTTTATAATTTTTTAATGATATATTTAATTGAACCGGTGATTTGATCAGTTTGATTAGTTTTGGAAACCTTGAAGAGTCCAGTTCTGTATTTGATGCATTCTAGATGTAACTATGGAAATATGATCCTTTTTGTCTTTTAATTGAGGTGTTGCTTATGAGGTATTGGCATTGCTGGTTAATGGAGGAGGTTTTGAGTCAGGTTAGAATTTCACCATGTGCAATTATAATATATGAATATCTAGTTCTATCATACACGTATGCCATGTGTAGTTTTTATCTATTATATACACTAGTTTAATTTTATGTTGTAGTTACTCGAACATATGAATTTGATATGTTTGAAACTAGGTACCCTGATGACGAAGCCGGGCAGATACCTATGGCCTATATAGTGAGACAGCCTGGAAGTAGTATCAGTGAAGCTCAAATCATGTATTACATCGCGAAACAGGTATGTTTTATTTTTATTTTTATTTTTATTTTGCTAAAATAACAAGAGGGAATTAGCCTTAGGCTTCTTAATCCTCTATATTATGGCAACCTAATTTTAGGAAATGGTTTTATTCTCTCGCAGGTTGCACCGTACAAGAAGATCCGACGAGTTAATTTTATCGATTCAATCCCAAAATCTCCAGCGGGAAAGATCTTGAGGAGGGAGCTGGTTCATCATTCTTTATCTGCTGGTTTGTCTAAATTATAAATATGTATGTTTGTATGTGTGTACGAAACCTTATGAACTCTCATTTCTTGGTACAAAAGCTGCCTTATGAAAGGGAGATTATTGCTTTTTTCATCTTTGCATTTGAGAAGCAACTAACTATAATAGGCTCAATTTGTCCGAGTCCAAAACAGAAACCGAAAATAAAAAATGAAAAAATAGTAACAAAACTCAAATAAATATTAATAGTCTTTTTATTCTTTTATTTTTCTGCCCTTTTTATTTTTTTTCCCTTTACTTGCATTTCAAAAAGAAAATAAATATAAAATCAAAAAAGGAGAAACCAGATCTTACCTTTCCCTGTGTTTATGCCGTTGTGGGGGGACCAAGGTTGTCGTCTCCGATGAAAGAAGGCATTTTTGGGATCAGGAGTCAAAAAGGACAAAAATGGCCAATTTTTATGATCTCCACAACCGTGGATGGACGTGCCGTCGCCGGCGACCGTTTTGACCTAACCCAATTTTCGACCCGCCCTTGTTAGAGATCCGCGCATTTTTTTACCAATGGGTTATTTGCGTGGTTGATCCTTCTGATTTTTCTCCCATTTTCAATTTAATCCTTTTTTCTTTTTAATTTTACCCTGCAAGTTTGGCTTCGTCTCATTTTGGTCCCTTATGAAACGGTGTACTCTGGGGACTGGGAATAATTTGCCACTTAGTCCCCGTCCTTTTTGCGTGCATTTCATTTAGGCCTCATTATTTGTTTTATTTTTAGATTTGGCCATTTAATTTTATTTCATTTTTAATTAAGTCCCTTGATTTGCCAGAAGGAATGATGCGCTTAGCGAGGTTTGGGATATTTTCCCAATTAATCCCTCATCCTTTTTGCGCATTTCAAATTAGTCCCTTTGTTTTTTTTATCTTGATTTATCCCGTTAATCTTATTTGAGTGACAATTGGGTCCTTTATTCCTTTAAATTCCTTATGTATTTACTTGTTAGCCTATGTTTTATTTATTTTATTTTATTTTATTTTTTATTTTTTATTTTTTATTTTTTATTTTTATTTAAAACTGTTCTCTTTTTTACTAGGCATCTATTTGTTTATTTTGTTTGTCATCCATCATTATATATTTATGTACTTTATTACAAATGGCTCTACAAATTATGAAAATTACGAAATTCATGCCCCAAAACAAAGCATTAAATAAAACAACCCAAAACACAACTAAACAATATTTATTGTTAGCACAAAGATTCCAATAAATACAAACCTAACCTGAAAGCATCACAAAATATAAGCCCTACATATACACACACACAAGCAGAGCTTCATGATAAACCCACAAGTTAACCCCTAAACAAAAGAAAAGTCTACTCAACCCAAATAAAAAGATTACTAACTGAACAAATAACAGCTTGGATCCTAATTCCTGTATTTTGGTATATAGAATAGACAATTTTTCGCTTAAATGTCAAAAAATGTTCTATCGAGGACATAATTTCGCAGGAATGCAGTTAGATTCGACTCGACAAGCACACGGAGAAAACAATTCAATCAATTTCACCTTCCTCGACATCATTTACTGGCTCTGGAGCACTTTGAGGAGGTTCATCTTCATCGTTGTCGTCCGGCTTCATGTATAAACCTAGTTGTTCAAGGGGATTACTTACTCCCCGGAGTTTGAAACTTCCCAACTCATTTTGAGAATGACTTGGGCTAGTCTCCTCCATGAAATTAGGCAAAGTTTCATCATTGGTCGTAGTAAGCATCTCTAGATCTTCCATAAATTGACTGTTCTCGTTGATATCCACTGTCTTCTCCATCTGCATAGAGCATAAACTTTTTCGCATCAGTATAACCTATGTTGCTCGGACTCTTCATCGTGTTATTAAGGTAACCGTGTTTGACACCTACGACCGACACATCCATACATGGATACAACTTTCCAAGGACTCTCCAAATATAAGGAATTTTTTCATGGAACTAACTGAATATACCCATGTCGTATACACACACACATCCGACACTGCACCACTCTAGCTGCATAATAATGGTATCCTGATTTACCTTTAAAAGAGCCTGACGTGCTGCTTCTCTCTCCAGCTCCCTCTTCCTTTTGGCTTCAACAGCAGCTTCAGCTTCAGCTTTTCTCCTTGCCTCTTCTGCAGCTTTGGCTTCTGCTTGCAACCGTGCTTTTTCTGATAACAGAGTAAAAGGGATCATTCAGGGAAACCAAATGAACACTAATCCAGAAAAAAAAACAATAATATGAAGTCTAAACCTTCTCTTTGCTGCCTTTCAAGTTCCTCCCTCTCCATTCGCAGTTTCACCGGATCACCTTTCTCACCCTGTTCTCAATCACGTGATATATACATTAATATTGAGCCATTGACCATATTGCATCTACATACTAACATTCTGAATAACAGCATTAGACTACTGAACTGACCTTTTCAAGTGCCTTTTCTCGAGCTTTAAGTACGGTGTCAGCAAAACGATTCCTCAATAAAGCTGCACGATAGAGCTTTTCGGGGGAGACTTGCCTCTCAGATGGAGCACTCTCCTCTATAATATTACAGCATTATGGATGAGATGAGCCCCAACAGTAACAGTACAGCCTTCTTAATAATTATGCTTACCCTATTGTTGGCCCTCTACCTCAACAGCACTAGGTTTATCATCTGAGAACTCAACTTGACCAAACTCATTTAATGATTCTGTACAAGTACAAGACGAATAGTTTATATTTTTAAGACAAACCCGGGATAGATTTTTCATGAGGCATGCATAGTGGGTAAAAGTATCATGAAAGCCCTTGTACTAGGAGTCGAGTTGCATTTTGCCCCCTCTACTAAAAAAATGGGCAAATTAATTCAAGCATATCAGATCTAGGAGCAAACTAGTCCTTCTAATCAAAATTTCATCCATTTTTCTGTTAAAAATTTGGTTTCTATATGTCGGCATGAGGTACATGTGGACATGTAATTGTTTGATTATTTTGTCAACAACGTTAGTTTTTAATAGAAAGGACCAATTTGCTTTTTGAAATGACAAATAAGGACTAATTTGCCCAATTTTTGAGTAAAAGGGGTAAAATGCCCAATACAAGAGTCTCTATAGTATTTTTACCTGCATAGTGAGCGTGTACAAGGATGAGAAACTTACGATTTGCACCATTGGGAACTGCGACACTACTGTTGTTTAAGTCCAAATTTTTTCCCGAATCCATATTTTCCTATGACAAAGGGAGGGGAAAGATAATCCTTAGAACTGTGATACATTATGTCTCAAAACACACCTACTTTGATTCCCAAATTATCAAAGATATAGAGATACCTTCGTAGACCTAACAGAAACTGAAGCTTTAGCAGCATCTGACTCACTACCAGAATCAGAATCTGAAAAGATAAATATCAAATGAAAAAGGAAGATATTTGAAAGAACTGATACAAGTTTACAATTGCTTTCAATTTGCAGTCAAGATAATACATACCAAAAGGCTAGGAAGTCTTTTCCAACATACTGATGCCAACACAGAATTAGGGAATTAAAAAGTAGGCAAACCAATTATATAAATTTTATTGAACTTTAAGCTATGTTACTTGGACTCGGGTGTGAGATGGTTAAATTTTTCTAAGTTTTTTCATATATTGGTGTGTACTCCTATGAAGACCTAAAATAATCTGTTACTTGGACTCAAGTGCAAGTATCAGATACGGTTATGTGCCTAAAATGGGTATTTCCATATTTTCTCTGTGTTTTTCAATCTATTTGGAAGATCATATCCTTGTACCCATGTCCGACAATGTGTCTGCCACCTGTGCCAAACACCAATACACTTCATGAAAAATAAATAGTTGTAGCAACTTAATGGTAAGAGTTCAACAGTCAATCACACAGTGAACATCATGACCTCATATTATACAAAGATGGCCTTGTTACGCAAAAGCTATTCCCAGTTCTTTCATTAATCTGATATATGATGCCCCAACAAGTTCAAACACACTGCAAGATCTCACTCTACTCTAAAATCAAGACAAACTAAGTTCACTTGAGCTCAGCTCAATTAAACTATTTTATTTGATCCCCATACTCGAGCTCTAGCATGAATTAAGCTTTTACGCAAACAATTTCTAATTATTTAAAATATATATTAAAAATAAAAGGCTTGATTAAGCTTGTGAGATTGTTTGAATCGGGTATTAAGATGCTCGATTCGACTCGCTCAAGTTACTTGAGTTCGAGCTCGGGTTGATAATTACTAAATCAAATTCGAATTAAAAAATTCGAATCTGAGTATCTGGCAATTACAAGTGTATCATTTACGACCCAATACAGTACCAACCACTAGAATAAGAACCTGATTCACTGCTTGAGCTACTGGAACTACTGCATTTACTGTTTGTATGGTTTAATTCCTTCTCTATTTCTACAGGAGGGTAGCTAGAAGTGGATGGATCACGGCCAGCAACTTGTGCAGTAAATTACCTTTACAAGGCTGCATTGACGAATTGCTAAATCCTGACTCATTAGGAAGCTACAATGGGGAAAAAGACGAACCAATATCATCAATTCGAATCTTGCATACTGGATAGAAAATCAGCAAGGTATTGGCATAGAGACTTAGGAATATACCTCCATTTCACAAGGTTCACCTTTTGCCTGGCTTTTTTGCTTCCCGAGCAAATAACCATCCAAAAGTTTTCGCAATTGAAACAAGGTTTCATCACTCAGAGCATCGATGTCAATTTCAATCTCCTCCTCGCCCATTTGACCTTCAGTAGAACTATGTTCTTTAAGGAAATCAATAATGTTTTCAGGCAACTCGCCCAACAAAGACTCTAATTCTGAGCTCAACTGCGGCTTTTCCTGATCGGTCATCATCTGTCTAACGGGCTCTGACTTGAGAATACTTTCTTTTGGGGTTATTTTTTTCTTAGCAAAATGTCACTATTCCTTTCAACTTCTATAGGGTGCTCCGCTGCTATTGAACGCATAGCATCAACGACATTCATGGTTATAGGAAGCTTCTTTTCTATAGCTTTCCATCTTGCTTCAAAATATTTACTTAGCGTCTCGGCCATAATGTGGACATCATTTCCGGGTGGGTTATATGTCATTGCATTTGAGAGTGTAAGGCGAACATCAGCAGCAAAGTCCAATGGACTAGCATACTGTTCAGAAGTTATCTTCTTCTTCACAGTGCCGAAATCCATAGGATGCTTAATGACAGTGAAATAATCCGGAATGTTCAACTTCACCACATCAACAGGGCTATTGAAAACCCAACCGAAATTATCTTGCATCAAATGGTTGAGCAAAGCCTCGCATTGCTTCATCAAGTAAGCATTCGAATTACTCACTGCAACGGCCAGCTTCGGTTCAAATCGTCCCGATGTGCTCTTCTTTGAGTGGACTCCATTATGTCCTCCAAGAGGTCGTTTCTTACCTTATGAATACCATGCTCCAGACCGATTAAAATTATTGAGCAAAGGCATCTTCTTCCCATCACTGCAACTCCCGTAGATGCAGATAAAAAATCTAACCTCAAGCCCAAACTAGCAACTTTCTTCTGTAACAACCGAACCTGTTCAAGCTCCATTTTTAATCTCAACTCCAAATTCTTTCTCTCAGATTGTGACATCTTTGACAACAGCAATGCTTGCATGGGGACACCAAAATTATTGTAACTATCAGCATTCAAACCAATACATTTCCTTTTAGGTGCACATGAACCCTCCGATGCTGTCATTTCTGTATCGATCTGTCCTGAGTTCCCAATCCCTTCTGATTCACCCATGGTCTCAACCGCATGCCTGTAACCAATATTATCTTTCAATATTTTCACTTTTACCCGTATCTTTTACTTAAATCCAATATTATCTTCTAATTTCTCCTTTTTAAATTTAAAATACTATTTCTACATTTATGTGCCTGAACCCGATGGCTTGGCTATTGGCTTCAACGCATATCTATATTTTTAAAATTAAAAAAATAAAATAATTAAAAACATTTTACAAAAAAAAAATCACACTCTTTAATATTATTAAATTAAAATATTATTTTTATAATTGGCGAAAAGGATTGAGGTTGCTTGAGATTAAATCGAAACTCTTATATCTACAATATAATTTTTTGTCGCTCAACTAAAAATTGTTGGCATAAAAATTTATATTAAATCTTCAATTAACATAATAATCTCTAAATTCAATTATTAAGTAACTTCTATCTTTTCCTTGTTCTTCATATATGTAAAAAATAATTACCATATATGTAATAACTTTTCGGAGACGTTTTCATAATGATATATTCGAAATAAGATCACGATATTTAGATTTAAATCGAACCATTCGTAATATTACATTACAACTTCCTCATTGACTAATCTGGATGAATCTAAATTTTAAAATAAAATTACCCTCTTTTTTTCATTTTCTTTGATATTTTCATATATTTTTCGTTTTTAGGTAAGTAAACCCGTACTTCATGTTATCTTCACAAATGACAAAAGCAATATAAAAAAAGAAATAAATAGTGATGCAGTGACGACAACATATATGCATTACATCGAATTAAATTTGAGAAGGAGAAACAGAGAAAGAAGAAGAGAAAAGGAGGAGGAAGGAAACTGATTTTCATTCAACAAAATTCATAACTGTTTTCCCCACACTCATGCTTAAAAAGAAAATAACAAGAATCAGACGTGGCCAATTCTGTTATACAAATCTCATCGCTTCACTAAAATGCTACGCCCCGTTTTATTTTAGACTCCTTCAGTTTTTTTCTATGTAATTTTCTAGCCCGTATGAACGTTCAAAAGTCAAAACCTATTGAGGAAGAAGAAGAACAGAGGAAGGAGAAAATTTTGATATTTTCTATCCTTGTGATGTTTGATTTCTAATGTACTCCTGGACTTGACGAAGAGATTCGGTGATCTCACCGAGAGTTTGTTTTATCTCCGTCATATCACTTTTGAGCTCCTCCCTCAACTCCTTGAGCTGATCTCTAGCCCAAGTATCACCTTGGAGAGGGTTAGCGGGAGGGATATTATCCTCCATTGCGGGAGGGATATGTGATTCAACGGCCTCATCAGTCTCCAACCATATACGATATGTCTATTTTGATTTACTCTCTTTCCTGAACTTGCCATTGCCACCGGGAGCGAGTTTCCCATTCAAGCCTACGTCAACAAAAATTCTCGCCTCCTTTTTTCAAAAACCTTTTTTTTTCTAGTTCGTCCAACACTTCAGCTCTGATCTTACCACCTGGTGGTTCATCCTTCAAAATTTGCAACAACCTTCCTCAATTGTCAGCGGTTCGGCAACTTCTGCAGTCAGCGCTTCTGCGGCGGCTTCTGCATGGTCCATTTGCGCTTCTGTGGTCGGAGCTGTGGCAGTTTCTTCAACATCAACATTATTTCCCTTCAGGGAAAGCAACCCTGCCGCTGCTACATTTTCACCGGTTTTCACCATTTTGAAAAGCAGAAGTTTCCTAATGTTGGATAAGGTGATCTGTATATTTTGTCCTACACATTATTATTATTATTGTAAAAGTTTTATTTTGTTTCACTTAAAAAGTAAAAAATATTAGTATAAATGTTGATTTTTCAAATAAAAAATATTTATATTGCGTCCATCCACGGCCCAATATAAACTCGGACAGAAGAAAAATCTCACTTTTGGACAACTTTTAATTCATATGATTACTATTAAAATATAATATTTTATTCCAAAATCCAGCCCACAATCCAATCCCCGTCCACTAAGAAAAATGAAATAGGATTCTCGTGCAATGCATTTCAGTATTTCACCTTTGTATTTCAGAGCAGAGAGACCCCCCCAACTCTATATATACTCTTGATTTTCTCTTCTGCTTTTCAAAATGGTAAAAACCGGTAAAAATGTAGCAGCAGTAGGGTTACTTTCCCTGAAGGGAAATAATGTTGATGTTGAAGAAACTGCCACAGCTCCGACCACAGAAGCGCAAACGGACCATGCAGAAGCCGCCGCAGAAGCGCCGACTACAGAAGTTGCCGAACCGCTGACAATTGAGGAAGGGTTGTTGCAAATTTTGAAGGATGAACCACCAGGTGGTAAGATCAGAGCTGAGGTGTTGGACGAACTAGAAAAAAAGGGTTTTTGGAAAAAGGAGGCGAGAATTTTTGTTGACGTAGGCTTGAACGGGAAACTCACTCCCGGTGGCAATGGCAAGTTCAGGAAAGAGAGTAAATCAAAATAGACATATCGTATATGGTTGGAGACTGATGAGGCCATTGAATCACATATCCTTCCCGCAATAGAGGATAATATCCTTCCCACTAACCCTCTCCAAGGTGATATTTGGGCTAGAGATCAGCTCAAGGAGTTGAGGGAGGAGCTCAAAAGTGATATGACAGAGATAAAACAAACTCTCGGTGAGATCACCGAATCTCTTCGTCAAGTCCAGGAGTACATTAGAAATCAAACATCACAAGGATAGAAAAATATCAGAATTTTCTCCTTCCTCTGTTCTTCTTCTTCCTCAATAGGTTTTGACTTTTGAACGTTCATACGGGCTAGAAAATTACATAGAAAAAAACTGAAGGAGTCTAAAATAAAACGAGGCGTAGCATTTTAGTGAAGCGATGAGATTTGTATAACAGAATTGGCCACGTCTGATTCTTATTATTTTCTTTTTAAGCATGAGTGTGTGGGGAAAACAGTTATGAATTTTGTTGAATGAAAATCAGTTTCCTTCCTCCTCCTTTTCTCTTCTTCTTTCTCTGCTCTTTCTCTATTTCTCCTTCTCAAATTTAATTCGATGTAATGCATATATGTTGTCGTCACTGCATCACTATTTATTTCTTTTTTTATATTGCTTTTGTCATTTGTGAAGATAACATGAAGTACGGGTTTGCTGGGCCGAATTTTATATTGATTAGTGATTACGGGTATTTGATTCACAGTAAGAAAAGAAATTAAAGCATATGAATTTAAAATATATAAAGTAATTTTTCTTTCCTTTGTTCTCTTTGCTCTTAGTTAATTAAACCACTAAATATAAAAATAAATTAAATTAAAAAAAAAAAAAAGAAGCAACCAAGACACAGTCTCACAAAATTTTTGTTAACCTATCTTCGAAATTCTCCTACTTGGATTATAAATGCATCTTCATCATATCTAGACAGCATAGGCCATATATTATTTTCATTTTTTTAATGATGAAATGGTGAGTTTCTAAAGCAAAATATGGCACATAGGCAAATGGTAGAAATATTAGCCTAAAGATCACAGCAGAAAGAATCAATCTTAGGCCCATGTAATTAAGGCCACATTTTAACACGAGATCCAGTGAAGAAAAAAAATCGACGAAAATCAAGTCAACCCTAAAAACGAAAAATATATGAAAATATCAAAGAAAATGAAAAAAAAAGAGAGGGTAATTTTATTTTAAAATTTAGATTTTGTCCAGATTAGTCAATGAGGAAGTTGTAATGTAATATTACGAATGGTTCGACGAAATCTAAATATCGTGATCTCATTTCGAATATATCATTATGAAAACGTCTCGAAAAGTTATTACATATATGGTAATTATTTTTACATATATGAAGAACAAGGAAAAGATAGGAGTTACTTAATAATTGAATTTAGAAATTATGTTAATTGAAGATTTAATATAAATTTTTATGCCAACAATTTTTACTTGAGCGACAAAAAATTATATTGTAGATATAAGAGTTTCGATTTAATCTCAAGCAACCTCAATCCTTTTCGCCAATTATAAAAATAATATTTTAATTTAACAATTTTAAAGAGTGTGATTTTTTTTTTGTAAAATGTTTTAATTATTTTATTTTTTAAATTTTAAAAATATAGATATGCGTTGAAGCCAATAGCCAAGCCATCGGGTTCGGGCACATATAAATGTAGAAATAGTATTTTAAATTTAAAAAGGAGAAATTAGAAGATAATATTAGATTTAAGTAAAAGATACAGGTAAAAGTGAAAATATTGAAAGGTAAGGTACCGAGACAAAGAGTAAAGGACACATCTCGATTTTTTCATATTAATTTTTATTTTAAATTTTAATAAAATAAATTTTATTTTATGATTTTTGAATATTATTTGACAATTTATTTTTATAAATATCTCTAAAATACAATAATTTTCAATTTCACTATTTTAAATATAAAATATTTATTTTTATATCGCAAAATAAATAAAAAATAAAAATCGAATGAAGGATATAACTCAAAAAAAAAAGAGGTAAGTTTGAGTCAGACTCAATTCATAGATTATAAAATGAAATAGGGTCAATGAATTCAATCACTTAGCCTTGTTTCAATTGCTTGCGCAAGTGGATGGATGATGTTGATGGATGCTTTTAATGTCTGTTACATGTAACCAAAAAAAAAATCTTGTTTCACATTTGTTGTAAGGAAATCTATTTTGCTTGCCCGAAAAGAAAACAAAGCATTTATTTTACTAATTCTATGCAGTCAATGGTGCTTGTGCCAGAGGCAGCACCAATTGTTCGTATTTCAGTCCTTTGTTCATATTTTTTTTCTTCAGATTTTATTACTTTTAAAAAATATACTATTTTCTAATTTTATTATTTTAGATTATTTTAGTATATTATGTTTGAAATGTATTAATTTAGTGTATTTTTAAATAAATTAAAAAACCCTTATTTCAATCCTTTATTCGTATTTTTTTCGGATTTTATTATTTTCAATAAATATATATTATTTTCGTATTTTATTATTTTACATTATTTTAGTACATTATGCTTGAAATGTATTAATTTATTGTGTTTTTAAATAAATTTAAAAAACCCTTATTTGGTCTTTTGTTCGTATTTTTTCCGGAGTTTATTACTTTAAAAAATATTATTTTCTAATTTTATTATTTTACATTATTTTAGTACATTATGTTTGAAATGCATTCATTTAGTGTGTTTTTTAAATAAATTAAAAAAAAAAACCCTTATTTCGGCCCTTATGCATTTATCTCAACCTAAAAGATAAAAAAGAAGAAAGCATCGAGTAGAAACAAGGTAAGAGCTGAGTTTTTTAACGATACCAGCAGCACAAAGTCATGCATGACCGGAGTATCTAAGATAGTCTTTGTACTATAGGCAAAAGTACAATTTAACATTGTATTATAGAACCAAGTAATTTAATCCTTGTACATCTGGGGCGCAAATGAATTTCTATTAAAGATTAAATTACTCAGTTTTATGCTACTTTTGACTATAGTATAAGAACTGCCTAAATACTTCAATCTGTAAATATCGATATGAATTGATTTAGAAAGGCATTCTTACCGGTAGTAGAAACTGCTTTGATCCAAGTACTGCAGATCCCATAACCCTTCACACTACAAAATTTAAAAGCCATGTACATACGATGGGTGAATTTAATTTTCACTGTTTATGAGGTAAAAGTACCATAGAGGCCCCTGTATTAGGAGTCATATTGCATTTTACCCTCTAGTCAAAAATGGGCAAACTAGTCCCAATACGTTAGATCAAAGAGAAAACTGATCCTTTCTAATAAAAATTTAATCCATTTCAACTCTTAAAAACTGGAGTGGCTGATAAAATAACCATATGTACCTCATACTGATGTACTCGGACTAGTTTTTAACAGTAAAAATGGATGAATTTTTTAACAGAAGAACCAGTTTGCTCTTTGACCTAACGTACAATGACTAATTTGCCATTTTCTTTAGTAGGGGGCAAAATGCAATTGGACTCCTAGTACAAGAACCTCCATGGTACTTTTACCCTGTTTATGATAAAAAGTAAAAAAACATCTTTTAGTAAAAAACACCAATTCTGATATAAATATGGGAATTACATACAATAAAGGGAGGTCTTTAAATTAATTAGAAGCATAAGACTTACAAATACATATTACATGGGTCAATTTCAGGAAACAGGTTAATATAAAACCGAAAGCCATCGGGGCTTATATCCCTGCATAGCAAACCTGCCAATACACAAGTAAATTATAAATATTTGCTACTTAGACATATTTAAAGAGAAAGCAAAGCAGAGTTGTACCTTTGCTCTCTGCAGTTAGAAGATGCTCCTTGGCCATGGCCGGAGCAATCCCTAATGTCATTGCAGTATCAGTTGGGCTTATACCAGTTCGAAGCGCTTCAGGCTTAGTCACAAGGCTTTTGATTCTAGCAAAAACCTACGGATGAACGGACAAGTTATGTTTCAGGTTAAAGTTAAAGTAGTGAACAAAATATGCTTCTACCTTTTTCCAGCAAAGTATATCAATCATGCATATATGTGTTTAACTTAAAATCTATTTGCAAATGACAGAATGGCCCAACATCAATATGATAGACCTCTCCCATCCCATCAACTGTGACTCCTACAGATTTCAACCTTACACCTTCAAGTTGAAAGTTTAAACTTCTAATAATTGGTGTGTCTTGTTGGAGACAAACACAGCAGTAATCTATCACCTTTCAGGCTATCATATTTTTACAATAAAGTGATTTAGCATTGTTCAAGTTCCATACAAGATTCTCCCCTTCAGAAAGATTCAAGGAAGCTATTACGAAAAAGACAGGTAAGTTCTTTCTTTAGCAAACAGCTTTCAAAAGCATTGAATTCGTTTCAATTAGGGAAAAGAGGGCTAATAGAAAAAAGGAAAGGAAAATTCTTTAATATAAAACTGAAAAAGAATTTTATCAAGACAGAAATTGAAATGGATTACCTCCTCATCACTATGGGACTTGTTTTGGATCACCATAACTCCGCTATCAAACTTCCTAAGCATCACTGGACTGTTAAACAACGCATAATATGATCAAAGAGTTTGAACGCCAAATATGACTTCTTAATATCATTATGTAAACTTAAGAAAACGATAATAGTATCATACATACACATCAAATTTCTCCCACAAAGAACACGCTTGCAACATATCATCTGGAGAGATCAATTCTGAGAACAAAAAAGACATACAAAGAAGCCAGAAGCCAGTGATTTTCATAAAGCTTTCAAAATACTGCAAGTACATGAAACAAAAGCATACTTCGGAAATTTAAGAGAATTAGAAAAAAGAAAAGAACTGGTTCTGAGTGGGATAAAATACATTCAGGGGCAGAAACAATTAAATTATTTTACACCAGAATAATAATACATTCAGGGACAGAACCATTTAAATTATTTTACACCAGAATAATAATACATTCAGGGACAGAAACATTTAAATTATTTTACACCAGAATAATAACTTCATTAATTTGAATGTCCTCTTTGCTTACAAAAAGCATAAAAAAATCATAATAAAGAAAAATCAATGTTACAGGACTCAAAAGAACAGGCTTTAGCCAGTTCTAGAAAGGAATGTTTAGCGTCAACCACAAGATAAGATTGTGAGGTCAAAGAAATCTTCACAATTGAGTTATGCGTGCAACATGAATTTAGAACAACAAAAGGAAGGCTTAATTAAGCAAAGTTGAAAATGCTCGCAGTTATTAAAAGTATATTGATGGAGATATGCCACAATCTGGGACTGATGATGAAGAAGAAGAATAAGTTAATGGAGATAATACATCTTCTCTTTACCGCAACTTCGAAAGAATTAAACATTGTTGGCCGCTGGAAATCCAAAGTTTCGGTCTGATTTATGTGGAAAAGATATAAAAAAAATTTAGCATCCGTGAAATATAAAGAGAACTTCAAACAACTCTAACTACTTTCAAGCCTCCATTAAATGTTGTAGCTTTAGATGTTAATTACATAAAGATCTATTACAATGTTTTTGAAAGTTTCCTTTTTCCTTTGAAAAAGAAAGGAGAACTATGTAACACTTATTTTGTAGGTCATAATATTTTCAACAACAAAAATTAGATTAAGAAATTTCAAGTTCACAATGTAACTAAACAAACCTAAATACAAAGACCACAAGAGATGAAGTTAGCGTTAAACCAAACCTGTGCCACGAGCACGATTGAAGAGACAATAGGCATCTATAAGGTTGATCATTCCACCTGCTCTCTCCAGTGGAACTCTCACAAAATCTGCCAGCTGAGGTGCCAAGAAATAAAATCAAAACTAGCTCTCAAAAGAAAGTCAAGTAAAAGCCAAAAGCCAATCTACTATACATAGCAAGTCATTTACCAACTCAATAATAAAATTTTGGATGACTAATTTTATATTTTCATTGAAGAATCCATGGGATATGCAAGCATAAAGCAAAATAAAAAGTAAAATATCTTCTGGGAGTATTTTGTCATCAAAGTCTTGAATCACTAAACTGTAATAAACTAATCCCGAACTACAAAACCGTCTTACTCTAAGGATTTCTTTAGAGCCAAATAAACCATAAAAGAATTCCTGAATTTTATAAACATTGATTGTATTAACAAAATGATTAACTAAACTCTATTGAGAAAATTTATTAAGCGAATAAATTAAAACTAACAAGGGGGAAAAGAGGAGAGACGAGAACCTGACGGGACAATTGTTGATGGTACAGGGCACCTGCAGACTCTTTAGTGACTGGGGATATTATGCCAACACTCAACAACCAATCTTGCATCTCTTCCTTTGAACCCATATCCTCATCATTTGTTCCACTTGTTTGAGAACTCGTTCCGGACAAAAGCTTTAGTCTCATTTTTTCTGCTAGCGTCACCATCTCTTTAGCTTTACTCTGAAAACCCGAAAGCATTCTAAAACTTGAATGATTGGAATGTAAGAAAACAAGCAAAAGAGAGAGACTACTAACATCATATTCATTAACTACAGCTCGGAACCTATCTTTGCGATAAAACGACTGAACTAAACTAAGCCTAATCAAATCATTTTATACATGGCATTGACACAAAAGTTTAATTTTCTTATATCCTAAATCATGATATGTCCACTTGCATTCACCAATGTCAATCATAGCAGGAACTAAACCAAGTAGCTGCTATATTCTTCAATGCAATTTGTTAACTACTAGGAAATTAAAAGTATTTATGATACAAAATTTACATAAAAACTAAATCCAAATAGTCAGAATTGAACAAATTATCTGCATTACCATGAGAGCATTTAAGTCCTGAAAAGCATCCTGCAAATTCTTATCAGTACTCTCCCACATTTCTTGCTCCTTCCTTAAAATACCCGCCACCCCAACCATCCTCACCGACCCATCACTCGAGTACAACCCTCCACCGGTTCCTGTAGCTGCCCCTGAACCCGAAGCCGAAGCTGAGCCAGAACCTGAAGTCTCAGTAGTCTCCCAAGCTCTCGCCCGCCAACTGTCCCAAAACTTCACCAAAAACCCATCACAGTCCCCCTTCCCTCTAATCACTGCCGTTACTACGACTGATCTCGAGCCCGAACCTGAACTGGAACCAGACCCGGATCCTGGATCGAAGACCCGAACAGTGGACGAGACGAGGACTTGGAAGCGGATCCTAGGGGAGTGGAAGACGGACTTGAGAGATTTTTTGGAAGAGAAGATGTGGGAAATGGCAGCAAGAGGGATGGCTGAGGCGCAAGTAGGGGTGGAGGCGGAAGAAGAAGGTAGCCAGATGAGGCGGTGGGTGGTGAGGATGAGGAGACCCGATTTTAAGAGGGAGAAGTGACGGTGGTCTTCAGGTTCGAGGTCGACGGCGGAGAGAAGGTGGCATTCGACTTCGTTGCGGAGGAGGACAGGGCGGCCGCTGCTTGTCACCTCCGCCTTGGAGAAAAAGTTGGACATCCCAGCGGCGTTGATCGATTAATTTTGGATACTTTTTTCTACCGATCGGAAATGACTTTTTTTGCTCTAAATTCTGTAACATACTTAAATAACTCCCTTAAAACAAAAATGGTACATAACTAAAATTCCGGTAAATTTATTTCGTAATTTAGAAAATTAATTAATAATGTGAAAAATCAATTTAAACAAGTTTTTTTAATTATTTTTAACTTTTAAATAATATTTTTACATATATAAATATAATTCTAATAATGTACATTTTAAAATTTTAAAATATTATACGAATAAAGTATAATTTTTTAAAAGTTTATAGTCTTAACCTTATTTTAAGATAATTTTCATTTATTTATTATGTTTTAAAAAGTTAATAATTTTAAAATATTTTTAATTATGTTGTTAAATTTAACCTAGTTATTTTAGGGCTCTCGTTTTAATCTAATAATTCTTTAAATTGATTTAAAATTCATTTTAATTTTTGAAACAAATTATACAGTTTTAATAAATTTTAAAATCTAACTTGTGGTGCATTTGATTTTAGGCCTTTAATTAAATATTGTATTTTTATTTGCAATAGTTTTTATAAATTTTATAATTTTAGACCTTTAATTAAAATTCATTCTAATCTTTTTATTTTAAATAGTTTTTATAAATTTTATTTTAATTTTGATATTAACGATGGTAAGTTTTTTTTAACTAATTGAAAACAATTGTAATTTTTTAAGGTTTAATCCTGTTTTAACCCTTGTATCATAGGAAAATTTTCACTTTGGCCCCTTTTTAATATTTTTTTTCGATCATTCCAGTGACTAAGTTAGCCCCTAATCATTTCCGTTCAAAAAAACCCAATGTAGCCATTTAAACCAATTAAATCCATAATCGTGAACAATTAATCCAAGTTATTTGCCAATGTGAATTTTAAAATCCAACTTTTTCTAGCCAAAGTGAAATTTTAGGTGCTGCACCAACGTTGTCGACGTTACCGTTCACCACTGTCGTTGTATGGCCAAGCTCACAACATCATCTTTCTCCCTTTTCTTATTATTTATCAACTTATCTCAAATCCCGAGTAAAACCCTAGCCACCTCACTTTGTTCTTACTCCCACCATCATATTCGGGTGTCGGAGCTCTAATCAAAGGCCACCCAGGCTCCCTTTTTTTTCTCATTCAATTTGTCAACTTTGTTTTCCCCAAAAACGTTGAAGGTTCATTGAAAGCCCGACACTAAAATCTCTAATTCGTCGTTGTTCGTTGCTCTGGCACCGTTAATGCCACTTTTCGGCCACCATAATCTTCATCACCATCATTTTCCTTGTGCTCTACTTTAAGAATCTTAGACCAATCCAATATGTTAACCATAAGTGCAACTAGAGCAATTTTCGATTTTAATCAAAAAATAAAAAAATCGACCTATTCAATTATTTCAATTTCGGATTCAATGAAAAATTTTATATTAATTTTAAATTGTTTAAAATATATTTATATTTATTCACCAACATATATATATATATATTTGTATTTTATAATATATCATAGATATATAACCATATATGCCCAACCCAATAACTCAATACTAGTTAATTGAAAAATGACGAAAACTGAATTAAAGTCGATCTGGTTTAGTCGATTTTCTCAATTAAATCGGTCAGATCAATTTTCTCATTTAAATTTGATTAAATCGATTTAAAAAACAATTGGATTAACTGGTTAAACCGATTGTTGTCCCCTAAATAGAGTAGCCATTTTTTGGGGTCTTAGGAACTTCTGTCTCTCTCAAAAGTTTCTCAAAAATCTGTGTTATTTTCAAATTAGCGATGAACAATACATTGCTAGATGCTCAACATTTCCAAATCTGGAAACATTTCATTATTCATTACCATATATAGAAATGTTTTGACGACATTGTGGGATTGGTTTGAGGAACGTTGACGGGGTGAGCGGCGAAAAGCCATTCTTGCAACGCCTAAGTTTTCACTTTGGTTGAAAAAAAGTAAAAATGGTTTAGAGTTAATCGCACCAAACAAAGATTCTAATTCTTATTTGTTCCTTAAACTTCAAATCATTCTAATCACATTCCTAAACTATCAAGATTATATCAATTAGGCCATTTCATTACTAAAATCGTTAATTTAAACGTCAAATGATATATCAGATCTTATGTGACATGATTTAAAGTGAATATTGTAAAAATAGATATTTTAAAAATATTTTTTTGGGCAAAACTTTTACAAAACTTTTTCATTTTTACTTTAAAAACTATGCAATAACATTCTATTTCTTTAATTTTTTCATTTTAAATTTACCTATAGAGATTTGACTAGTCATTTAATGATTAAATTAACAATTTTAATAGTAAAAGGAGCTGATTGATATAACATTAATAGTATGAGGATGTAATTAGATTATTTTAAAGTTTGAGACCAATTTAAAATAAATGTAATATTCAGTTGGATTGTAATGGCTTTAGAATTGGCTTTAATTCATTGAAAAAGATGGAACTTGATTGTTGGTTTATTTTGTTGACTTCCGTTTCCGTTTCCGTTTCAGCTTCCAAAGCAAAGTTTGAGACCAATTTAAAATGAAGGACATAGTTTGGGGATGTCCAATGCTATTAACTCATTTTTTAAGGAAAGGAAGAGAAACGAATAAAGAAAAAAAAGGAGGAAGTGCTTTATTATCATGAAAAAGAGAAGGAAATTCCACAACGTCAAATGAATGGGATTAATTATTCACGTGTACGGATTTAATGGTTTAAATGGCCACACTGGATTTCCCCTAACTTGAGTATCATAATGAAAATAGGGGAGGTAAAGTGAAAAAAAATAGTAAAATAGTCGAAGTGAGAAAATTTCAATAGTATAGGACCAAAAATAGTATTAAGCCCAAAAAACAAAAATATTGTCATAAACCTGTTTAAGGGTTTTTCTGTCACCGTGACTCTCACAAAGTCTCTCAGCCGTACAAGGAGAAAACAATGCCTCGCACGACCACCGTCGACTGCCCTGGCTGTCCTCCACTTCGAGCCTTGACTTTCGATGCGCTTGGACTCATCAAAGGTTTTTCTTTTATTCATATAATCTTTATCCAACTTCCATAAATTTATTCGAAAGATTGAACACTAATTCTGTCATTAATTGAATAGTAATCGAAGCTCCAGAGAAAAGAGGAGTTGCCAAAGTGGTGGAGAGATGGGGAGATCCTGATGCTTCCAAATGTGTGCTTGCCGCTTCCATGAATGACCGCAAAATCGACCCCGTGAGTTTCTATTTTTTTTTTTAAAGAACAATAGGTAATGAGAAGATTTTTTTCTTTATGCTGAAATTTTGTTTTTTTCCCCTCTTTTGCAGTTATTAGCTGTTGCAAGAAAAAATGGTGTGGTGAGTAACCTTTTTCTTCTTCCCTTGTTTGTTGAACACTGGCTTTAGTAGGATTTCTGTTGAATATTTCCTTGTTCAATATCTATGTACTGCAGATTGAGATACTTAATCCCCTTAATGGTGAACTTTCCCGTATGGTTTCCGATGTTAGTAATGCTGGTGTTAGGCCAGAAGATGATGCTATTGCTGGGCTGCATTTGTTCAGAAGACACAGAGTGGAGTTAACCCCCAGGTATAATCATATTGTTATTTTTTTGGACATGGGCATGGGGATATAACCCTTAAAGGATCATTCGAATATATGGAAAAACTTAGAAAAATTGATTATATTCATGCTGGATGCATACGAGTCTTGGTAACATAGAAAATTAATAGAATTCCTATGCTTTTTTATTTATGTAATTTAGCATGAATAATAGATGGTTGATTATTGTCAGGTCATGCACTTTGCTCACATGTAAAACAAAAGGAAATGCAAGCATAAAAACTGTTGATCTTGCTGATACTCAAGCTGATTCTGGTGCCCCAAAAACATGGAACGTATGTGGCTCTGGTAATATCTTGTTTTCTGAAGTGGATGGGAGTGAAAGCTATGCCTTATTCGGAGGGTGAGTGTGTTTGTGTTGTATGACTCTTTAAATAAGTTTTGTAGTCAGTTTTATCTGCATTTGCTGATAGGATATTTTCATGCTCAACTGGAATGTTATTAGTTCGGTAAATAAGATTTGAGCCTTTTCTCATTCAGGAAGGGTGTTGAAGTTAACATGTGGGATCTTGAAAACTGTACTAAGATTTGGACTGCAAAGCCTGTGAGCATTTTCAACCCCTCTGATTTATTAAAATAAATTATTTTTTAGTATCTTCTCTGTTTTCATTTATCTTAATGCATCCCGTATTGAACAGCCTCCTGCAAACAGCCTTGGTATTTTTACTCCTACTTGGTTTACATCTGCAACATTTCTTAGCAAAGATGATCATCGTAAAGTTGTGGCTGGTACCAATAACCATCAGGTAATCGTTTGCGGCCACGGCCACTCCTTAAAACATATATGTGTACGTGTGTGTTTTCTATATTTTTCCTTTTCTTTTCTCAAGGAACTTTTATACGTGATCACATATTGCCAGTTTCTAGAATTATTTTTAATTTTGAAATAATAAGGCACATCCGTTTCAAAATATTCCCGAGTTGATTTTTGGTTAAACTTTTGAAAATGCAGTTTCTAGACTATAGTTGTAGCTTTATCTTTAAGTGATTCATGTGCTAAAACTTACTGAATTCAAAAGAAAATTAAAGGACAAGAGTTTTTTATCAATTTTATTTGGAGTTGTGACTATTTCAGGAATATGGGATTGAATTTTTGTTATAGTAATGCTTTTCATTCAGTATAACTTTTTTCCTTTCACGATTTCTGTTACAGGTTCGCCTCTATGATATTTCTGCCCAACGAAGACCAGTTGTATCAATTGACTTCAGGGAGACCCCTATAAAAGCAGTTGCAGAAGACCTAGATGGTCATACAGTTTATATAGGGAATGGATCTGGTGACCTTGCTTCTGTGGATATACGCACAGGTAAGGGATTTGATTCCATGTGCTTGTTCTGCGATTCTTTATGCCATTGACCATTTCTGATTCTCGTTTTGGTGACCTTTCTTCTATGATTTGAGATGTATGTTTTCGTATATTTCGGTTAATGGTGGATGTATTTCCTTATAGGTAAATTGTTAGGATGCTTTTTGGGGAAGTGTTCTGGAAGCATCCGATCCATTGCCCGGCACCCTGAACTTCCTGTGATAGCATCTTGCGGTGAGTATATGCCATAGTGTTTGGTAAAGCTAAGCACTGTTACCTGTGTTTGCATACACATTCTGCACTTTTGTATTGGGAAGCTATAATTAGCAAGGTGTTCATGTGAGAACAATAGTTAAGGTCTTGGAGATGATTTTGTTGCTTGAAGAGCTAGGGAAGGAAGAAAAAGGATTTCTAACGAGTCTCAAATGATTCTGAAGTGAGTAAAAGGCCAGACCAGCGGGTTCAACTTGGAACCAATAAGTCCAATGGTTCAACAATATAGATTGAACGGAAGCTAATGAACTGGCCAGACTGTTTAAAAACCGGGAGCCAGAGAAACCAGACTTTTGCTTCTTTTTTTTTTTTTTTTAATTAAGTTTGGACTTCTTTTAACCAAAAAATCTGATTTTTTTTTCATTATGTTTTGGTCCTTTTAAACTAACTTTTAACCTATTTGTACCCAATTTGGTTAATTGGTGCAAACAATAAACAATAACGGAGTTGTTTCTTTCCATCCATGGTTTATTGTTAATATAATTTTCCCGACTTTCTTCTTTTTCCATTTTTTTTTTAATTTTATGAATTTTTCAGGATGGTTGAACGAGGGACTCTAGGTCCAACCGGTTCTCTGCCCATGCCAGTTAAAATAGTTCCATTTTGGCTGATTGAAAATGAGTGAACTTGTAATTATTAGCTTCCCAACGTATTATAGAACTGACAAATTTCAATATTTTCCAGGCTTGGACAGTTATTTGCGCATTTGGGACATCGGAACAAGGCAACTTCTCTCATCGGTATGTCTATTCAGAGAACAGAGTTAAAATGTCCTTGCATGTAGTTAAGTTGCAAAAAAATACACTGCAAATATCTGCCTAAAATTTTCCTGGTGCAGGTTTTCCTGAAGCAGCATCTTACAAAAGTTGTTTTCGATACTAATTTTACCGAAGGTCAGTTATTTCCTTGGAATCTTTATTGTTAAAAATAGCATAGCTTTTAGATATGGATAGACTATGGATTGTAGGATCATCATCATAAGTTGCAAACTCAATTGAATTGCAATTGTATGATTCATACCTTTACTTAGAGGTGAAACCGTTTTGCTTTACTTAGAAGCCGTATTCGGTTTCATATGCATCTAGGTTCAAATTTTTTTTAAAGAAAAGAGTTGGGTTGGATAATTTCCGGAAGTTTTTGATTTGTCCTTTAGACTATTAGATGAAAACGTATTGCTGTACTTGGTATTGTTGTAGATATTATTATTATTTTGAACGCCATTCTCATATATGTCATATATGCAGAAGTTAAACACGTTGCAGCCGATTTGGCAGTGCATGAAGCACAGAGCATAGGTGAAATTGAAACCGCAGATGAATCTGAAAAACCGGCTATGAAAAGGAAGAAGTCATCATCTAAAGAAAATAAAGAGGGCAAAAAGAAAAAGAAGTCATCTAAAGAAAAGGAGGGAATAAAGAAGTTGAAATCCAAGAAAAGAAGCAAAAATCAAGAACATGACATTGCTGCAGCTGATGATGCATAGATAAAATTATTTACTTGCACTGAAATGCTGAGGTTTCAGAACTCAAATATATACACTATGATACGGATGGCATGGTGAAGGAGCATGGGGAAGATGGTTTAAAACTTTAACAAAGGATGTGTTGGTCTATGGCTGTTTTGATAGAAAATATACCAATGATGAAAAAACTGGACCAAACATGCCTGTTCGATCGGGATCCAATAGGTGTGATGTTTCAATTGTATGAATGTAACTGAAAATTTTAAGAACCAGTGACAACTGTTAACTTCATAAAAACGTGGATGTATTGGAATTTTGTTTACTTCTTTCTTTTTAGGTCTGATTTACTGCCAGTTTCTTTGCAGTTTACTAATTATTAAAAATTTAGAAATGCCACTTAGGGGTCGGAATAAAGGTGGTGTATGGATAAAAAAAATGAAAAATGGAAACAAGATAGCTGCTAAGTACTCAGAAGAGATGGACAAAGTTAAAAATGATACATTCTGTGATCTGCTAAATCGATTCCAAATTTATTAAAAACATGACTTGATGCCCAAATCAACAGTGACTGTAACTCTAAGCTAATTTTACCTTTTTAACAGGTAAAATCAAGATTCAGAACACATTATAGGGTCAATCAAGATGCACTCCAACAATCATTATTGGTTTAGCAGTCAAAATGAATGCTTTAATAGTAAGTTCAGAATACTACAATCTTCACAGATCACAGTAAAACTCACAGACACTTGGAATGGAAAGAAACGAAAAGCAGCTGGCTCCAACTGAAGCTGCTTTACTGCAATGTAGCTTTGTCTTTCTTCTCCGACAAATACCTAAACAACATTAGGATGATAGTATGTTAGTTAGATCAAGCGGAAAAAACGTGACAACCAAATATGTAACTGAAAGCAACTCCAAATATTGAAATTTTAATTATCCGATCTATGAACTCACCATGCTTTAATAAATTCCTACACCTAATAAGGCAACAACCAAATGTTCTTTATGAAATCAAGAATATAATATCCAAGTTTTTCTTTCCTCTATAATTGCAAATTTACATGTAACAAAGCAGATGCATCCATTGTTATCCCAAGTATTTGATCATTGCAAAAATTTTAAGAGAACGTGGTCACGAACATCATTTCATATTGAAATTTAACTTCGACAGTACCAATCTGAATCAATTCTAGTCACTAGGGCACCTGAAAGTACAACTTTTCTATGATTCAGTCAGGGGCGAATCCAGAAATCTTTTTAGTGTAGGTCAGAATTGAATTATAAATTTTTGAGAGGTCAAAATATAATGTATTAATTTATAATTTAAACAATTTTTAAGGAGCCTACATAGCAATTCTTCCATTTTTTTGGGGGGGGGGCGGTGCCTGCCCTCTTTAAATTCGCCCCTGGATTCAGTCATGACATTAAATATTTGTTCAAATTACACATGAGATCTCTATACCAGAACGTGATCGAAAGATTGTAAGCATAAGTCAGCATTAAACAGGGAAAGGGTAATAATGCATAGGTGGAAACAAGGATCGCAAACTAAATCACAATTGCATAGAAATTGACTCAATGCTATATTGTTCCCACTGGAGTATATCTGTCCGACATATACCCATATCCAACACTCACCCTTGAGTCCAATTAACATATGCTAAATATAAACCAGAAAGATCATGCTTACCCTTGAGCTCTTGCCCAACGGGAGAGTTGGTAGAGCTGTACTGTCTCATTTGAAGCATGGCACGCCAACAGTAGATAGTTTCGTGGTTGTACCATCCATGCAAACCTCATGAACAATGCAGAATAGACACACATCGCTGCACACCAGAATAGAGGAGAATAATTAGAAACTGGGGCAGGCAATAAATACCAAAAAAATCCAAAGCTTCTTTGAACTGTATTTTCTTTTTTTACCTGATGTCATGTTGCCAGAAATCATTTCTGGGGGCTTATTCATGTCCACCAATCCCTGACATGTTCATAAACAGTGTTCAGATACAAGTGATAAAGCAAAAGTTGCACGTTTCTCAGATCTGGCATGACTTTGTTCTAGGATGAACAGCTGAATATGTTAAAATGCTATCTTAAAATGATGGTAGTTGAACATACAGCGAGAACAAAACCCCAATTTGCAACAGGCCCCCAAAAGTGAGTTGTTTTTGGGCCAACTGGACTGTTTAGGAATGCTCGGAAGGAAGAAGCCATCTGTTACAAATATTGCTGAATGTAGCTCTGCGATTGTTGAATACAAAATATTATTATAAATCATCAAATTTCAAATACTAAAATAAATTCAGCTACAGAAATAGAAAGCTATATAGATCATCTGAAAGTACTGCCAAATGTATAGTTATAGAAGCTAGGCCAAAATTTCAAACTATTCTCGGGCAAAACCAAAAATCATGCCCAAGTTCTAATTCAACCCCACTTATGCCACCTCTCGTGTATTATTTATCATCTTACGAGTCAGACTCTACAAGTAATTCAAGACTCTCCTTGGTTGAAAGATGCTACACACAAGCTCAAGTTCTAAGCCATTAACCGATGCAGTAGTCGTAACTATCAGATATGAATAAAACCTAATCATAAACCCCAAAAATGATAGCTATACTTTTGGCATGAATGGTCTTGACATAATATCAAAATTGCTTTCACCATCGAACTCAAATTTCTTAACCTGGTAGGCTAGTACATGAGTTGGAATGCTAGAAAATAAATACTTGTTTTAGTCTATGTTACTAGAACTCGAGAGTGAATGTCAGATATGGATATGTTCAAATTTTCTAATTTTTACATATATATATATATATATAGAGAGAGAGAGAGAGAGAGAGAGAGAGAGAGAGAGAACATCATTTCCTATGCCCATGTCTAGATATGTTTTGGGTACAAGTTTCGAGTACTTCAAAAAAAATAGTCTTTGAAAAACACAGCTTTTGCTAGAACTAAAAGCAAATACCTTGGCTTTTTATAATATGATCAAATCTCAGCAATCGATAAATATATAAATACATGTAAAACTGAAAAGACGAGCGGAACACTTTTTGTTCAATAAATATATCTCCCCCAATTTTGATTTGTAGCTAAAATCCCTAATCCTACCCGCGTCAGCATAGAGGAACTTAGTTAAAAAAAAGGCTACTCATCATGACAAGTTACATAGAAAGCGGTAAAGAATCTATCTTTAAATGAAACCCAATGAAAAAGAATTGAAAAAAGAAGTAGCATACTAATAGAATTGGATCAAGGAGAAAATCACAAATCAGCTAAGAACATCAGTGAATCAGCTAAGATAAGATGGCGAGCGAGAAGATGGTGATGATGATGACGATGATGGTGTGTGTAGGGAGATAAAGAAGAAGTGAATTCAAGGAGAGTACCTTTGTAAACGGCGTAGCCGGACAAGTCAAAGACCACGGGCCGATGGAGGAGGAAAGATTGGGAAGATGGAAATGTTAGGTGGAAGTGGAAGCTAAAGCTGAAGAGGAATTTGATTGTTTGACCGACTGACTGACTTCTGCTTAGGAGCTTTGATCCTGTAGAATGGAGTCTAAAGTAGAGTTTTATTGGATTTTGACACTTGGTTTAGTGAGTATAATCCTTAAATTTTTTAACAATGAATTTTGTTAGGATATTTTGAAGTATTTTTTTTCGTAAACCATACCAAGGTTTAATTAGTAAATTGATATTTTGACATTTAGCTTAAAAAAGTTACGAAATAATCATTATATTATTTGAACGTTTTTAAATTACTAGCTATTAAATTATTTAAAAAAATTCAATGAGCACTAAACGATGATCGGTACGGTAGATCGATACTCATTGTCGAATAAAAGAATATACCTTAAATCTAAGTTAATCTGACAGATAGTGATGAAGATCAAAGAAGAAATTTATTCAGATTTTTAGCTCGTGGATTCTAACATTCAAAGTTATTTTATGAAAAAATAAATTATAAAAAGAAACCATGTAACAACTATTTTAATGAACTTTAATGAAAATTTTCAAATCGTTCAATAATGATTTATAACTTATAAAATTAAGTGATAAAATAAAATTTATTAATAGTTTAATAACCTTAAATATAATTTACCGTTATTTTAATAAAAGAAATAGACATTAATCTCAATCTAGATGATATATTTGGTTCAATTATTTTTTTAACCCGACTTCTACGGATGAACTGGTTGTCGTTAATAATAATTAGATAATAATAGGTTTTCCATGAAAAATTATATAAAATACAATTTTAAAGTAATCATATGAGACGGCCTTCTTCCAAGAACTTGTCATTCTTGAGTGTGAATATTTAATACATTTTTAGTATGATTAAAACACATAACTGAGTTCTAAGTTTTTCATGTATTTCCTAATAGTTTTTAGCCAAATGCTAATCATATTCTAACACTTCAACAAGCATATTCAATTTTTTTTAAATTCATGTATTTGAAAAATAAAAAATCTCCCTGGATGCAATTTCAGTGATAATACACAAAGTATAAGTCAGTTGTTGTCAATCTATAAGTATATCATTATTTCAAGTATCATAATCATCACCAATACTTGAACAAACAACACCTGATATTTGGGCCAAAAAAAGCAATGGCATAACGATGAATCCGAATGTGTACTCGAAACACGAGTAAAAATCCATGAAATTTCTCAATTTTTGGGGGGGTCCCTGTTTGCAAAAGAACCAATGTTCATGTGTAAATCACCTTATACGAATCTCATCCGTAACGAGAGTTTCGTCATGAAAGTACTTTCTTAACTTCATCCGTAACCTCTTTCTGAGGCTTTTCCGCGTGAAGCTTTGCGACTATTCCCTTCTCGGAATAATAATCAATCACCTGTAGATATTTCAAATAACACCATTAAGAATATTAATGACAATTCAGAAAGTATTTGAACATCATGGAGTTCATAAAAATATGAAACATCAATATGTTCCCTTTTTAGATTCAAATAAGAACCACCAAATGGCGTCCATAAGACACTCGAGATTGGCTAAAAGAAACTCTAATTCTGATTGGTTATTGTCATGTCAAAGCTCGAGTAGCGTGCAAGTCTTTTTTTTACTATTAAGAAAATTTCAAGTTGAGCTCAAGTTTCTTACAACTTGAAACTTGAGCTTGACTTGGCTCGTTTCACCACCATATATATAACCCATTTAACTGACCCTTCAGTAAAATGCCTTGCACCTATTATGGTAACTATAGGATCCAACTTGGAAAAATCAATACCAAAAAGATTATTAAATCTTTCACAATTTAAACACTTCGAAAGCAGAAAGCATACCGGTTGGGTTTGCTTGTGAAATGCATCAAGCCTTGACTTGAGAACTGCTGCAGTATCATCTTTTCGCTGCACCAAAGGTTCCCCGGTCACCTTGAAGAGAACATAAACATGGATGTGAGGTCCTTAACATAATGGCGACACTTTTGAAAAAAAATGCTAAGGAAGCTTATATAAAGGTTAACAGAATGACATGTAGACAAAGCACCATCAAATTTGCATTAAATTAGGTCATACGAAGTGCCTCACATAAATTGCTTAATTTACCACTCGACTAGTCAACTTTATGCGAAAACTGAAGTACAATTGTTTGACTTACATCATCAAGGCCGGGAACTTTAGGAGGTGCAAATTTCGTATGATAGGTCCTACCACTAGCAGGGTGGATCCAACGACCAGTAATCCGCTCCTCCAAGACTGCATCATCAATCGCAAAATCAAGCACCTTATCGATTTTGACTCCTTGCTTTCCAAGCATGTCATCAAGCTGTATACCGAAGATCAAGAACACGTAATAAGGGATGTGGGTATAAAAATTTTAAAAACCAAGGGTGCATAAAGATTCAAAAGAAGCAACACCTTCTGTGCTTGGCCTACAGTCCTCGGAAATCCATCGAGAATGAAACCTTTTTTACATGAAGGTTTCTTCATTGCTTCATCAATAATGCCAACAACTAAGTCATCGGAAACAAGTTCACCCTAAGCAAGATTTGCAAAACATCTCATTAGTCATTATAAACATACTAAGAACCATTAAAAAATCCCGAGAGGTTGGTGGAAAAACTTTTGACCTTATCCATAGCCTCCTTGGCCTTGATACCGAGAGGGGTTTTAGCAGCAACAGCAGCTCTCAGCATATCACCAGTGGCCAAGTGACACAGGCAGTACTCATCCTTAATTATTGGAGATTGAGTACCTTTTCCCGATCCCGGTGGACCTGCCACTCATAAGATTTCACAATAATTAGAAACAAGCCATCATTCTATGAAATGCTAAACAATACACAAATGTCGATAGTCGCAGATTGCAGAATGTTTTCGAGTTGCTGTTATTAGTTGTGCAGTTTCCCCATGATACAAAGTCCACAATGCTTGAAACTCGAGTACAAAATAAAATATGAAAACCAAACCTTAATATCACCCTATTCACTCAAGCAGCCCAAATTCCATCCCGAATTTAGGTCAGCAAGTTAGTTTGTTTGAAACTATGTTGCTTCGCCTCTTCATTTTTCTTGATGTATCCATGTCTAACAGGCATAAAAGGATATGACTCTCCATGAACACTCAAAATACATAGAGAAACTTTAAAATTTTAAAACATAACTATGTCAAACATATGCCGGTAACTGATAATCACACCCGAGTCTTGAGTAACATAGGTTTAAAACACGTGCACGACTCTAATTTGCATTAAATGATTTTCTTACCCATTGAAGCCAGGAACTCTACCACTAAAGACATGCTTATTTTTTAGTAGGTCATAAACAAGGGGCATTGATAGTTTAGTCTTCCAAGATCTATTAATTCTCCCGCACAGCAAAACGGGAAAATCAGAACGAATATATAAATACAAAACCAACATGACAATTGATTTCATTTTATCAAAAAGTAAGTTATGGACTAGACCTTATAGCAAAAACCATGCAAATTTGAAACACATAAGAATAAATCTATGGTCCTTACAAAAAGTAATAGCATGAACCCAAAATACAGTAATCCACTGTTCATTGATCTAATGTTTGCCAAAGGAAAGACCCTGTTTTTCCCTCTATATGTAAATAAAGGGCATATATATATAATTTCTAAAGCTAAAAACCATTACTTTCTAAAGATCAAAATTTCCCAACACTCCCCTTTACAGAGAAAAAAAGACTGTCAATCAATTCACCCAACCTAGTATAGAATTGCAATTAATCATTGCAAATCCCTCCAAATTAGGGATTTCTTGGAGCGGAACGGTGCAGATCCATCTTCTAAGGAAAAAAACCGCCCATTCGGAGCAGACCGGTGCAAAATCTGTAAGACGGGTCGGGTTTCACCAACCCTACCCCCAATAACCAATGCCCCCCACTTTGCCTATTCACAATTTTTGTGCATTTAAATTATACGGGAAGTAATAAAAAGTTCAAGATTTTATATCGAATTTGGAGCTTTAAAAACTCGAACCATGTTTCCATGGGTATCTCTACAAGAATAAACAACCCTAACGTAAAGCAAATTCAAAATATATAATCTCGGATCTACAAATTCAAACAAAATAAATCCCCAAACTTTCCATATGAAAAAAAAAAACCCCTCAAATCCAAAACAATTAGTGTTCAAAGCAAAAAACAGAGAGTACCAATGAGGATGAGACGCTTATCTGGTTTGGAGGCGCATTTCATACGGCGAAGAAGCTCACTCATCAGTGATTCAGACGGTATATCTTCCAAGTTCATTGAATTGGTCGCCATTTCCGATCTCTTTTTTACTTTTTTGGGAGGGAATTTCTGGGTTTTTAAGAGTTGATTGAGATTTAAGTTAGGTTATTTAAGGATTATTTTAATTTGGTTTTGGTTGGTACCAAGAGACTTCGGAGTTCGGAGCCACCGATGCTTGAAATTCAAGCAGCGGTCTTTTTCCAGCTTGTTCTAAGCTTTAACTTTGCTTTTTGGACCCTTGGTCTTTTACAATACTTCCCAAATATTCCCCAGCTTTTATTAGGGTTTACAAATCGATTCATTTTGAGGCGTTTATTTGAAAAATCGCCATTTCATTAATAATCATGCTCAAACTTTAGATTATTTCCCCCAATCTTTATTATTGCTTTAAAAAGAATGAGATCATATATTTCCTTATCGCCCTCATTGTATTTCTTTTACAACATTTAAGGAATTATATCATCCTTTAAATAATATTTAATAACTTTCACTATATATCATAATTTCTATTAATTACCTACTCCATTTGATGAATTTATAAATAAATAATTTTTATATAACATTTCACTTATATGATCCACCTCGAAAATTTTAATTCCATTAGTACAAATTTATAAAAGATTTTAAACAACCAGAGTAAAAGATTTACAATTTCGATCATTTTAGTCATGACTGTTAAAAATTAGTATAATAAAAATTCTAACTTGCAATTTTGCATATTATATCAATTTACAAATAATCTCAATTTGATCTTAATTCCAAAAATTCAAAAATTATAGAAAAATACATAAATATTTTCAAAAATATAATAATAAGCTTAAATAATATAAAAATAAAAATAAAAATCATTGTTGACAAAAATGTTCGCTTTCATAACAAAATATAGATTTAAATATTACAAGACTTTGATATTCAACATTTTAAACCTACCTTAAATTAAAAATACATATATAATATTAGAAAATTTTAAACTAGGTAGTACTGTACAATAACCCAAATAATTGACCCAAAAACCCAATTTAACTGAAAATATATTTTTACAAAATTATAAATAAATAAATAAAAATGACGTTGAAAGAATACAAAGAATTATTTATTTAAAACAGATTTCAAGCTTAAGTTTGAATATTTTAAAAAATCGATAAAAATAAGAACACAAATATAGAACTTAATCAGGTTTACGAGCTACTTTAGTATTACAAGCAAAATCACCATAGAACCAAGAATCTTCATAGACAAACTTTGAGTCTTAAACACCTCATTGTGAAGGGAAACAAAAATGTTCTCATTACAGAGACAACTAAAGAAAAATGTAATAGTTTCCGAGTTAAAATCCACCCTCAACAAATTAAGATGAAGCACCCTTCGATTTCCTCGGAGCCAACTGAGTCTCAGGCTGCAAAAATAATCGAATATTATGCAATGCAATGTCTCATTACGCTAATCAAGATTTTCTAGAAATACTACTGATCTTGAGAATGAATATTAACATTTACCTCTTTTTTCACAGGTTCCTCTTTCTCTGACAGTATCAGTTCAATGTGACACGGTGAAGACATGTAGGCTGCAAAAGGAAAAAACAGACACAGCTCGGAAAATTAGAACCACAACCCGAATGTAGAGTAAGGAAGGTAAAAGAAATTACTCACGGTTAATCCTTCCATGTGCACGATATGTTCGGCGCCTTTGCTTCTGTGCTTGGTTCACTTGGACGTGAGAAATGATAAGTGAGTCTACATCCAAACCTTTCACCTACGAAAAAAATGAGGAAATACAATGGCAAAAGTTTTAACATTATGGACAGAATAGAGTAAAATGTCAACTCGTTGATAGATACCTCGGCATTGCTCTCAGCGTTCTTGAGCAAATCGAGAATGAATTTTGCAGATTTCACAGGCCAGCGACCTTGTCCATTAGAATGGCGATTCTTAGCCTGTGCGGTTCGCCCAACTCCACCACAGAAGCGCCGAAACGGAATTGCTTGCTTGTGGGCAATAACATCCTCCAAGTATCTCTTTGCCTTTGTCAAAGGTAGCTTTCGGATGGCAAAGGCAGTTTCTCGTGTATTCTGTTGAAGATAAAAATATAATCATTACCAATGCTCATATACTTAACCTAATAATCCGGTGCTGTCATTGTTATTAGCCATCTCCCAAGTCCAGAGCACAAGGCTACCACATTTGCACACAAGACCATAGCTCGAAACTAAGCATATCATGCCACTAACATAATACGCAACCAGTAGAACAATAGCTCAAAACAAAGAGAAAGTATGAATCCTAGTAATCTACATGTAAATTGTTCATATGATCAACTTAATACCACGAAAACTATAACGCTCGGACTTGAGTACGAGGGACTCGGGTGCGTTGAATGTTTTTCAAAATTTTCATGCATTCAATTATTTTCCTAAACACAATTGTCGATGAAAAGAGATCAGCATACCTTAAAATGAACACGAAGGTCAGAACCCCTAGCTTTGCAAGCTGAAAAAGAAAGCAATAAAATAAACTAACAATCAAGTTCCATTATTTTTTTCAATGAATTAAAGCAAACAGTAATACACAGTTAAAAAAGAGCCCTGAAAATCCAAATGAGTATGCATTTGAGTTTCCTACATTTTTCCCATATACCAAGCAGAAGACAAGACTTGATCTTAAGTGATAATGATAATAAAAAGCAAAATTAAAAACTTACATTTAGTATGGTTGTCCGGTTCTCTTGAATACTTCACCTAAGAAAAAGAATACCAACAAAAATAATGAAAAAGAAAATAAATTAGAATTAAACTTGAATGTTTCTCGAAGAAAAATATGGAAAGAGAACTTCGAAGTGAGGAAATTGACGAACCATGGTTGCTGCTGCTGTGTGTAACAGAGAAGAGGAGCAAATAAAAGGGATGGTTTTTAGGGTGAACGATTTTCTATTGGGCTTCCTTATTTTCCTGTCAAGGGTCGTTTTTGGGTTTATTGGGCAATTTTCAATTAGGCCTCACCGTTAAATTGAAGTGGCCTTTTATTTGTTTACTAATTTTCAATTTTACATGCACACTCTTGATTTTATTGGTATTATTCACATTTTCATAAAAAAAATTAAATTAACAATGAAATACAAATAAATTACCATAAGAGTTAATTATATCAGTACCATTAAAATTTTAATATTTTAATATATTTTTTATTCTAGAAATTGAATTGAGAACCAAAATAATAAAAAATCAAATGTGTAATACTAAAATAATTAACCGTTAAAACTAAATTTTGTGTTATGACTAAAAAACCTAAAACATAAACTATAAATTTTTTAACAATATCATTATAGATTTTGACCATATCTCTTCTTTTGACACAATGCCTATAATTATCGAGTATTAGCAACAATGCTCATGCCAATCGAGCTAAGGCTTAATCGGCTTCATAAATTATAACTTTGTTTTAATTTATAAATTATAAATTTTGATTGAAATTTTATTATAAAATTTAATTTTTTTCATATGTCTATTTTTATTATAATTTTTTCTTGAGATAATATAACCGATTAATTGAATACCATTTCGCTTAAAAAAACTTATTTACCCATAATCAATGTTATTATGATCATACTTTTATACGAATCTTAAATAAAGCAATTAAAAACAACAAATTTAATAATTCAACACATATTTAATAAATTTAAACACAAATTATTTACCACTCCGCTAATCATTAAATAAAATTTACAAATTTTTACATAAAATATTATGGTGTACTATTATAAAATTAACACGAATTCAACATAATTTTGTGCTTCAACTCGTGGTAATCTTTTATCCTTCGCTTTGAAATAGATTTCTTTTTCTTTTGAATTTTTCTAAAAAAAATACATATTAATTATATATTTCAAATCTCATGGCATTTTAGGGTTTAATATTGGGCATCCTTATTTTCTCGCCGAAAGTTTTATGGGGTTTATTGGGCAATTTTCAATTAGGCCTCACCTCTAAATTGAAGAGCCCTTTATTTATTTACTAGACTTTACCTACTTGCTCTCTATTTTCAAATAACAGTTGGACTGTTAAAATTTTGTTAATATTGTAGTCGCAATCCACATATTCATAAAAATTTAAAAAATTTCTTAGTCTTTTATTTATTTACTTCGAAAATTTTGCACATGAAAAGGAGTAACATAAATAAGTTAAGACTCTACCTATTCAGCGTTCTTTCCTTCCCTTAAAATTAATACTATTTTTGCATTCACATTTAATGATAAGTAATCTATTTTAATTAGTCTCTGATGAATAAAAGAACATTTAAATATCAAATGAGAAACTTGTGAATTAAAAATCCAGTCACTTGTTATATCTCCTAGAACCCTATATTGGTCAAACCAACTAAAAAAAACTTCACTCTTCAAAGAAATTCAAACCAGAAATTAATAAAATTATTGTAGCATGCGTTGAACTCCATTGTCCCCTTAGCAATAATCAATAATGAACAAAAGTAAAATGTGAGAATTGGATGAAATTTAAGTAAACTATATATAGAGTTGTTTTGTTTAATAATTTGAACAACGCGTTTATTGAGAATACGATAAAAATAAAAAGGGAAATAAGATTTCTGTGTTTTATGTTTCAAACTCTTTCAAAATATCCAATTAAACTACCATTTACCAGTATGAAATTTTTTTATCCATAAGATAAATTCGTTTGGAGTAAAAACAAGGAATCCCAGCTCAGGAATAAAATTCCTTCTGTGAGCCAATCTTTAGAGCACATGTTGGCAACAAACGTTGATCTATCATACCCCTTAATCAACTATTGAGCAAGCGTTATATTGTCTATAAACTGTAATGCTTCTCCCTTTCACAAAAGCAACAAATAATGTGTAGAATATGTGTGGTGAGCCTACTAACAATTATCCTAGTAATGCATTTGGGAACCAAGGTGGCAATATCTTTTAACCCTTCTTTTATCTTTAACTCGTGGAGAAATTTCACTATAGCAAATAATATTTAACTGAAAATGTTTATATATATAATTACCTTCTATAAACTCATAACTGTTATCTGAAAATATAAATTAATATATTTAAATGGCTTGGGTGGTGCAAAACAATTCCTATCAAAAAAACGCAATGATTTAGAGAAAGAAATTCCACATCAAATGAAGAAAATTGACCATCTTACACTCTACATACTGTCGAGCAATATTTCTCTTATTGATTATTATATAAAGTAAACTTTACTCCTATGAAAAAAGTGACCATACAAATTCAATTTTAACATACATTCTTTAAATTTCTTGGTGTCTTTGGTATAACATTGATTGATTTTAAAATTATCACAAAATATCAAAATTTAAATGATTTAAAAAAAACAGATATAAAAATGATTTTAAAACTTCAAAAAACCTCCATTCCCAAATGCTGTTTTTTTTTTGTTATATAAAAAATTACTACAATTCATTTTTTTAAAGAAAGTTGAAAATTTTTGAAGTGTTTTATTTTTATATTTTTATATTTCAAAGGCCAATGGAGGACTCGTCTTCTCAGCCCTTCGATCATGATCAAACGGCTCCTGGCGCATCCAAGTTCCTCTCAGACCTTCCCTCTCGCGGCCACCTCTCTTCTACCATCATCTCCTCAAATCTGGTTTTGCCTTCTTCTTTTTTCCTTTTTACTTTCAATTTCATCTTTAATCCCGAGTGTTATTGTTGATTCTTAATTTTTGAGCTTTGGTTGCTGAGAAAATGTGAAGATTGATAAGTGTGATAAAGTGAGTAGTTTTACTGAATTCAGCTTAAAACATGGGTTATGGTTAGCTCAAGAAGATAATCTTAAAGTAGGATCCAATGGTTTTAGCAGCGGAATAAATTGGTTTAGGGTTCTGAATTGAGGTTTTAGGCTATCTTGAATTAGTTTGTTTCTTGATGATACTACAAATGTGGTGAAAATTATGTTTGATTAATGGCTGCTAGGGTTTGACGATGGAGAGCAATTGGTTACTTGAGCTAATGAAAATCTAATATGGATCTTTGGAGAACCACACCAAAAGCTAGCTGTTGAGGTTTGAGAGCATAGATCCATATAAACCTCATAAGGAAATCGCATACTTTCTTATGTAATATGTTTTGAGACCGAGTTACTGTCAAGCGTTTGTATATAGAGATGTGTTCTAAAGTATGATATCTTCCAAATTGCCATTTTCGGTTGTCTTTAGTAAATTATTTTTGGAGGCCTTAGTTCAGCTTAGGACAATTTCCTGTCAGTTTTGGGTACCAAACACTTGGATGCAACAACTGAATACAATATCATGTTTGCTTGTTGCGCATTCTCTTCCAAGCATGTTAGCCAGGGTTTTGCAGTTTAACATTTGACTTGGAAAGTAGAGGTCAAGTATGTATTTGACCTATTGAAAATTCTTTAAGAGTGAAATACGTTATTTCAAGACAGTGTTAGGATTTGTATATAAAGTCTTGTTTAAAGTATGATATCTTGGAGTTGCTATTATCAGTTGTCTTCAGTAAAATTCTTAGTTTCGGTTTGGGATAGTTTCCCGTGAGTTTTGGGTACCAAACACTTGAATGTACAAATTAAATACAGTGTCATGTTTGCCTCTTTAGCATTCTCTTGTAAGCATGCTTTATGATTGTTCCTTTCATCTGTTAAGTAATGAAGGGTTAGGAAATTGCTGGTCTGGCACTGGAGGTCTTATCCTTTATGTTTGGATTTTGGACATGTTATGGTCTTTCTTTAGAATGTCCTGTGCTCCTCTCTTCAGCCTACATCAATTTCCCCATGTGTTCTGTGTGTCAATGGAGTTTAGATACTTCTCAAAGGATAGCTTTTTGTATTATCTCTCTGTATTTGTTTTCTTCAACAATTACCTTAACTCTATCTTGCCATACAAAAGCATCGCACATCAGGATCCTGGAAGATAGTAAGACAGTGGAGCCCCCTACCCACTTAGCTTCTTTTATTGCCCTGCTTTTGTTTCCATCTATCATTGGATCTCTTTAAGTATTTCATGCTATTTCTCTCAAAGAATCTTCCTGAAACATATAGAAAAATATAACCTATTTTCCAATTCCATTCATATAATATAATATGCCTATCGAAACAAGCTAAGAAGAGTTTCTTATTTGGTTAAACAGCGAATCAGCTTGGTTAGGCATCTAGAGGGAAACTTGTTGGGTGACTGTGTAGCTTGAATTATTGCAATCATCTACAGTGCTGCAATATTTTGCATATATTGCAAAAATAATCATGAATTACTGCAATTACCTATACTTCTCCGTTGGATCAAAATTGTTTTGCTTATTTGCAAAGTTTTGCAGGGGGGGATGCGAGTTTATATTTGTGAGCACAATACTTCTCCTCCAGGTAACTGTAAACTTCAACTTATCTTGGACTTTCAATATGTCTTGAGGGAAACATATTCTTTACTTATGTCTTGAATTGATAATGCACTTTTTAACGTATCAGCGTTTAATAGTGATTAAATTGCAATTATAATTTGATTTTAATGTTATATGTTATTGATTTATGGTTTATGCATAAATGTAAGAAAGTAAACATCCAATAGCTTTGTTTGTTGCCTCTTATTTTATAATTTGTACATGCATGCAATTATCTGCTTGTTATCTTGTGGATTCCCCAAGATAATAAGAAGAATGCAAGAAAACTGCTTCGAGAGTTGTTCTTATTCACAAGCTAGACAATTTTACTCTTCCATGTATATCCAGAGAGCCAGCACATAAAGACAGACCAACAAAACATACTCATTAGGTCGCTCATGCTTAATAACAATAAGGGTGGTTCCAGTTCAAAGGATGTGAAAGCTGCTGCTGAGGGTCCTAGAAAGAGGTATTGATTTTGTATTATATTTAACTTAGCTTGTCACGATTCATTGTATACATTTGAGTTAACTGTCTTATCACTCTCTTTAATCCTCATTTCAGGATAGGGATCTGAACATCCTTTTGTAGCTTCATTCATGGATCGCATCATGTTATATTTGCATTCCAGTAATATCTAGAGCAAAAGGCATCTTATTGCATGTGGTCAGACTTGATGTCTAGGCTAGATTGTTTTGACCCTGCCAATTTTTTCCCTCAGGGCTGCTGAAAAAGTCATGGATAGCAGCGGTTCACCAAAGAAAGCCAATACAAAAAATAATTCTCAATCGGGTCAGTCAATAGATGTTCTGTCCTAGTACTACATATGTATTTGCATCCATGGTTCAATTTATTGGGTCAATATTGTCATGAAACAAGAATGTCACTTAGGTCATATATATATTTGATGAACTAAAACGAGAATAACAATTTCCCTACAGAATAATAAATAATACTGATGCGTTTTGTTTTATGTATTAAATGTCAGCCTTGGCCCATCCATTGTCCACCATGCGCTTGATTTTTCTTCTATGATATTGATCATCTGTTAGAAGTCGGTCTCTTTCACTTGTTGTGTTGCTTATCCGTAATCAGACTAAGTTGGATTTATGAAATGTTTGGTTTCATTCTACTGAGAATTATTATCTCGGGTTTCCCCTAACAACTTAAAAACTTGCAGAGGGATCAAGCAGTAGTGTAGCCGAGAAGGACTACCATAGTTTTACTGTAGAGAGACTTCGCGCTCGTCTTAAGGAAAGAGGACTTTCACCCAAAGGAAAGAAGGCATGTTCTTGAGAAACCTTTCTTCGATGCTTTTAATTTTTAAGTACCGTGATTGATTATAGTGGTCCAAGAGCAGTGTTTGGCGTCGTAGTTCATTTTAGGTGCAATACAACTACATTTGTCAAGATTATCTACTTGTTTTGGATGATAAGGCTACCTACTTGCATGATCGAATACGCTTAGCTTGTTAATGATTTGTTCTAGATCTAATGATGTGTTGAACCGTGCAGGATGAGCTGATCGCACGCTTGAAATGTGTAAATGAATCAGCCGAGTAGTTGGATCGATGCTTCGGCTGTCGTAGGCGATGGATGTGGCCTAAAAAGGGAATAGGTGGATGTGTAAATGTGTAGATGCTTTTATATATCTATGTAGGTGATCAGCGCGAGCATTATCGAAATTTTATCACTGATTTTCGGGTAGTATTCGTGTAATTGGATAACATGTTGGGTGTTTTATTTAAAAATTATATAGAAGTACAATTATAATAATATTAATTGCCATTTAAAAATAAATATATATATTTCAATTGAGTTGGTATTCAGTTAATTCATTATATTTACTCAATGAAAAATTTATAATAAAATAGATATATAAAAGCATAAATATACAAAAATAATTATATATTTCATTCCAAATAATAGAATATATTACCATTTTTATTAACAATCCAAAAATTTAAATTAATCATATGTTAGAAAATGGTAATAGCTCCTATTTTGGTACCTAAAACTTTGGGTTTAAGCCACGTAATTTTCCCTAAATTGTAATGAATAAAAATCAGACTAAAATGTGAATCAAAATTCATAATTTATAAAATTAAAATAAATTTATAATTTATATTGTAGGTTCTTTTAGGCTTTTGGATAAATTTAAGTTGTTATTTTAGCTTTATTTTTATCACTTTGATGTTCATGTTTAGATTTTTAGTTAAATTGTTTTTGAAAAGAGAAGGTAATTGAAGTGTTTGGTATGACAATTCTTATAATAGTTTACATGTATTTCATTGTTATTGTGGATAGTTTTTAAAAGAAGTTTTATAGATTTGTAATTTTTTTAAATTTTTTTATGAAGATGTAAAGTGTGATAGTAAATACCAACAAACTTCTGTTTGAAAATCGAGAGTGAATAAATCTAGAAAATAAATAACGGCCACTGAGGTGAGGCCTAATTGAAAATTGCCCAATAAACCCAAAAAAATATTGGGCGGGAAAATAAGAAAGCCCAATAGAAAATCGTAAACCCTAAAAAACCATCCCTTTTATTTGCTAAAGAAACCCTAGCTACGCACCTCGTCTCTTGCAGCGGTAGGGAACCAACTGTTACCACACAGCAGCAGCAGCAGCCATGGTTCGACAATCTTCCTCCTTTCGGAAACATCTTTCCATTTTTTTCTTAGAGAAATATTCAAGTTTCATTCCAAATTATTTTCGTTTTCATTATTTTTTTATTGGTTTGATTTGTTTTCTCTCTCTCTCTCTCTTATAGGTGAAGTACTCAAGAGAACCGGACAACCCTACTAAATGTAAGCTTTTAATTTTGCTTTTATCACAATCACTTAAGATCAAGTCCCATCTTCTGTTTGGTAGCTGGGAAAAAAAATGTAGGAAACTGAAATGCAATATTCAGTTGGATTGTAATGGCTTTAGAATTCGCTTTAATTCATTGAAAAAAATGGAACTTGATTGTTGGTTTATTTTGTTGACTTCCGTTTCAGCTTGCAAAGCTAGGGGTTCTGACCTTCGTGTTCATTTTAAGGTATGCTGATTTCTTTTCATCGATTATCTGTGGATATGAAATGTTGCATCGTTATGTGAATCGTTTATTTTTTTAAGTATTCATGCCCGACACTTATGTTTTGGAAATCAGTCAAATACATGAAAATTTCGAAAAATACTCAATGCACCCGGGTCCCTAACATTCAAGTCCGAGTAGTATTGTTTTCATAGTATTACATTAATTGTACAAACAATTTAAATGTAGATTACTAGGATTCGTACTTTTGCTTCGTTTCGAGCTATGGTTCTACTTGTTGCGTATTATGTCAATGGGAGATGCTTAGTTTCAGGCTATGGTCATATTATGCTAATAGCAATGTCAACACCCTTTTATTAGGCAGGGGTGAAGCCAGAACAACTTTTTAGGGGGTGAATGCAAATTTAATTTTTTATAGTCTATATATTTATCATTTTTAAATGATTAAATCGAATTTTTATAATTGTAGGGGGCAAAGTGCAATTTTACCTTTATCAATTTAAAATTTTAAAAATTTTTAAAGGGCCTAAATAATAATTTTTCATTTTAAAGGGGCGGGGGGTGCCGGGGCCTCTGCCAGCCCCCCCTAGCATCGCCTCTGTTACTAGGCCAAGTATATGAGCATTGGTAGTGATTATACTCTTTTTTTTTTTAATAGAATACACGAGAAACTGCCTTTGCAATCCGAAAGCTACCTTTGACGAAGGCAAAAAGGTACTTGGAAGATGTTATTGCCCACAAGCAAGCAATTCCATTCAGGCGCTTCTGTGGTGGAGTTGGGCGAACCGCACAGGCTAAGAATCGCCATTCTAATGGACAAGGCCGTTGGCCCGTGAAATCAGCAAAATTCATTCTCGATTTGCTCAAGAATGCCGAGAGCAATGCTGAGGTATCTATCAACAAATCAACTTTTTACTCTATTCTGGCCAAATTCCTACATATTAAAACTTTTGCCATTGTCTTCCCATTTTTTTTCTTAGGTGAAAGGCTTGGATGTAGATTCACTTATCGTATCTCACATCCAAGTAAACCAAGCACAGAAGCAAAGGCGCCGAACATATCGTGCACATGGAAGAATTAACCGTGAGTAATTTCTTTTACCTTCCTTCCTCTACATTTGGAATGTGGTTTTAATTTTCAGAGCTGTCTGTATTTTCCTTCTGCAGCCTACATGTCTTCACCGTGTCACATTGAACTGATCCTGTCTGAGAAAGAGGAAGCCGTCAAAAAAGAGGTAAATGTTAAGGTTCATTCTCAAGATCATTGTTATAGATATAGATCGTAATGAGACATTGCATTGCATAACATTTGATTGTTATTTGCAGCCGGAGACTCAGTTGGCTCCGAGGAAATCAAAGGGTGCTTCAGCTTAAACTGCTGAGTGATGGATTGTTAGTCGGAAGCTTTTACAATTTTCTTTTTGTTGTCTCTTTAATGAGAACATTTTTGTTTACTTCACAATGGGGTGCTTAAGACTTAAAAGTTTGGAGATTCTTGGTTTCTATATAAAGCTATGCTCATTTCGCATTGATTATCTTAATACTAAACTAAATTTATATTGAAAAATCCATCAAATTAATTGAATTAATCGAGCGTTAATTATTTTATTATAAACTATATTGGAGTGTTTAAATTTTATAAATATAATTTAAATGGTGATATAATCTCATTTAGAAGGTATTCAAGGATTGAGATTTATGGGTAGAAATAGTTACGGTATTGTATGATGGTTTGTTTTTAAAAGAAGTATATAATTTTTTCTAAACAATAGAGATTGAATTGGAAAATAATAAAACCAAATTGATTTCAAAGCCAAGAATAATGGATTTCCTCTTGTTGAAGGGCAAAATTATAAGAAGGAAGAATAATTATAGTTTGAAGCCAAACGGAATCGAGAACAAAAAATCTAGAAATAATATAAAGTTCGAGAACGATTCTCGGAAGGGTTTGGTTTATTCAATTTTAAAATGAAATAAACTCATATAAGTTAGGATTTGAACCAATTAAATCAAAATTAATTTATTTGGTCTATTATTCCTTTTAAGTTAGAATTAGGCTAAATTAAAAAAATTAACCTTTTAATTAAATGTTGATTTGTCTGTTTCCATTTTCATGTAAAAACATCAGTAAATTAAAATATGTAATAGTTGTTACACTCTCCCAAAAAATTGAAACCTAGACAACCATAAATCCTTATACATTTCACAAATTTAAAATCTAATCCCAAGTCAAATTATTAGCCCTCTTAATTATTTTATTAAATTTATTGGTGTGACGGTTTAAAATTAAAAAAATCAATAACAAGGTAACTAAAAAGGCATTATAATAAACCTAAATTAACAAAGTAATTTTAATTGTGTGAATAATTGAACAAATTTTAAAATCTGAAAATTAATTGTTAAGCCTAAATTTTAAGATCCAAAAATAGGACTAGAAATCAAAGTAGAATGACTAAATCTCAAATTTCCAAAGGGTATAGGAAACTATGGCATTATTTAACCTAATTTATAAGACAATATGTATATTTAAGGCATTCAATTATTGTTTTCAGGAACCAATATTCCTTTTGCTCAGTAAGTAATGTTTTGCCATTAGTGTCTTAAACATATCAGCTTCATTATGGCACCCAAAAGTATTTTCATTCTATGCTGTCCAACTCTTATATCCGAACCAACATGGATACGACCTACGGTAAAAACTATAAAAGAATGACAATTGCTACACAGTGAGCACATAATGAAGTAAAGCAACAACAGGTGTGGAACAAAGATCATTGCATAAGATTCCTAAGCTGTAATATTTTTGCATGAATGAGTATCACCATGTTTTAATCACATGCAAAATCAATACCTAATGCTGAAAAAGAAAAGAAAAAAAAGGGGTTACAAGTACTGCATGGAGTAGTTGTATCCATGTCAATTTCAGATCCATTCATTTTTTCCTCGAGAACACGGGTGAAAGCTTCTTCTCCAACTCCAATAAGCTGAAATTTTCAATACAACAATTATTTTTATCATAAAGGTTCAACTAAAAAGATTGGAAAAATTAAATAAATGACTCACATCTCGTATTTGCGCAAAGCCTCGTTCCGTTTAGCTATGTAGAGGTCGCTATCTTTAGGTATATTGTTCAAAGGATTGTCTAGATAGAAGAAACAGATAAAGAAAGTACATTAGAACAACTGTTCTATGACATGCTGAAGATTATATGTTGATTCATTGTTCATATTCTATTACATGTTGCATAAAAGCAAACATACTCTGGCTGTTTGCTCATTTATCATGAAATATGATTTTATTTCTTTTTCAAAAATTTGAGAAATCACAAAGGACGAGTGTAAAAGCAGCAAACAGGCCAAAAAAACCTTCAAAATCGTGCATTTTATAGATAACACAATCATAGGCAAAGCTCATAAGTTTGTATCTAAGCATTAACGTAGCCAGTAAGTCTTGTTATCACAGAGAACAACATGGAATCTGTGAAAAGAGGGAAACAAAAACGAGATGATCACCAAACAACTTACAGCTGCAAGTTGGCACCCAAAATGAAGCCATTGAGAGACACTAGAAATATCCCACTAAATTTATTTAATAGTTATAATGGTATGAATACAAACCATTCGTGTTTGATTTGAATTAATTTCTAGATTTGTAAACATCTACTTAAGTAAATTACCATTACAAATTTCCTACATGCAATGTGTCTCGACAATGATTATCTCTCCTCTCCTCTCAGGGAAGCAAAAGAATCCTCTTTTCGCATCGAACATCAAACCTGCCCTAAACATTATATAAAATTAACAGAAATTTGAGACATACTTGGCACTGGTGCTGGTTTTTTTGCCACCACATCCTTCCGAACTTTCAAAACACTTTCTTTATTCAAGGGCTGCGATCCAACCTGCTCAAGTAAGTGAAATTAGCAATTAACAGGTTTGTAGATATTGAATTTGAAGGATAAAAAACAAAGTGAAACAGCTGAAGCTGATTCTTCGTCGAGTTCATAGAAAGCTGATTCTTAGCGAGCTCAATGCCATGAAAAGAGTATTTAAGGCCACAAATACGACGAGTGACACAAAGCAAAGATTTTTTTACTAGGATACATACCGGTTAAACAGAACATTAAAATACCAGAATTTGAAAGACCAAATACCGAAGAATCATTACCTTCTTTTCCCTCCTCTTTAATATCTTTAAATGGCACTTTTTTATGTAGTGCATCAAATGGTACCGCGAATGCCTAGAGCACAATTGGTCCTTGACTTGTGGGTTATCGTTCAACCAATCCAAAATATCTTTCGATTTGACCACTTCATCGGTATCCAAAGATTCTAACCATGAATAGACCGGTATCCACTGATCGGTGCGCTGAAACCGAGCCGGTGGAAGATCATGCTGACCTGGTTCTCTTTCCTACCAAATGAGACGAGAAAAACATACGAGGATAAGCACAAAGAAGCCAAAATTTCAGTCTCAACATAACGTAAACAGTCCATAATAAACAAAAATACAGAAAATTTACGAACAGAGTTGAAGAAAACAAGCCATTTCTTTTAACTTACAAGCATTGATTCTTTCCCCATGTTGTGAACTCTCTACTTGATAAAATTACATTACAAGAATTCCAAAAACAAAATCCAGAATAATTTCTTTATTCATTAATTTCTGGAAACGTTTCTTTCTCCATTTTTTAATCAGTGGCTAGGAATATTCAAGCAATTAATACAGAGACCAGGATATTTAAATTAAATATTTTTACTAAAAAAACCCACTGCAATAAATGCAGGAAAAAAACCTGGGTCTGGGAGGGAAATCTCAGGTAATTTTGGATTGAGAGGAGTCTTTCGATGAGCTCAGATCGTGGCATCGATTGGAGATCGGCTGGTAATGAGCCGAAGTTGGAATCGATCCAGACTTCGACTTGGCTCTCCGTCACGGCTTTTGCTTCTGGAAAAGCACCTACCCAGGCTCGAGCCAGGGTCTCCCATTCTTGGGCTTGCTGTTGATCTTCTCGGAGCTGATTTTTAGGGCTCCGATCGGACGGTCGAGGTTCGCCGTCTAGGGTTTGCTCCGTTGAGTTCGACATCTCGTCGGCTGCCGCCAAATTTGACCCGAGTTGAGAAACACTCATGTTTTTTGCGGGTTTACTTTGTGTATTTTAAAGTAAAATAGAAACGGCACCGTTTCGGTTTCATTTCTTTGCGTTCCTAGAAATTATTTAACCTTTTAAAACCTGCTTGGAAAATTATTGTCAAATATAAATTTCAATTAGAAACAAAAACAATTTGAAAACAATAACACATATTTATGTAAGGTAAAGTAACTGAAATATTATGACTCAAATATTACATTTTAGTGAATAAAACAAAAAATTTATAATTTTGAATATAATTGAAATATTATTATTATATTTTAAAATGATTGTATGAATTGATTAAAAATAAACTGGGTAGTAAGGTAATTAGGGGGCAGGTGGTGAGTTGGTTTATATAAGTAATTTCTTTCATTCCCCGCTATCTACTTACAAGTTACAACTCTACTTAAAAGCTCCTTATCTATGGAAGAGCAAGACGAAAAAGAGCTGCAATTACTCCCCACTTCTCTCACCATTGCTTCACCATCCCCTACGTTATCTCATTCTTCATCGCTAACATACCGGTCGACGACGATGATGAGCGATCAATTCGTAGGGCCGTCATCATCACTTGACTTGCAGCTATCAATCAGTCTGAAGCCAGTCCATCAACATCCATCAAACCGTAACGATTTCGATCGCGTTGAGTCATTGAAACAACGGACGGCGGAGCAAATCCGGTTGGCGGCCATCGAGAAGGCTTACGCGGAGCGAGTTCGGGAGCTCACAAAGAGGGAAATGGAGATGGCTCGGTCCGATTTCGCGAGAGCTAAACATGTTTGGAAAAGAGCAAGGGAAGATGTTGAAAAAGCTGAGAAAATGAAGGAAAGAGCAACGTTGCAGATAGATTCTACGTGCATGGAGATCACTTGCCAATCTTGTAGGCAAAGGTTCAAGCCTTAATCATATGTTACTTTTGAATGTGTATGTACGTTGAATGTATCCGAGTTTTATTTCGTACTCAAATCTATTTTTTAACTCATTTGGATGATTTTGTTTAGGGATGAGAAAAATTTTCCCAGGAAATAATGATTCGGTATTATTAAGTTTTGGTATTTTAAGTAATTCAAGATCGAAATAATGGCATTTTTGAAGCAAGATTTTAGAGGGTCTGGGAGCCAAGGCAAGCAGATATGCTTGTAATTGCTGTCAAAACCTCGAATTTGATGTATAAGAGGATATTATCTTTAATCGAATTCATGATAAAATAAAATAAAAAGTTAATCAATTGCGTCATATTCTGACACTTCACTTGAATACCTTAACGAGTGAAATTGAGAAACTTGATTTTGATAGAAAAGAAATAAAAGAATGAGGGGTAAGTAATTTGAAGAAGACAGGAAATACCAGTTGGATTCAACTTGTTTTAACTATATATATATATATATATATCAGAAACCAAACCACCCCACTACACATGTCTGGGATCCAACACAAAAAACCAGACATTTTATTGATAGGATTGAATGAGCATCTGTCAGAGGACCTAAATAGTGAATTAGTGTCAAATGTCAATGGAATTTAGTTTCATTTGCGCCCTGTTAAACATCTACTCTTATTTGTTACTTATCTTAAATCCGAGCAACATAGATATGAGCAGTTGAAATATAGATTCCTTGCTTTGTATTTGTTTATTTGGTTACAAGCATAGAAATGCAACAGTCCATAAAGTTGAAGGTGCAGTATGCAGATGTAGGGCATGGGCAAGCAGACAATCAAACAAGTTATTATGACAAAAACCTTAACATTTGTCTTCTCACATTTGTCCACACATATTTGTATATCATGAAGTCATACTGTTTTGTTTCTTAAAAGCTTAGACGAAATTTTTATTTAAATTTCCCCATTTTATAAAATAATTAATCTTTTTACATAACATCAAATAGCAAATTAGTTTTTTTTTTGGGTTAAAAAAATTATCTATTTGTATTGTTAAAAATTGATTGCCTACAGGAATAATTTGACAGCGACACATGGCATACTATGTTGACATACAAAAACCACTTTTTAATGTAGAAATAGATGGAACTTTTAAGAGAATGTCCAATTTACTCTTCGATTTAATGTATAGGAACTAATTTGCTCATTTTTTTAGTGAGGAAAACAATATAATCCGACTCTTACCATAACAAACTCCGTAGTAGAAGTAGACGAATGTATAGTCTTAATCATAATCCATAGCTAAATACACCCATCAATCTGTAACATTCAGCAACTTTCTCGTCTGGTCTGTTTAAGTGTATTCTACTTGTTTACTAAATTGGCACACCCCTCCTCACCACAACACCTAAACTCAGCAGATGGAGCTCATGACCGGCCTTCCTTTTCTTATCTCTTCAAAGATTACGACTCTCTATACCTCTTACAGTGTAAACTGTACCATTATCTAACATCCATTGTTTTTGTGTTGTAATATGTGTATTGAAATTTAACCATTGTTGAGAGGAACAAAGGGAAAAAAAAATCTTTGCTTTTAAAATTTAAGAAAAATTGAGTGTTTTTGGTGGGACTCAAAAATCATAGTTGAAACATGTGCAAGCGTGAATCTAATTCCCCATCAAATTCGAAAGATGGAAAAATTGGGGTTACCCCAATGATCCTCAAGATAAAAAGAAACTTCAACTCTATCATAAAATTAAAGAGAATCAAACAGATTGCAAACCTTCGTAGTGTTTTATTTCGTTGAGACATTACATCAAACACTGGACTTGCCCATCTGCAAGGAAGATTTCAACTAATCATACCCCCCAAAAAAAAATTCATGTACCTCATTTAGTGATTGTGATTGAAAGCTTACTGTGCGAGTCAAATTCAATTTTTTTAATACTTAAGAGGATAATTTCGTATATAATCAATTTAATCCACCAATCTCTTATAATAATTGAGTATTTTAATCCCAAACCGTCTAATCAAACCCACTTAATTTTGATACGTTATGTTGTTTTTTTTTAAATTAAAATATTATATATTATATCTAAATAATAATATATTATTATAATATGATGTTAAAACACTATATTTATCATATATTATAAATATATTTAAATAAAATAAAAATACTATATATATTAAATTGGTTGGTTGGTTTGGTTATGAATTTTAAAATTGAAAACTCACGGATTTAACTATTCTAATCGAGATTAGTGTGAAAACAACTGTGCATTTACCTGCGGTTAATATAAAAACAATAATGACGGTGATATTAGATATTATAGCGATACTATAGCGTGAGATAAAAAAAATAAACGGGCCACACTGAAGTAAATGCCCATCCAAAGGAACCCTAACAAAATTCAATGTATCAATTAAGTTTGTTATAACTAATTTTTGTTCATCTCTATTAATATTTTATTGGAGTAGCTTACGAGGTTAATCAAGTTTTTTTTATCAAAAAGAAAAATAAATAAATAAAAACTCCAACGTGAACTCAAGCACAACCAATCAAGTTTGAAGATGAATATGAAAATTGAGTTTATTTTTTATTAGGTAAACAAGCTTAATCGAACTAGCTCAAGCGCTTTAATTTTAATATTGATTTGACCTTTAATTTTAAAAATAAAATTGGATAAAACTCACTAAATATAACACTCCATATTCGATCCAGTTGTTCAATCTAAATGCGTAATGTCACATTATGTTGCCGAAACAACTCAGACTGTTTGAAGTAATTTAATCAAACAATTTGACATTAATTTATAATAATCACATACAATCACAATTATCAACATAAACACGATGCGTCTATGTTATATAATTCTATAAATAGGGTTAAAAGTTTGTGTTTGATAAAAATGAAGTTTTGATTCAAAATTCAAACTTTATTCATAAAATTTCAACATTATGTTTTGAGACATTAATTAAAAATAATTATACATATTGATAAAAGAATTCTTTTATTTTTTTATTTTTTAATACTAAATGAATAGTGTGTTAGAAAAGTAAAAAAAAAAAAAATCCTTCTCAAAAATAAGAGGAGCCTTTCAATTTAAAAAAAAAATTAGGTTTCCATTTAATTGCCTTTTTAGATCTTAAATTTGTTTTTTTTGTTAAATTCGATGAAAAGTTAATATTTTTTAATTTTATTGATGTGCTATACTGTGGATTGCCATATGGATGATATGTCAACATTTAATTAGTTTTTAAATTTTAAAAATTAAAAAAAATTACAAAAACATTTTTAAAAAGCAAAATTATTAATATTTATTAAAGTATAAATTTTAAAAATTAATTAAATATTGATATGTTATCCACGTGTATGTCACGTTAACAAAGTTAACAAATTTTCAAAATTTTCATTTATTTTGAGGTGATACGATAAAAACAACAAATTCAAAAACTAAAAAAAAACGTAAATTTAGTGGAGGGCTAACATTTTTAAAAAGGAACTAGAGTTCCAAAAATTTATTATGACAAAATAAAATAAAATTGCAATCCGACTCTACCTGTATGGACAAGTTTAGTTACATGGCACTCTCTAGGGTTGACAATTAAGATGTCATATGCCTTTGCTAAAGCCCTAATTTCCAACATTAACGATGAAGGGAATGTTTTTGTTCTTTTGCCGCAGAACAAAATAAGGATATTACTGTATATGAACAGTCTCGGAAGAGCAAAACCTAGTAGAATTGGATTGATCGGAGGAGATCCTAAAGTTCCATAATTTTCCTTTGGCAGAAACCAAATTCTCTTCGCACAAGAACTCCCAAGAAAACCATTTCTCGATTGTCCGATGAACGTCGTGCACCATGACATCAGTCATATTCCTGGCTGTGGCTCTCGCTAACATGCTAGCAGTGTAGATAGTCGACATCCTGCCCGGTGCTTCGGGTGAGTCCCCGATCGGGCCATCAACCACAATGACATCCCATTTAAGCTCATACACTTGTTGTGGCAAATCCCTCAATGCCAATTTGCAAGTTGATTGTTGGAGTAGATTTATGCTTGGGGAACAAGTAGGGTTTCCCCTAGCATGTTTGAGTAGCTTGTATGCCTTTTTCGCAGGTACTCCGTACTTGACCTTATAAATTTGAGTCTGATTCGAACTGGCTTCGATATTGCTTATCTTGTAACGATTGTCCTCGAGAAAAAGAGTGATCCCTCCGGCGTTTATTGACGAGAGGTCGAGATACTGCGGTTGAAAACCAAAAACAAGGAGATTACAAGGTGTTTTCCGTGTAACAAGATCAGAAAGAAGCATGAATTCCTTTGGGGAAAGAAGGGTCGCATTGGCTGCATTTGATTGAATCTTACTGCATTCGGAAGGTGACGAACACTCCCGTTGAAGCGACGATGACAAAGCAGCAGCTTGAGACGAAGGATCTGAAGAAGTAATTGCGAGTTTAAGGAGTCTGAGAACGGAAAGGCAAGAGAGGATGAAAATAAGCAGCGGTAATAGTTTTTTACAAGGGAATTTCATCCTTTTTAACTCTAAATCCTAAACCCTAAATAAAGTGAGATATTGTTTTTTCATTGCCAGCACCTTACAGGGATTACACTATAACCATCTTTCTTAAGGGTAAATGTATATAAAAAAATTTGATGTTATATTTGATTGAAGAAGAAGAAATGGGGTGATTAATTGCTTTGGTTTCAAGTGTTGAGCTTTTGCTTTATTATTATGAGATGTCAGCAAAGTCACCTAATTGCTGAGGACCTTAGTGCCACATTGCAGTAAGGTTTGGTGTTCTATCATTTTGCATGAATCTTTATCAAGTTTAGGCATGGTTTGATTTGTTGGTATCGAATTTGAACAAGAATATACCTTTTTAATGATTCGGTATTAAAAAAAAAATTATAATTCAAGTTTTTCTTAAATGATTATTAAATAATGTCAACCGAATTTAAAATTGAGTGAACAGATTAAATTTAGTATGCATTTTAAATAACAAAAGGTGAGGTGAATTAATCGTAAGTATTTTGAGCATTGTTTGGTGGGGGGCATGAATGGATGGTGAAGGAGGGTCCTGAAGTTTGTTGCTCCATCACTTTGGATCATTATTATTATTATTTACATTCATATTCGGCAATTAGTTTGTACAGTTGCATGGTGAACTATGTAAGGCTTTGGGCAACATTGGAAGCTTGTTTTTAAAGGCTTTGCCATGGTTGGTGTCTTATCATGGGCCCATAAAGAATGAGACCTCCGCCTGCAAATTTGCAAACAATAGCTTCAAGGAAAGCTCCAAACTCTTTTTATTTCAATAAAATTATTTCAACAAGTTGGGCATCACGGGTTGCTGTGGTGTAGTGGTTATCACGTTAGTCTTACACACTAAAGGTCCCCAGTTCGATCCTGGGCAGCAACAATTGGAGGTAGACAGCTCTTTTAGTTTTTAGGCTTCCCTTAATTTCGTTTTATGTTTTTGCTGTAAAAAAATAAACAAATAATTGCTTATTTCGAAGGTCTGAAAAGACCGTTTTGTATACTAATAGAGGAAAATCAGCCTTATTATATAAAGTTACAGTTCAATTTTCAGCCATCAGTGTCAATTCAAAGTCTAACTAAAAACTCGAACTTAAAATTTAAAAGTTCAAATGGTGTATGTATGAGGTGCAATGAGAAATGGTATTATGGTGTGACTAGAGATTGACTTTTAATAAATAAAAAAACTTGCTGGAGTAGCTTCTAACTTAATCCAATTCGGCTTAAGTTGTTCGAGGCTTAAATTTTAATTTTAATTGGATTTAGATACCAAATTGGTTGAACTAGTTTGATATTTGGCGTGAAAAATAACTTCAAGTTTCATGCTTAATTTACAAGTTCAAATAGGTAGCATAGATATCCTTCAATTGATGGAGTGGGTAGCAGTAAGATTCGATTCTACCCAATCAAATAATTTTACCATGATTCACACTTTGGATTTATATGTTTCGTCATAATTACATTGTTGATTTGTTCACATGGTTAATATTTAGATCAATGTAACTATTTTTCATTGGGTTGGTTTTATATATATTAAAATTTTAAATAAATCTCTCCATTTTTAATTGATTTTTACTTTTGAAATTTTTAATTAAACTTACTAAAATTTTAAACAACTTTATTAAATCCTCCTAACATTTTGAAAAATTTTAATAGCATCCCAAAATCTTAATGCCAAAATTCATCTCTCTTTCTTAGGGTAGAAAAGATATGTTATTTACATCCTCTATCCTAGTGATGTGGTTTGATTTCAGGTACCATGTTTGAAAAGAAATATGAATGCCTTCTAGCGCCTAATGAGGCTAATACAAGGTTTTATTTTTATTTTTCTAGATAGCTCATGTAATGTTATTAAATATTGCATAGCTCGCTTAAAAGTGATTTTTGTGATTGTATTTCATATTTATATTTATATAAATGTAATTGAGGTGCGATATAATACAAAAATTAGATATTTTTAAGAATATAATTGTTTGGGTTGATATGAATAAAATATTAGCCAAAGTTGTAATTAGGAAACAAGTGGTTTATAAAGCAAAAGGATTTATGGGAATTAGGTGTTATTGCTTTCTGTTGTTTCAATTATATACATATAATTACTTCTAAACAATCATAATGATGCAATTTGAAATCATCTCGAATTCTTTACATGGAATATATATATATATCTTATAGTTTATTTACCTGAAGGGTTCAAAATTAAGATAAAACAGATACAATTGTATAATAGTTTAGTGACTTAAATGAAATTTTATAATTATTTTGTAACTTGTTAAAATTAATTCTTCTAATAATTTACTTACTCTTTAAAAAGATAGGTAAATTATACCAACAGTCACTCAACTTTTAAAAAATAATAAATCAATCACTAACGTTATCGAAAAGTAACAAATCAGTCATCCATTAACATTTTCCGTTACAGGCCTAGCGGGACAGGTAACGTGACCAGTTAACTTGCCACGTTGTATGAAGAGCCAAAGGGTCTAAGGTTTGGACGGGTTTAGAGAAAAGAAAATAAAAGATGGGTTGGGATTAAGGGGGGAAAAAGGAGAAACGATTGATTGCCAAAATTGCATGGAATATATGTTTATACTTCTTTTGTAACAGCCCAATTTTCAGTAGTGTCAGAATAATGATTTAAGATCACTAAATTTGATGAAAAAGTTAGAAAAATTTATTAATTAATAATTATAAGTTCAGTGTGATTTTAGAAATATTTTTAAATTAGTGAATTTTGTGATTTAAAAGAAATTATTAGGCAAATTGGGTCAAAAGCGAGGTATCGAGACCTCGATACTATAAACTGAGTTGTAAATATTTTTATAAATATTTACGGAGTGTCATTAAGGTAGTATTAAAGTTTCGTTAAGAAATTTTAATGTTCGATGGTTAATTGATTAAAAGGATTAAATTGCAACAGGGTAAAAGTTTAATTATAGATTAAAGAAAAGTTAAAATGACTAAATAGGTAAATATGCCAAGTCCCATAAATGAGGCGGCATATGCATGATAAAATCTGAGATTTTTTAAAAGTATATTATTATTTTATTATATTGTAAATTATATTTATTATATTATATTATTATATTTTAAATAAACAAAATTGTTGACAAATGTATGGTGCATATGATGACATGTGGAAAAATGAAGTACATATATTAGTAATGATTACATATTTACTTATTATTTAAGTAAGAAATATTATATTATTATATTATTGTTATTATATTAAACTAATTTAATAAAAGAAATAAAAGATAGAAAAGAGAAATGGAAACAGAACAGGCAAACGAAAACAGGGAGAAAGGAAAGAAAAGAAAAGGGAAGGAAAGAAAGAAAATTTGGGGTTTCAAGGTTTCAAGCTCAATTGGTAAGTCAAATTAAGTTATTTTCTTATAATTTTGAGTTTTGGAGTTCTAGAACAAAATATTTCATGGTTTATGTTGAAATTTGGGAAGATGTTATATTTCTAGACATTGATTATGTTGAATAAATGAAAGAATTAGGGTTAAATTGATTGAATTTCAAGTTAGAAGTTAGTAAAGGATTTAATTGTAAAATAAAGTGTAAGTTTTGAATAGTAGGGACTAAATTGAAAGAATCCCGAAATTAGGGATTTATGGTGAAAATGAAGAGTTAAAATGAGTTTTAGTAAGAATTAAGAGAGAATATGGAGTTAGATTGGGAAAATAAAATTAGTATTGATAAGGGATTAAATTAGAATTTAGGTAAAGCTTAGGTATAAATGGAAATATTTTGATGAAATTGTGTTTTAATAATTTTAATTGTTTAATTACGTAGCTAATGTCGTGCAAGAGTCATTGCCGAGAAAGGAAAGGGAAGGTGATCAAGGAGTGACTCGAGAAAATTTACGGTTAGTATTACCATAATTCAATTTAATTATTAATTGTTAAAATTTAAATTAATATACATGATAAGAAAATTGAGGTGAGTATCATGATTGAATCGAATGAAATATATATATATATATACATATTGATATTGAATTTATTGATAGTAATTGTTGAATTTTGAATAATATGTTAAGTAAATAAAATAAGGAGAATATCGATATTTAATTGAATGAATTAAAAATATGAATTGAATAAAAGTGAATTAAATTATGAATAAGTGTGAATACGTGAATTGAGTATTGACTGAAAAGTGGTTTGATTCAAATCGAGGTATGATTTGTGAAATATGTATTGGTCTGAATTGTATATTGATTTGAAAGTGGGAAGTGAATTTGAAATAGAAAATATATTGAATCAAATGGTGATTAAATTGTATAATGATTTGAATTGAAAGTATGAGAAAGTGATTGAATTGAAATGTGATTCGAAACCCTATTAACTAGTCGGCTGAGTCGGATATAGTTGGCATGCCATAGGATTGGAAGTGTTCAGGATACTTGACCTTGAGTCGATGAGACACTGGGTGTCATCTTATTACTTCGGATAGATTCGATGAGGTACTGGATACCAACTTACTTCGGCTTTGCCGATGAGACACTGGGTGTCAACTATGGCTTCGAACTATCCGATGAGGCACTGGGTGCCGTACTAGTGTGTTTGGTTGGATCCGTGTATCCGCCAAAGTCCGAGTCATGTTAATAGGGGGAAAATAAAAGAATTGAAGTAAGAAATGATATTGAATTATGAATTATGTGAATATTTGAAGGTATATGGATTGGAAATTAAAAGCAATTTGAATTGAAGTAAATTGATTTGAAATAAGACATTGAATTCAGATGTGAAAATGGAATGTGAGAATTATGGTTCAAGAAACAAATAATGATAAATTTTATGAAATAGTTTTGGTAATATGAAATGATGTAAAATGACAAGTGAAAATAAAATGATTTGAAATAGTGAAATAATATGTGAATTTAATTGAATACAAGTTATTGAATTTTATTTATGGATTTAATGTGTAAATTGAGTGTTAAAAGATTATAAGTGTAAAATTGAATATAAATAGAAATGAGAATGAATGAGTTGATGAAATGATTGAGTTTGTATGGATTGGAATGAGTTATTAGAATGAGATGTTGAAAATCCAATAAAATTTAGATAGTGAAACAAGGTATGAATACAATTAAATATAAGATTGAAATATTGCTTATTGTTATTAATGATCAAGTTGATTTAAAGTATGAGGCAATTAACGAATAATTGTAGACATAAATTAAATGTATATAAATTATCGATTAAAGTTATTAATTTGAATTATGGTAATACCACTGAGTATTCCCATACTCAGCGTCTGTTGTTGTTTCGTGCATGAGTTAGTAGAAAACCGGTGTTCGGTCCAGCATCCAGAGTAATCCCGACCTCAGAGAAATTTAGCAATGTATTTTTCTTTTGGTAACGTGGCATGTACCTAAGTAATGTTTATACCTAAGTGATGTATAGGGATTAGTCAATTTGAATGTTTGTATCTATGATATTGCTAAAGGAAGATGTGTGAGTATGTGATAATGTTTGGCTTTTAAAATGGTTAAGTATGAATATGTTTGGTAATATGTATGTTTAGATGATAAATCATGCATGGAAATCATGAAAGAGTAAAAATTTGTAAAGAAACAGATTTCAAGCAGCTACAGTGATGTGACTTTGAAAAATCACCTAGGATAGTATAAAATTAATTAGAGGGTGAATGATATATGGAATTAAAGCTTGTTGAGTCTATTTTCACGGAAAAATAACGGTTTAACAAAATAAATTTTATATTTTGAGATATGAGAACTTTAGTGAGACAGAGTCAAAACTGTTTTTGGAGTCCTCTGTTCTAAGTTTAGAAAATCATTATAAATTGCACAAAAATGGTTATGAGTTGTAGTTTATATCTATAGATTCCTTATTGAGTATATTTTCTGTAGAAACGAGTAATAACTTCATATGAAAATCCTATAGTGAGAAAATTTATTTTTAGTGACAAGAGGTCAGGACAGTCAAGTGGTAAAATATGGGAGACTTTAACTAATAAACTGTACTAATGGGCTAAACCAAAAATTCTGAAAATTTTATAGTAGGAAGATATATGAGTCTAGTTTCAGGGAAAATTTTCGGAATTAAATTTCGAGTCCCGTAACTCGATTTATAATTAATTTAGTAACTGCTGCGCGATTAGATAGATTGCTGTAAATAGTGAAATTAATTTTCAAAACAAGTTTTTATGCTTCGAATTAGTAAGATAAGCTAAGTAATGCCTCGTACTCGACTCCGGAAACGGTCTCGGGTAAGGGGTGTTACATCTTTTTCTCCATCCCAACAATCTTGTTGTCCCCGCCTCCGCCACAATCATCTTTGGCATCACCAGTGTTGACTTCCAAATCACCACCCTATCATTTTTTTCTTTTTCAACCCCCCAATAAAGGAGCCACCACAATTGGGATCCAACTGTCTTTTGTTACTGCCCAAAGCCATTAACTCTAAAAAAACCAGATTGAAATGGGATTGAAGACAATTTGGAGTCAAACTATCAGTACCCACAACCAAACCTGTGAGGAGAAAATCCTCCAAAGGAACATTCAAGTAATTCAAGAACCAAAATGACTCGGATTTGTCGAGATCTTCATGGGATATGACGATATAAACAAAAGGGTAATTGATTAAGCTAAACAACACTAACTCCATAGCCAACATATGAAGTTGCATAAAATAAAATCAAAAGCAAAACAATGGGAACATCCAAGCAAACCAAACAATCAATTGAACCCATGATTTTCGGGAAAAAGGAAGCGGTTCTTCTAAAGAGACAACCAAATGCCGACAAGTGAAATTTTGGGTTGGGTCAATGATTAGCAAGATCCCAAAGTCAAAATTGGATTGGGTATTGTAGCAAAGATGAGAGATGGATTAGAAGAAGAACGACGGAGATAGTTGACGACGAAAGTTGAGGTCTAATTGAGGATGTCAAAAATGGTATTTTGGGGTAATGACAATGAGGAAGCCATGGTTAAAAGACAGGAAGGACTCCAATGTGGTGGTCAGCTAAATGCCAAGCCACTTTACCCATTACGTCTGTAATGTAAAATGATTAATAGGATTGATTTGTTGTTTTTTAAAAGTTAAGTGACTGTTTTGTCATTTTAATTAAAATTGAGTAACTGTTGGTGGAATTTATCAAAAATAAATTGAATGATGTTGGTTAGAAACTTAGGAAAGCCGAAAACAGAAACATACTACGTAAAATGTGTCTACTAATCATGAAAGTAAGGGCCACAATTTAAGGTATCTTTTTTTCACCAAACATTTTTATTATTTTCCCTCACTAATTATACTAACTTTATTAAGCCCTTTAAAAAAAAAAAAAAAAAAAGGAAAATAGGTTTTAATTAATATTTTCTAACTGTAACTTATTACATGCCAAAATTTAGTTATAAATAATATACTAATCTTATAAGTAATTTGTTGTTGACTGGTGATTTAAATTTAGAAAAAATCAACCTTGAATTCGGTCCACTAAATTATTCTGATTCCTAATCTACCCTAACATTTATTTGTTTACACTATAATATAATTCATTAACAATACAAATATTTGACTGTTTTTTGCCAACGAATGGCTTCAGCAATTTGTATATTTATCATAATATTATTTAAAATAATATAAAATATTAAAATATTTTCTATAAGTTTTTCTACAAAATTATTAAGCTTATTGTCTATTGAAGGATTCTCTTTATGATGATTAGGTATATTCATGAATTAAAATGAACAGTAGAATTGTTTTAGAAAGAAAAAGGAAAAATAAAAAATCTCAAGTTTTTAAAAGTAATACATTTTAAAAAATAAAATACCTACTTATGCTTATTTTATTGATTTTGTTGTACTTTTACCGACTGAGTTGACATAAATTTTATTAATTTTTTCCTATATTTGATGAAATATTTAAATAATTATAACAAAAATTAAATCATTTCAAATAATTGAAATATATCTAAATGTAAAAAATAAATCAAAATAAAAGGTATTCAATTTTAATATGTTATAAAATAGTCACTGAACAATTTAAATATTTTCATTTAAGTCACTCGATTTAATATGACTTATTTATTCACATTGCCCATGCCAATTAAAAATTCTCATATAGTTTAATTTTTTAATGAAATAAATTTAAATGTTATGAATTTACAAATTAAATTTAAACAATATTCTTCTCCAGTTGTCAAATTATTGCTTAGAATTCATTAACTAAGTAAAGATTTAACATTTCAGTAATTTAAATTAAAATTTTAAATAATTCAATAAATTAAATGAAAATTTTAAAAAAAAATTTATGATTTTTTTTAAATAAAATGACAGAAACACAAAGTTGCAAATAGCTTTGTGGTCATGAATGCAAGTTAAAAATTTAAGGCCATTTACAACAAGATTTGACCATTTTTTTCAAGTCAAAACTGAATTAATAACCTCTTGTTAGTGTAGCGTGTGTTTATTGGTGTTGGACCAATATAAGTGATCTGGCATATTGCATGGGTGCCACGGAATGCAAAGACAGCTCAATCTAACGGCTATTGTGAGAAAATAGATAATTACAGTTTGGTAAATCTTAATCCCAGGTTAGGGATAGGGTTGGCTTGCATTTATGGGCTTTAAAATCTAATTAATTGTAGCGTTAAACAACAAGTACCAATAAGATAATCCTAATCCTATAAGGTAAGGTGCACGCTAACAGCTAGGTTCAATAAACTTGTCTTTGGAATAGTATTTCGAGTTCTATTTTCTACCAAAAAAGTTGGTTTAATCTGTGTTTTGAATTATTTTATGATTAATGATCAAGAAACTTAAAAAATGACCACACTGCTATCTGACTCACCTACCAATCAGATTTTAATTAATTAGTGATATTTAAAAAAAGTTATAATTAATATAACATTGAGTTTTTATTTTTAATATAAAAATTAAAATACGAGAAAACAAAAAAAAAAAACAGTAAGTATTTTCATAATTAAAAAGAAAAAACAAACTTAAATCTGCACAACCTTATTTTAATAAATTTATCATGAAAGTCGTAAATAATGATTTCCCCAAAGTGCCACTATCAGCAAGCCTGTACGAACCAGTCAGCCACTATTTGTCTGAATCTCATCCCCCTTCTCCCAAGCACGTGCCCCCTTACAAAATGCCACGTCATGTTATCATGACTAATGAATGATGATGATGGCGATAAAATCCCCGCTTCCTCTTCTTCATTAGCTTCAGATCTTAATGCTTTCCTAACAAAAAACCGAAGCATCCAAAAAAAAAAAAAATCTCCATTCTTTGAAACCCAGTTTCACTAATCCAATGGGGGAGGTGATTTTATCATTTAATTACTTAAAAAACTATTATTTTTCCTAATTTGTTTATAATTTGTTCATCGGGGTTATTTTTTGTTTGATTTGCAGGAAGAGAAGAAAACAGTAGAGAAGAAGGAAATGGAAGAGAAAAAGGTTGAAGACGAAAAGAAGGGGGAGGAAAAGGCAGCAACAGAGGAGAAGAAAGAAGAAAAGAAAGCTGAAGAAACGAAAGAAGAATCTCCTGTTGTTCCCCAAGAGATTGTTTTGAAGGTTTACATGCATTGCGAAGGCTGTGCTCGTAAAGTCCGTAGATGTCTCAGTGGATTTCCAGGTTTTTAAAAAACACCCAACTTTTTTTTGTTTTGAAGGAATGGAATGGAATGAATGAATGAGATGATTTCTTTTAATGGGATTTTGTAGGGGTTGAAGATGTAATGACGGATTGCAGGACTCACAAAGTGGTGGTGAAAGGGGAGAAAGCGGATCCTTTGAAAGTTCTTGAAAGGGTTCAAAGGAAGAGTCACCGGAAAGTTGAACTTCTCTCGCCGATACCTAAGCCTCCGGCACCGGAGGAAGAGAAAACAGAGGATAAAGAGAAGTCTAAGCCTGAAGACAAGAAAGAAGAGGTTGCTTGCTTTAATCACTTAAAAGTTTCATTTTTTTTCAACATTTCTTGGTTTGATAAGGTTTGGATTTTTCTATCTGGGACTGAATTTTTTGCAGCCTCCGGCGGCGGTTGTCACGGTAGTGTTGAAGGTTTACATGCATTGTGAAGCTTGTGCAATGGAAATCAGGAAACGTATTCAAAGAATGAAAGGTTCTTCTTCTTCTTCTTTTTTTCCCCTCTTATAATTTATTGATTTATTCATTAAAATACTAATGATTTTGAATCAAATCTCACCAACCGTTTACCCGAACTCAATTAAACAAAAACAATGTTTTGTAGGGGTGGAATCAGCTGAACCGGATCTAAAGAGCTCAGAGGTGACAGTGAAAGGAGTGTTTGAACCGCCAAAACTGGTGGAGTACGTCTACAGAAGAACCGGGAAGACTGCGGTGATAGTGAAACAAGAGGCGGAGACACCGAAGACGGAAGAAGAAAAAGCCAAAGATGCCAACAAGGACGAGAAAAAAAGTGAAGAAAGTGGCGAAAAAGACAAGAAAGAAGCCGGTGGAGAAGAAAAAGACGACGGTAAAGACAAGAAACAAGAAGGTGACAACAAAGAAGCCCCCGCCGCCGACGCAGCTCCGGCGGCTGAAGACGCTACGGAAGAGACCAAAGTGGCGGTGGAGCTGAAGAAAAATGAATATTATTATTACCCGCCAAGGTATGCCACTGAGTTTTACGCATACCCTCCACAAATGTTCAGCGATGAGAACCCTAATGCTTGCACTGTAATGTAAAAAACTCCAAGGTTTAGGGGCATTATTGGAATTGAAAGTATTGGGTCTTGCTATTCATGTGCCCCCTTGTAGAATCTCCGAACCTATAATCTGCCAGATGAAACTGTAGAATTTTGCAAAGCTTTTTGTACTTTTAAATTTTTATTTTTGAAGTATTTATAAAAATATATATAAATAATAAGGCATTAATTTCAAGACATTTATACTTTATTTTAAATAGTTATTCTGCATGAAAATGTTGTTTTCTACGTTACGAGACAAGAGAAGATGATTGTTTTCATTAGAATAATTTCAGATAAAGTACAAAATCGTAATAAATGGAAAAATAATAATATAATATGGAATTTATGGATTTTGCATCTGAGATCTTGATGGAAAACTCTTCTTTTCTAATACTTAAATTATTTTTGAACATGCAATCTTATTTTATTTATGGTATCACCGGAGATTTAAATCTGCATTTTATATAAATAAATTCTTTTATTATATTTAAAATTCATTTATTTTAATGATAAAGTCCGACAAGTTCATTAATATATTGGAAGTGAGAGGTATGGTGTGGAGAAGACGGATTCCAACGACCAAACGGGTATCCTATTTCTACAATGTAATCATTATTTTTCTGTTTATTTATATAAACAAAGAGAAAGCTTGATTGATTTGATAGACAAAAGTATGTTAATAATTCAAGGAAAGAACAACCCCAAATTTAATGGTTAACTAAGGTGATTGCTTTAGAAAATTAAAAATGAAAATAAAATGCAAGTTCATTATTTTATCCATTTAAATAATTGTCATGCCATTGCCATGCCTTGAGTCTCTCCTAACCTCTTCAACAACGTTTGATCACTCATTTTGCATGACATTCCACTATTTTCGATTACGATAGGAAAATATAAATACATGAATTATAAAGGAGGTCCACTTATGACTTAAGTTGACTCTTTTGCCTTAAGCATGTGAATTTAAAAGAACGGGAAAAAAGTGATGATTTTCCTTCAACTTTTTTTTAATTAGTATTTTTGACTGGCTTTTCTTAAAGCACAGAGCTAACTTCTCTTTTTGGCATTTATTGAGATTCAACAATTATGATTATTATTTTTTATTAGCAGTAAAGCAAAATAAAATTGCTTTATTAAACATTGAAATTCCTTATATTTAACACTTGTAAATATCGAACAAAACAAGATGCAACTGTTGTTGTCATGTAATGCTGTTGGAATCCAAATATAATTAATTAAGCAAGATTAAGAGTAAAGAAAAAAAAGGCCATGGTGATGGGGCTCGACATTGTTTAAATCCTTTGAAGCAGTAAAATCTCAGTTCCCAAAGGCCAATTATTCCTTGTAATAAAATAATTAATTCAAAATGCAATTAAGCTAATTAAAATCTTACTGCTGGAACACTGTGTGACAGCAGTTTTATAAATCTGTGTAAATATGATTAAGTAATTAGTGACAATTCTATATTAATAAATAAATATTCTCCTCTCTATCAAAAACTAGGGGCGTTTTCTTTTTGGAATGTTATTTTTATTAGGTTTATGGTTTAGCTGGTTTTTTAGTATAAAACAAAGGTTTTTTTTTAAAGAATCAATAAAATTCTTAAAAGCAAATTACTAATTTTATTTTATTTTATTTTTTTGGCGATTTTCTAAAACTGATATAGGGTCCAATAAATTCATCTGACGAGAAAAGAAATCCTTTTATTAAAAAGTGGGCACAATCTCAGCAACGGTGGAGGTGTGGTGGTGGTTGCATGTAAAAAGCTTTTGTTACGCATTTTCATGCAATTTTTGTTTTTTGCTTTTTTTTTTTACTGGTGATACTTAATAATGTAATACAAATGAAATATTTTTACAATAATATATCCAATATTATATATTTTAAAATTAATCACATAAATTAAATATTAAATACTAAAAACAAAGTTATGACAATATAATAATTTTTAAAAAAAATTGATCCATCCAAAGCTTGAACAAGTTGGGTTGGTGCGTGGGTCCCACGTGATGGGTCCATAGTATTAACGGGGCTGAGCCCACGTGATCCCATTCCTCTCCCCTTACCATTTTTGCATTTTATTCATCCTTTGTGGACGTGCACTCGATCCGATAGTTTTTACATAATTTAAATATAATATAAAATCTACATACGATTGTGTGTTTATTTAACTATGTCAGCCCACCCATGGAATTGGGTGATTATTTTTTTGGTATAAATCATCAAGTGTTTTCACCCATCTTACAATACGAGAGTTGATCTCTACTTAATTCAAATGTTGTGGAAAAAATATTTACTTTTATTTCGTCTAATTATTTGTTAATTTAAAAATTTTAAGTTAAAGTTAAATAGTTTATTTTAATGTTTAAAATATAAATTATATTTGATATTTATACCATTTTAATTAATTTTTCAAAATATTCTTAAAATTATTTAAATGAATGGAGCTGGATAATCCACACAACTCTGTGGTACTTGGAAACAGTCCATTTAAAATCAAATATTATTTAGAGATGATTGTCAATCATGTCGTATCACATATGTTTGCTCAAAGTCTAGTTCACTGAAAATTTGAAATTTATTTACAAAAGCTACTTTCTAATCATTTTGTGTTATTGTTATTTCTGACTTGAATGGTTAATTTTATGATTAAACTATATTAATCGAATATAGTTTAGTATAAGTAGGATTAACTTTTCAAGTTTGGGTCATTCAGTATATTGATACGAATCATTTCCGATTTTTATTTGAATTTGACACTTGAGTTTGGATAATTTTGATATATTTATTTTGTAACAGTCCGTTTTCAGTGAAATCAGAACAGTAATTTTGGGACCACAAATCCGAAGTAAAAAAATTATTTTATTATTATATGGTCTACAGTATGATAGAAATACCATATAAAAATTTAGTTAAGAAATTTTACCGTTTACATGCTTAATTTGATAAAAAGAACTAAATTGCGTAAAGTACAAATGTTATGTTTTAATAGCTAAATGTATTAAATAGCTATAGAATTTTAAAGTGGATTTCCTTATATAGTAATTAGCCATTAAAGTTGTTAGTGGATAAGTATGGGTTGTTATTATTGAAATTTTGATTTATTTTTAAGGTTAAATTAGTAAATAGGTATTAAATGATAAATAAAATAAAATAAACTATTATCATTCATTATCATCATCTTCCACCAAAAATTAAAAAGAAAACTTAGCCATGGAAGCTTGAAATTTCAGCAAGCTTATTTTGCTCAATTAGATGTAAATTTTTGTCCCGTTTTTGATGATTTTTTATTTTTCGAGATCGTAGTAGCTTAATCTAGCTAGCTCGGGGATTAATTTGCAAAACTATTAAAGTATTAGAGTTTTTCATTGATGAACATGCTTGAATTTTGAAGTTTGATGATAGAAAATGAATGGTTGCTATTAGATATATAATTTTTGTAAAGAGATTTTTGGTAAAATTGTCAACTAGAGGCTAAATTGAAAAAGGTGATAAATTTTAATATGTATAAAAATTGTCTAGGCTTGAGTAAGGATTAAATTGCATGAATTTCATTTTTTTTGAACTTAAGGACTAAATTACAAAGGAATTAAAAGTATAGGGCAAAATGGTAATTTTTCCAAAATTCCATGTTGGATTAAATTGAATGAGAATTATATTGAAATGAGTTAAATTTATTCGTATAGATCCTATCAGACCTCGTACAGAGTTAGATCAAGATAAAGAGAAAATATTGGATTAGTCGTCTCCGTATCTACGTACACTCGTCGAGGTAAGTTTGTGTAATTAAATTGTATATTTATATGTTTTAAATTGAATTATATGTATGTGATTTGTATAATTGCCATGTATAAATACCGATCGCATATCCGACGATTACCGAGTCTCGTTTGAATCTTAGGAATTTGTAGTGTAACACCCCTAACCTGTGTCCATTGCCGGATTGGGGTCAAAAGGTATTACCAAGCATAAGTGCAAATTTTAATGTTCAAGCAAGACATACTTGTGTATATATATATATATATTCATGTTTAAACATGGTTCGATATTTTTAGATGAATGCATCATTAACCATTTCATATTATGAACAAACTTATTTCATAAAAGAAATGATACAATTTACTATAATTTAAAAATGATCCGTTCACATTCAATAATAATATATAGACATATATTTAATGGTTTCATTTGTAAAATAAATCGTATATAAATATGCTTATAATAAAATTAGATGACCAAACCAATTTATCCTTCTTATAACCGAATGCTCACCCAAGCATAGCCAAATTTAATCTACTAAATAATCGAATCAATGTGGTCCAACTATTACCAATTCAAATTGCATTATCTACTTGAAATAAAACTAACCTTACTAACCAAATTATCTATCAAATTCCAATGCATATACAACTTATCATGAACCTGTTTAAAACTAATTATAATTGAATTAATCATTTTATGCATGCACATACATGCTCATAATTAAATCACTTCCAAGTTCATATTTCATTTCATTACCATACAAACTAAGCATTTCATGTTCCGTTTATGTATATAAATCACTTAATACATACCATGATATTATATGATATAAACAAATATCAAATTTATATCCAACGGCAAACCCATTAATTTAACAACATATTCATATAAACTTCCATTTAAATCCAACTCCCACATTTAAACATACCATTTTCAAATTTCATATCCAAACCACAAATCCAAATCAATACACAAACAAATGCCAAACCCGAATCAAAATATGCATAACCCATCATTCACCCAAAATCGAACACAACAAGCTAATTCAACCATTTTTGCATGGCTTAAATATATACACATTCGAATTTAAGCAAACTTCAAAGTTAGTCTATACATGCCATAATCCCAAAATAAATTTCAACTTATAAGATACTATAGTTATTTGATAGTGTGATGAGCTTTACTGACGAATCCTCGAGCTCGTAACAACCTTCAAAAATCTATAAAACAAAGATAAATAAAAATACAAAGTAAGCTAAGTTAGCTTAGTAAGTTTTAGCATAATATAAAAAAAAATGTGAATCATATAATTCCTTTGATAATTTTACGAAGCCGAATGAACATTATACAACAATTACTAAACATTCAATAATCTCAAGACATTTTAGTTATAATTATTTAATAATCTTTCAAACTTATACATGTCAATAGCATAAGGCCGAATTTACTTATTATACACTTACACACACATAAATATCTTTTATTTTATATAATTAATCAATGTACTTACCTAGTCATCGATTAAGATATGATATAACACATACCTGGTCATTGTAACTTTACAATTCTATTTGATATCACATTGTCATAAAATTCACCAAGCACATATCTTGAAATGATACACCGGCACAAAGCCTGCTAGGCTTAAAGCCTGCTAGACATAAAGTCTGAAATATTTCACCGGCATTAAGCCTGCTAGGCACACAGAGCCTGAATATATTGGATACAAAGTTGATCTTTCACATAATACATTATAAGCAATTTCTAAATGTTCTTTAAGTTTCGTATAAAACTTCTCATTTATCGTATCTCAACAAAATCGAATTCATACACAAATCTTCGTAGCAAATATACTTTCGGCTAACATAAATATATATAATTCACATAATTACATTCAACATATAAATCTCAAACATATATTCGGCTAAAGAATATATATATAGTTTATAAAATTCATTTCAACTTATAGTACTCAAAACATAACTTGGCTAAACACACACATATATATATATATATATATATATATATAACTCATACTTTTAGTTTTAACTTAATAGAATTCAAATACATCTATATTCGGCTCTTATATACCTACAGCTCATTCAATTATATTCAACTTATAAAACTTATATGTAAATACTAATTTTTATAAAGTTTATTTGCTAATAGACTTACCTCGGACGGTGATAATCGGAATAAGGTGATTAATCGACGATTTTGGTTTTTTCTCGATCCGGCTCTGATTTCTTTTGTTCTTGATCTACATATATTCAAAATAAACTAGTTTAAATATTATTCCATTTAATTTAGTCCAAAAACACATAAATGGGCAAATTTATTATATTCAATTTGTTCGATCGGTAAGGGTTAGTTATTGGACGTTCCATAACTGATTTACACAAGGAAGAGTTGGTGTCCGAGGCGTCCTTGGTAGCTATAACTAGCTTATTGGAAAAGAGGAGTTCATCTAATTTCGAGGATTGGTTCAAAGACGAGAAAAACCCGTGCCTAAAGCTGAGCTTATTTTAATTAATTTTTCTTCAGATTTATTTAACAGTTTTCATTATTTTATTTCCAGGTTTTACTTTTCACGTTTTATTTTTCCTGTTTATTTCAGATTCCAGGTTTTCAATTTTATCCTCCCCCAAATTTCTTGGGCACGACAACTGTCCCGACAAAAATCTAGTAAAGAAAGAAAAATAATTTGCAGTAAACTCAGCCTCTGAGGGATCGGCCCTACTCCTTATACTGCTTAAATTGCAAATTAGGCGTATCTTTTAACCACTATTAAGTACTTGCATCTCAACTTTCCTTCTTTTATCTTTTAAGTCGTGGAGAAATTTCACTATAGCAAGTGATATTTAACTGTGGGGGCTTATTTGATTTCTTTTATAACTACTTTCTGAAAAGAGTTTTGAAAATGTTTTGATAGGGGTCTCTCTGCTCTGAAATTCAAATGTGAAATGCAACACCGAGAGAGCATCAACTTTTTTTTATTTTTCTGCTAGTGTTTATTTTCCCCTACCCCTAACTACTAGGCCCCATCTGAACCCATTCACATATGGTTTTATTCATATTGCATAGCCATAGCTTCCCTTCATGTTTCAAGATTATGATGATATAACCAAAGCTTTGCCTGCTATGGTATTCCACCATTTTCAATTTTGTTTTTTATTCACTGCGGGGCTATCTATACTAGATGTTTTTTAATTAAGGTACCTGTTATATTTTTATAAATATTGCTTTTGGATATTTGAAATCTATAAAAATTATTAAAAAAAAAACAATTGAAAACCAGAATAAATTTAGAAAAATATCCTCGCATGGTGGGTGAGCTTTAAAACAAAGTTAACATGGTCTTCAATCTAAGCTGTATTTGTTTTTACATCATTTTTAACAACTATATTTTTACACAATTTTTTTATAATGAAAAGTAAATATATTGATAGTAAATTAAGGGGGGAATGAAAACATGGAAATTAGATGATTATGTAAGAGTAAAAATGAATGAAAAAAGTTACTGTGGGTGTTTGCCTATTTTGCAGCAGGAAATAAGCTTTTGGGGATCAGTATACAACACATATTATGCATATGGGCACTTAAAGAAGAGCAAAGGGAAGATCATAGTCATAGCATCCAGCACTGGATGGTTGTTTGCACCAAGATTGAGCTTCTACAGTGTAAGAAATCTCATCCACTTGCGTATTCTTTTCATGTAGATTAAAATTTGAGCAATTTTGGGGTTAATTAGGCAAGCAAAGCAGCAGTGATAAGCTTTTACGAGACATTGAGGTATGAATTTGGGGTGAAATTGGAATCAGAATAGTGACTCCGGACTGATCAGACAGAGATGGCTGATGGAAAATTCATATCCAACTTGATCCTAAAATGCGTGACGTAAGTTAATGTTATTTTTTTGCGCCTAAGTTTTTTTTACTTCATCTTCTTCTCGATAGTGTTGAAGCCATCAAAGAAGTTGCAAAATACCGTATGCTATTCTTTTTTATGCATTTTTTCTATATGAATTAATTTACTTTTTGAATAAAGTGTCCTAGGAAGTGATTTTATGCTATTAAAGTTTAGAAAGGATATAAATAAAATGGTGGTGTGGCAGGTTGAAATCAGTGTAATGCCATTGGAATCAGCCTGTGAGTGTGGGAAGGCAATAGTAGAAGGGGGCCTGCCGTTGATACGAGTGGACCAAACTGTGGAAGGTGTTTTGCCTTGGCATCATGGATCGGTGGATTGGCTTCCTATTAATGCCTTGTAATTCCCACAATGAAGTACCCACCAAGAAGTTAACCCATTTTGTTAATGGACTAACCCAATTTTTGTCTCTTTAAATTTGATACGAGCTAAGGAGGTGACACTCAAGGAGTTGTTTTTCCTAGTGGTTCAATCACTCGAAGCAAGGCACGACAATTAAAATCAAAGATGAATGCTTTTGTCCAAGACTTTGTTGCTACAAATTTAAGTCATCATGTTCGTGACGTTGACAAATACGAGAATGCAATTCACTGGATCAATCTTGGATAGTGAATGCCCATAAATTGGTGGATTAATATTTTATGTATCTTATTATTATTATTATTTACTTAATTCTCATTGGTTGGGACATATCACTTATGAGTTAAGTAATTTTATTGGTTAGGTTATTATTTATTTATTTTCTTAAATAATTTTAAAGAGTTTTTATTATGATTCAATTACTTTTGAAAGAGTTTTATTAAGATTCAATTACTCTTATAATTTGCCTATAAATAGGCTTGCTTCCTACACATTGGAGGGAATAAAAAAAAGAAAGTATTTTGTTTTCTTCCAAATTTGTGTGAGGCAAATTTTTGAGAGTAGAGTGATTCTTCTCTTACTATTTAATTTGGAGTTTATTGCTTTCGAGGGTATTTCGAAGTTACAAATATTCAATTTTTTTCCCGTTCATCAGTGTTTCTAGAGGTTCTTCTAGGCGTTTCGTAAGGAGCCGCTCAATCATTGGCGTTTTTGATTACAAGTTAACCAAGGGTTCCATAAGACAAATCTATCTTTTTTTTAATTATTATTATTATTATTTAACTAATTTTATTTATTCTCATTTTATTTTTAATTTGTTTTTCTCTTGTGTCTAGATCCGAAATTTCCGCATCAAAATTACTCACAGCCAATACAATACTGAAGGTACCATTCATAAGCTGCAACCACAACTTCTCACGAATTTTTCATTCGAGTTTTGGGTTTCATTAAAAGCAATCCTCATTAATGATTATCATTTGAAAAGCATATTAAAGCTTAAATTATAAACTTAATTTACTAAGGTAGCTTTGAAAGTTTTCACTAGAATGATAATAATTATTCCTCTGCCAAAAAAAAAAACCATAAAAAGAGAGTCAAATGCAACTGACAGCAAAGGAGCATTATCAAAAAAGAAAAATAAAACACCATTAATGGTGATAGGAAAAAAAATGAACATTTCTAAGTCATCCTCTGAGCAGCTTCCTTGGCAAGAAGCTTCTCCTTTGCCTTGGTTTTGGCCTGTGATTTGGAGCCCATAACACCACCTCCCCACTTCTTCCTATTCTCCTCATATTTGTCATTGAAGTTTGCCTGTTCCCATTCATGTTTACACCATGTTAACCACCATTTCATTTCAATACTATGCTAACATTTATTTTGCAATAAACCAAAACTCATTTCCATGGAATACTCTTTGATCCTATTAATTCAAACTCGATGCAATCAAGGGGTATCCTCAGCTATTGCAATCAAGTTGACAGTGTGGTAGACGCTATCACACATGCAATCATACTCAATGAGATCTTCCATAATTTATAAAATTTAGTTAGAAAATACAGCAGGTGTAATCGTACCTTGATGGCCTCAAGGACTCTGCTGAACTCCAACTTATCCTCATTCTTAACTGTGGTCAAGCACAAAACGGCAGCAGTTTTCTTGTGAACAGTCTGCGGTATTAGGCATTAAACACAAATAAGTAAAACCAACTCGGCAAACTCGATGATCTGCAAAAAAGAAACTGAAAGGAAAAACAATACCGATCCCAAACGAGATTTCCCCTTGACAATGCAGTAAGGGACCTCCATCTTTCTGCATAATGCAGGGAGCCACACTACCAACTCTATGGGATCCACATCATGAGCAATAACTACCAATTGAGCCTTGTTCTGCACAAGCCAGAACAATGAAAACCATTGCTTTTCTTACTTTGAAGTGTATAACACAATGGATAAACTGATGAATTTAGAGGGCAACCTGCTCAATAAGGTAGGTAACATGGTTAAGACCGTATTTAACGACAATGGGTTTCTTAGACTCGGCAGATTTTCCTTCGGCTTCAGCCTGTGCTTTTTTCAACAGACGTTCCTTCTTGGCTGCCTTGTCCTCTGGCCTGTACTTGAGAAGCAACTTGAACAAACTTGTTGCTGCAAAAAGGAAAAAATATAATCTATGTTTAACCCCCAATTATTGTAATAAAAAAAAGGTATTTTAAAGAAAACCAATCTTAAATTATCGGTTCAGATTAGCATCTTCCACAACCAATTATTATAACTATCCATGACCTTTTAAACCATTAAGGTTTAAGCACATTTGAACTCAAGTTTTAAATGTGGCAATAGCAACGCTGCCAATTGAATTATGGCTCAATTGATAGGTTTAACAAGTTACTAATATAAACACCATGCTCTTAAAAAGAATAAACAATAAAATGGGAAAAAAAAAGCTTTGATAAAATCCATTCTCCCCCAATATAACAACTAACCCGAAAACATAGAAGTAATCAGAGGGCAATGAAAATAACTATTTAGAAATTCATAATTCACTCAAATTAAAATTTGTGGAACTAAAGAGTATGAACAAATTCTAATGCATACCAAGGTTCTTATCAAGAGTCTTGGTAAACTGGTTCAACGCTGGTGGGACCTTCAACCTCTGCTTAAGGATCCTCTTCTTCCTTTGGATTCGAACAACCTTCGGCCACTTCACAAATCGATGCAGATCCTTCTTCGGAGGTAAAGCTCCTCCGATACCGAACTGTTTGGGACGCTTCTCGAACAATGGATTAACATCCTTCTCCTAATATTCAAAATCAAAATGACAGACAGATAGTGAGACCACATTCAAATTAACGGAGAAGTTTAGGCAATAATTTAATGGTAGTAAGTACCGGCTGTTTCTTCTTGGCAAGAGCCACAACCTTTCCACCTCTCTTAGGGCCCTGCCACTCAACAACAAAGTATATAAAAAACACAATGATGAATCCTTTCAAACAAGCCGATCAATCCATAACTAACTTTAGACCATTTAAATTTATGAACAAGAGATAAGATTCACTTGTTTTAGTTCTATTTAAGGGAACTTGAGATCTACCAGGACAATTTCCAGCAAAGAACACAACACAAAAATTACATCTTTTAGCTAAACTAATAATTAAGCGAATCTTTCAGTGTTATCACTGATCACTACATTACAACAATAGCTTCCATGGATCTGCTCATTTCTGATAAAAATATCATTTTTTTTCCTAGAAACTTAAAAAATATGAACCAAACAAAGTGTTAATCCCATAACATAGTAGCAGAAATAATTTAATGAAGTTCATCAGAAAGAGGAAACTAAAAGAACATTTGTGGTGACAATTTGAAAAGGGAACAACAAAAAGAAAGAGAAGAACCGAAATGAGGTTTTAGAATTACCATTTTTTGAACCTTCTTCTTCCAAGCTTCCGTAATTAAAAATCTAAACGGCGGAGGAAAACCCTACAAAGAACAAAGCAACTAGGGGGGCTATATAAGAACATGAACAATGTTTGGGCCACTGTTACAAACTGTGGGCCTCGTGGGACTCTTTCCACATTTTGCAATTTTTTAAAAAATATTTATGATTGTATTTTGCTTTTTTTTTATTTGGATAAGTGTATTTTGAGATTTTCATATTTATATAATTTTTGATATATTTTGCATTAATTTTTTTGAAATGTCTAATGTACAAAAAATTTGTTTTGGTATTATTATATAATAAGGGTAATTGAGTTGATGTGAAAAGTTACATGTTACTAATTTAGAAATTTTTTATTTTTGAGTTGGTAATGATATGCAAGAAAGAAGAAATTTACTCAATTTAAAGATTTATATTAGATACACTTATTGTGTATATTATAATCAATATATTATAAATAATATTGGAAGTCAAATTTGATAAAATATTCGAATACCAGTTGAAGTTATTGGTTGTATTAAAACACATGAATCGAAATGTATAAATCAAGTCCTACCATTACTCTAGATTGAATTGTGAGTACATTGATCTATGTGATAGTCCGTATTAGGTTTGAGCTAACTTTTAATGTCTAATATAATGGATAGTTTAAATTAATATATAATTTAATGGATAGATTGATGAAAGTAGTTTTTGAAGAATCTTTTTAAAGTTTTTGGTAGTAACTAGTAATTTAAAATTTAGAACATAGCTGAGGACTTCTTGTGGGCTAGACTTGAAAAAAAAAATTTCATGAAAATCTTTGGATATAAAATTTTAGCTGCGCATAGCAATGAATGGTTCCATTGTGTAGTGTTATTCATTTTGAATTAGGTTTTGCTGAAATATCTTTGAACAGTTGTGGGTTTCATCTGCCTTCTACAATGCCATATGAGTCATGAGAGCATTTTAGTGGTGATCCCAAAAGATTTTGGCCTTATATGAAAACCATTCTTTTCAGAGATGAACATAAATTCATATTGATTCTTGTAAAGGTAAGGATTAATCAAGTGATGCTTTAAGTATTGAAAAGTAATAAGCCCTTTCATATATTTCAATCAAAGAAATTCGAATCCAAAGGTAGCTCTTGTAAAACATCCGATGTTGCTTCTAGTAGTGTAAGCATGCACTAATTTCTTTTTATTCAATTGCTTATATCATCATATTTGAGGAAAAAGGAAGCTTTGAGGTGCCATTTTGGAGGCTATTGGATATGGATACGATGAATTGAAGTGCAAGTCACCATGATATTGGGTTTAAACCTTCAAGCATGCTTCAAATCCTACACTTTACTACACCACCACCAATTCAACGCATATTATCACAAACAGTAACGACCAGTTCTTCAGTACTTAAAAAAATTACTTCTGATTCTAAAACTACTTTTAAAAGAAAAACTGTGAAGAACAAATTATTCTTTCTTAATTTTTTAACTTTTCAGAAGAGCTTTTCAAAAGCACTTCTGAAAAAGAAAAGCTAAAAATTTTAACTTTTCTTCTCCTAAAAATACTTTTGATACTTAATTACTTTTTTACCCCTCCAATAACATAATACTTTCCTTTTTCTTTCTTTATGCTTAATTACAAATATATTAAAATCATTAATTAAAAATAAAAAATATTTTTTAAAATGCTAATTACAAATATTTAATAATTATATTTAAATATTTAAAATATAGTTTATACATTCTAAATCTAGAGCAGCAACAAGCATCATAAACATAAATTGGCATCAAAGCCAGAAACCAAAAGTATTTCCACATTTCATAGACAGCTATACATACCATATTAAAGCATGAACATCAACTACAAAATATCTACCCTGTGGCCAGTTCCTTAGTTCCGATTTACCTGGCCATGTGTACCACAAAAAACACCTTCATACAGAATGCCTGCTGTCTTCCATTTGTTTCCTAAAGTTTACTCAAAAAGACCCATAAAATCCTGCCTGCAACAGCAACCCTATCAATCATCAAAACGGACCCCATTTCTTCTCTGCAACTTCCAAAATACTAACACAGATTAGCTTCTCTTCTTCCTCATCATCACCATCCTTTCCCACTTGGAGCAACACGTCAACATCATTAACTCCATCATGATTCTCTCTTGAAGGACCAGAAGCCGTACTAGGATGGACCGGTTCTTGCTCAACTCTTTCACCATCGCCAACGCTCCCCTTCACTGATGGAGGCAAATTGGTTTCCTTAATCTCCGCTTCCTCATCACCCTTCACCCTCGGATTGGCCCATGAAGGGAGTACACGTTTCCCCAGATTCCTTCCTTCATGGCTGCTAACCCTAACCCTAACGCTTCCTTCCCCAACTTCAAAATTAGATCCATGATTTTGCAGATTTTGAATCTCTATTTCCGGCGTACCTTCAGGAGATGGATCAGAGTTCTTGAACCACTCCAGCAATTCCTCGGTGTCGGTGTCGCTCATAGCCGTAGCTTCAATAGCCTTTGCTTTCAATCTTTTCGAAACTCCATTCTCTTCTTCTTCCGTAACCCTCTTACTCTTCCTGCCGCTGTTCGCCACAGCTTCACAATCAACGATCACTGGATCATCGTTGTTGTTGCAGTTATCAGAGGAGGCGTTAGTCGACCTGGACTCAGGAGGGGTGTGGAAGACTTCTTCATCTTCAGAAATGTCAAGAGCAGGTAATATCACGACGTCGGTGGAGTTGACCGGATTTTGGAAGGCAGCATCGGAGTTGATGTCGCAGTCGGAGTCGGAGTCGGAGTCGGAGAGCCCAAAATACGGACCGTATTCTACGGTGGTTATGTCAGAGGGGGAGGAGTATCGGCATTCCTCGAGTATCCAAGCAAAAGGATCGGGTTCCATTCCCTCGACTATTTTGAAAAACAACTAGTGAAGTGAAGCAAGAATGCCTTTTCCGGCAGAATTTATAAACATATAAAAACAAGCGCCACAAAACATTTATAAAATAAATAAAATCAAACCAATATAAAATGGTAAAATAACCATGAAGCCCCCATAATAAGAGTCGAATTACATTTTATTCTATTTACCAAAAAATATTATACTTAAATTAAAGAGTAAATTGATATTTTCATTAGAAATTTCATTTACCTCTACTATTAAAATTAGTCCTCCTACATTAACATAAGAAAAATGATAATTTTCTCTTTAATTTAACATATATAATTAAATTTCTAATACAATACTCTCTATAAAATTTTTACCATATAAAATATGAGCGGACTAATAATTAGAATAAGTCTAATTAAAATTCATACATTGCAATTCAACATTTGTCAAAAATATCAAAAATTCATTGAGTTTATTTTACTTATCTTTTTACTTTACACTTTTATTAATTATTGCGTTCAAGAGTCTTTTAAATTCTATTTTAATCAATTTAATTTTATTGATTGAAGAGATAAAAATATTGCATTTTTAATTTATAAATAAAGTAACAAAATACTTAAGTAAAATCTTGAGGATAGTGAGAAGTTACAAGTAAAAATATAAAAAAAAATATTCAGCTAACAATTTTTTTAAAGTCCCTAACAAAGAAAAAGAAATGACTTTTAAAATTCCATAACCGGGAGCTAAATAAACACCCTTCTTTTTTTGACAAAGTATCCCAACTATGAGTTTATAAACAAAAAGGATCTGCACAGGCAGATTAATCACCAAATCACAAATAAATAGGAAATGGCCGTCTTTATTTTGAAGTTCCAAAACCAATATGACTTATACAAACTTGTAATCTAATTCTGGCAACCCAACACCTCGGGTTTACACCCTAAATCCAAGGATAGACCTATTGAGGTCGGTTTGTAACTGTGGACAAACTCCCTAGATGTAGCTCGCCGAGGGTCTTTGTTGGTTTTCCTTTGTATGGGAGGGCCGGTGGCAAATCCCGATGACGTGTTCAAAACCGATGAGCTGAAGGGAGTGTTGTTCACACCAAAAGATGTGATAGAGCCCTTAAGCGATGCATCTGCGTCTAGTGAATGCCCAACAGCTCCATCTTGATGAGGTGGTGGGAATTTCTCACTCCTGCTCTTCCCATTTGTTTGTGTCATTACTCTCCTTTTCTGGAAACCAGCAAACAAAGAACGTGGCTGAATCTCATAAGATAACCTTGGGAACAAAAACACATTAAACATGCTAAATTATAAGAGGAAGGTATGCTCGTATTTGGTCTTCAACCTAAATTATGTTACTTGGACACGGGTGTAAGTTGAGTACAAGTATGCATCCTGTACGACTGTGTTCAATTTCTTAAAAGATGAGAATGTGAGCAAAGTCTCCTACTCACATCTAATTTTGCTTGAATCTCTGTATTTGCTTCGGGGGCTGGAATTGCCCGACTAGCACGTTCACCAACTCTAATTCTCCTGGTGCCATCTACTGCATTAACTTTGCTGTCTAGACCTCTTAACCTATATACAAGAAAGATATATCTCAGCTATCTCTATATAGCGGAACTTACCAAAGAAAACGAAAGGTGATAAAAGTAAGTCCGCTAACCTTCTCGCTTCTTCAGCTCTCAATTTTACATCCATGTCTTTACAGGGAGGAAACTTTGGCAAACTGGATGGCTCACAAGCGTATGGTTCAGTGGTAAAGAACTGCATACAGAAAAGCAAATAGTTCACAAAATCGTTTGTAGCAAAGGATATACATCATTCAAGTCCCAGGAATGCATGAAATGCTCTTGTTTTTGTTATCTAGCTCTAGCAATGTAAATCAATAGAACTGTCTTTCTATATGCGAATATAGATACAAGTACAACACAAATATTGACTTGCTTGAAAGATGCATTAATAAGCTAATATCACTCACTTCACTTTTAAGAGCTGCAATAGCAGTACTTCGTTCTTCGGGGTCTATTGAAAGAAGAGTTTCAATTAGAGGTAAAGAAGAAGATGGGAAGTCCTTGAAGGTTTCCGCTATACAGCGTTTGTATGGATGCTGTAGCTTAAAGAGTGTAGCATTCGGTAATTTGGATTTCTTCCAATATTCCTTAGAAGGGGATCCACACAACTTGAATATCTTATGCAGTTGTTCAACCTAAGCACGATATAAATCCAGTGTTAGCCGAAAAGAGAAAAGGGGAAGAATTTTATCAACATATAGAAAACAATACAGTACCAAATCAAACAAACCAGAAGCATTAGTGGTTACAACACAAATACCAAACTAATTAGATTTCAAGACTTTCCAAGAGTAACACACAGTTCATTGGTATATGATAAAATATACATATTCATTTGACTTGACAAGCAGTTTGCAACAATGTTTAACAAAGCATTATTTTTGTTGTCAATCGGCACTAGTTAAGAAATCACAAACCCAGAACATTCAGAAACGAGCTTATTAAGAGCTGCTACAATGTTCAATTACCAATGGCCGTATCAAAAACTATTCTAAGGCTGAGCTGACTATATGCAATAGTATACCATACATGGAAATCTATTATGGTAAGCAACATGTAAGAAGAAATATTTCTAAGCATGACTACATGATGGCTTGCACCACCATTAACTCACATTCCATCAGATTCACAAAAAATCAAAGATCCTATAGGGATAAAAAAAAAACAGAAAATGAATACCTCTGTTCTTGCTGGCATTATTGGCTTACCATAAAAGAGCTCTGCCAAAATACAGCCTGCACTCCAGAGGTCAACCCCAACACCATAATAAGTTGTACCGAGAAGTAGTTCAGGTGGACGGTACCAGAGAGTGATTACTCGATTAGTCAAGGGCTGCTTCTGTTCGTAAAAGGTAGCGAGTCCGAAATCAGCAATTTTTAAAATCCCTTCATTGTTAATAAGCAGATTGGAACATTTGATATCACGATGCAAAACGCCTTGTTTGTGGCAATGCTCTAGCCCTGAAAGTAACTGCTTCATAAAGCATTTAACCTGCCAGAGGGAAGATTCATCAAAAGAAATCGATCATCTAATTTTGACATCTTCAGCCACATAAAACTTACCACCCGAAAACTGAAAATTTCAAGTGCATAATTCCAGAAGCCATAACGAGCCTTGCAGGGGAATTTCAATATATATTTCTGCAAGATGCTGATAAAACCCGATTCTATCTTGAAATTAAGCATTTAATTTGAGGTAGGCTTAACCATTTCCAATTTACTACTGGAAATATCTTCATATACAGCAACATATGTACAAACTACCACCATTTCGAAGCACTTCTCCAATTCATGCAACAAATATCAAAATTCGGAAATGAATCGAAATTCTGATGCAAGCAATTGATTGTTACAAGTTTATATGCTTCAAAATTTCACAAAACATAAATATTGTTTCAAAGGAATTTAACTTAAAAAAGAAAGGTGAGAAATCACCGTGATGAGATAAGTAAGCTGTTAATGGTTCATCAGTTCTATTTATCAGCTTGTTCTGTTCCCAGAAACCAAAAGATAGATTAACAGCTACATGCTGTTAGCCAATTATTTTTAAAAAGTAGCCTCTTTTCTTATCTTGTTATTTCTCATTCACTCCATCTAGAAACTATCCAATTAAAGTTATAGTTCAAAAGAAAATGGAAATCTAATTCCGGAATTTGACAAGAAGGAAATTTCCATGAAGTTGCATGCCCAAAAATAGTACAAATATAAAGATATTTAACAAGCTCAAAAGATAAAATGGGACCCAAGTAGCTACAGATATGCCTGAGTACCTTCAAAAGTCCACAAGAAGCAAAACACAAAAAAGTACAAGAACCATGTAGTTCCAAACTTTGTCACTCGGAGGGGTGTTTCTCTAAGACAGGAAAGTTCAATTCTTCTAAGCGTTTTCATATATTTGGAGGGTCCTGAGAGGATCATATCGCCATAGGTCCCAAAATCTCATATAGACACGCAAGAGCAAGATATGGAGCCATTTGAAGAAAGAATGGTAGTACCTGAGGCTCAGTGAACTTAACCCCTGGCGAGGCAGTGAGGCCGGCGAGATCGTGCTCCATGTAATCGAAAACCAAATAAAGACTAGAAGACATTCTTGAAGTAACTAAACCTTCAAGCTTGATTACATTGGGATGGTTCAGCTTTCTTAATACAAGAATCTCTCTAGCCATAAACTTCACACTTTGTGGGTCTAAATTGTCAAACCTAACCTTCTTTAATGCCACTATTTTCCCTGTTAATAGATCCCTGGCTTTGTACACATTGCTATAAGTTCCTTGTCCAATCTTTAAAAGTAGAAAAAAAGAAAAAACCAAGTTGTTAGGATTAAAATGATGATAGAAAAAAGGAAACTAAAAGTTTGATACCTTGTCAAGCTTCTCGAAGGTGCTGGCGTGTCTCGGGGTCCAGTCATTGATGGCTTCCCCAATGACGTCTATTAGCCAAGAAGGCCACTCTTGTTGGTTCGCGTCCTGTGGCGTTCTCCGTCTCTCCGGAGGCGGAAGTATAACCGGGAAATCTCCGGTGTGATTCTCTTTTTGCTGGTGTTGCCTCCGCCTCCCTTTCTGTTTGACATCGACGACGCCGTCAACGGCGTCAGTTACTGAAACTACCGTGGATGGCTCGTTAGATCTCTGGCGACGACGAGTACGAAGACGACGTGGAGTTGAGGTGGGGCGATCCGATGGAAGTGATTTTGATTGCTTTCTGATGATGCAACCCATAATATCAAGGCAAATGCATGGCGGCCAATAATGCATGAAACGGAAAAAGTATTAAGAGTTAAACGAAAAAAGACTGAAGGTTAAACGGCGGGCTTCAAAGGAGTTAGAAAACCAATGGAGGTCTCAAACTTGAAGCAGGTTCTAATCTAAAAGAGAAAAATAAAAAGAAATAAAAAGAGAAATCCCCGCGAAGGAGACGAAGGTAGCATAGCTTAACAGAGACACTGAGTGGGAGAGTCCTGTTTTATTTGTTTACTTTTGGTTTTTAAAAGTAGGCGCTGACTCCACCAAAACTACGGAATTGCCACGTACGAAAATTGCGTAGACGACGATCCGTTGATTCGTGTCGAACGTACATATATTATAATAATGCTTTTTCCCTTTTAATTTTCTTTTGCACTAAAAAAATAGTCCTCTTTTAAAATTTTCAAATATTTTAATTTTAAAAAAAAAGTTGATGTTAATGGGTAGTTACCAGCAAACATATTTGTAACATTTCCCTTCATAATAATTACTTGCCATCTGAACTTTGATAATGAATGTCTTGTTTTATAAAATATGTTTTAAGTTGTGAAAATGATGGCCAAAAAGAAAGCTGGATTAAGACTTTTAAGTAGCGGTTGAACTAGATTTGATAAACTTTAATTATTTTTAAAATACATCAATTAATTGTTTGTGGTTGATTATAAATGAAAACTCTAATTTTAATATTTTTAAGAGATTAGAATATATGGCATATGCGTGATTTATGCCAATCTTTTGATTTTCGGTCAATATAAATCAAAGTCAAACGTCGCTAAATTAATGCCAGAATTAATGTCCGATTCATACTTTATATTTCTTTTCTAAAATTAACATCTTATAATGCAATCCAAAATTTAATATCATAATTCCATATTTTCTTTAATTATAGTATATTCTAAAGATAAGTTGAATATTCCATAGTATAATTTGAAAGCATACTAATATAGCAAATTCACGGTTAAAAAATAAGATTTTTTAATTAATTTGACAATATGATTTAAAGTCTAATGATTATAATATGAAAAGATTAAAGTTAATAAATCCCTTTTAAATATGAGTGCTATTTGATTAAATTTTTAAATAAAATAAGAATTATGATTTAATATTAAAATTAAATTAGCAGAGTTAAATCAAATCATCATAATATTTGGTGAAGAGAAGGCTAGTTATCATGAAAATTACGTATAAATGGTACACCTTTACTACTCATATAGACGTTCTTGTTTTGGTTACTATAAATTTATTTTATCAACCAAAAACATTACATTTCCCCATCAACTGCACTTCCCATGCATCTCCAATCTCCATAAGCACCGAAAGCTGAAACGAAGAGGATCGGAAATCGTCCGAAACCGGAACCACCGAATCTCGAGGTGTGATGGAGGAGGACCAAGGAGATTAACTTGGAGAGAGTAGGTGATAATGGATTTTTTGGAAAAGCTGGTAGGGTTGATGGGGAGAGAGTTTGGGTTGGCAAAAGCGGGGAAAGAGCAAGGGAAGAAGCAGAGACGTTGAGGGATGAAGGGAAAGTGGAAGATTGTTTGGGGTTTTGAAGTTGATGGAAATGGATTTGACTATGGTGAAAGTTGCTGTTAAAGATGAGACCACTCAAGGTCTCCGGATGAAAGAACACAGGAAGCTATGAAACACATGCAAAACACCAACCAGCTAACAGGCTAAAGCTAGGTGCAGGCTGGCCATTCTTGTTGATCTGTTTCCTTTATTTTGTTAGGTTTTACATTTTCGTTATAAATTCTAGTGTTAAATATCAAAATTTGTAAAGTGTTGATTACTCCTACCTGTTTTTGGTAATTGATAGCTTAAATTTTATTAATTTCTGTTCTTGATTCATTTAAGACATTGACTCATACTTCATACACATCAAATTTTGAATAAGAATTTCAAATCCGGCTTCATCTACCCTAATCCACAATAATGACTGTTGATACACCAAACGTGGAAAGATGGTACTACAAATTTGAAAAGGTTTGGATATAAGATTTTCAATTAAATATTTTGAGTGTTTTCATCTCACAAATTAGGAGGATGGATGTTTCAAACTCTTATACCAAAGTTTAGAAGTACATCCGCTTTACTATAAAAGAAAAAGAAAAAACCAATTAATTTAATTGGTTAGCAGTTTTTGAATTATTTTTAAATTATTTATATATTTATAATAAATAATAAAAATTTAACTGTATAAACCCAAGTCAATATCTCAAAATTAATTAATAAAAAACCGAATCAAAATCGTTTAATTAATTTTTTAAATAAAATCAATCAATTTTTTGTTAAAAAAAATGTTTAGAGTAAACCAATTACACTCCCTACATATGATATCATAGGATGAATGTAGAGCTAGCTACACATAGCAGGTTCTAACATGTTCCATTTATGGCGTTGGAAAGTCAAAATTTCATAATTTCGAGCCAAGTTTCCTCTTCCTTTTATAGGAAAAGAAAAATCCTATACGGATATGGAATAGGGTCGTAAGTAAGGGCAAATAAGAGTTTTGCCCCTTTTTAACTAAATGAGAAATTTGGTTTTTAGTCTCTTCACAAAATTAAAACATACAACCTTTTTAGCTTTTGGTTTTAATTTTTAGTTTTAATTCCCAACCCTTTGTATATAAATAAATTTATATAAAATTGAGCATACGCATCTAATTAAAACACATATCGTAGGTTGGGATTGGTTTGCCCTTCTCATACGGGAAAAGGTTGCATCGGAGACCACTTACGTCAAGGAGTAGAGCAAAGGTCTGTTTGGTACTTGGAAAACTAAACTAAACTTTACATTTACATTACGTACGGTTTACCATATCTCTGCTTCTTTGGCAAAAAATCAAACATTTTTTTTTCTTCACGTTTTTATTGCGAATACCATGTTGGAAATCCTTTAATTCATCTGTGCTTTGCTTTTCATGCCCATTCATCGGCCTCTACAAAATAAAATAATATAAAACCCATTTGATTCGATTGGGTGTGCAAATCTTAAATAATAATAAATTATTAATTTTGTCTCATTACCTAACATCACGATACACTTTTTTGAAATTAAGTGGAGTGTGGAGTACATTCTTTTTTGAAATTCGAGTCATTATTTTTTACGATTTGTTTATTCTTCTATAAATAACCTCCACGTGAACTTAACCCCTCAGCTATTCTGCAGTTTCTCTTCACTGTTTACGATGGAAATCAAGGAAGCCAACGTTCGAGCAAAGGCACCTAACAAAACAGACAAGTTTGTCTTAGCTACACAAATCTGTTTGAGAATTGCGGCGACTGCGACAGCAATGGCCGCCGCATGGGTGATTTTCACTGCAAACCAAACTGTTGAAGTTCTCGGCATGTCTTTTGATGCTCGATATAGCTATTCACCTGCTTTCAAGTAAAACAACTCGAGCTGTTTTATTATGTGATATATTCCAGAGCTCATATAGTGTTAAATAATATCCTCCATTTTTTGCTCTCTTTTTTTTCAGGTTCTTTGCCTATGCAAATGCCATTGCTTTCGGTTTCAGTTTGATGTCGTTGTTCTTTATGTTCTTTGCCCGCCATGCCTTGACTGCTACTATCTACTTCTTCTTCTTCCTACACGATTTGGTATATAGTGATGGTTTTAATATAAATATGTGATATGTCACGCTTTTTTCTTTTTTCTTTTTTGATAATCCGGCGGGGTTTGGGACATTGCAGATGATGATGTCTCTGGTTCTTTCCGGTTTGGCGGCAGGGACGGCGATCGGAATGGTAGCACGTGACGGTAACGGCCACACTGGTTGGATTAAAATCTGCGACCGTTTCGAGAAATTCTGCGACAAGGTGACCGTTTCAATGGCACTGTCGTATGTTGCAGTGGTTTGCTTGCTGGTGCTTACCGTCATGTCGGCCGGCAAGTCTAGACAAATCTAAAACGGGATATAAATTTGGAGAAGATGGGGTGAGGATGATGACTCATAGTTTTGGTGGGTGATGATGAAATTACTGAACTTTCATCATTAGTGGGTTGGTATCTATTAGCCTTAAGCGTGCAAGAATAAGAGCGACAGATATTGTCGTTCATACCAATTAAAGTCGGGTTCTGAGGACTATTTTGTGGGTATGGGATGTAAGCGGGCTGGGTTTCTGGAGCAAAATTAAGCAAATTTTAAGTCCAAAAGTGTCGATTTCAGTCCACTGTTGGTTTTATTAGCTTCAAGTCCAACCATAGTAAGTTGTTATCACTCTTCTCTATGGATCGAGTCCAGATTAATTTTATTTTTTATTTTTACTTAAGAGTTAAATCCACTATTTATTTAAAGTGTAATATTTAGAAGTATTATTTAGTAGGGGGAGATTTTGAGGTTCCAAATTTGAATCCCATCTAGATATAAAAAAAAAAAATTGAGGCTACATGTGAAGATTCGGGAGGAATTTATCATTTATGAACCGGGAAACTTGCATAATTTAAAAGAAAATTCAAAGGTTCCAGACACAAATTCCATAGGTATTTGGCAATAGCATCTCTCAAGTCGTATGGCTAAAACTACTCACATCACTTCCACCGCCTAATATTCTTAAAACCATCTCCCAAATCTGAAAGGGTGTACCCCATTCCCCGGGTATGCTTTTCCAAGTCCAAGTGTTTGAAGGAGAGCCAAGTGAGCTCGCTCCTTTGTCACGAAGACAATAGTGAAACACCCCTGAGAAGGGAGATGTCATGAGGAATGATTGAGATGCCATTACGATTAAAGAAGGTGTGAACATTCTCTCCCTCATGAACGTCTTCTAGCTTCGGACGATACAAATAACGGGAAAACATAAGCCTTTTCCACTCAATAGAGAATTCGAAGGACTCCTCCAACTTCAACTCTGCAATGATATACTTCTTGGGATCTGGTTTCAAGCTCACCACCCTCCATAGATAAGCTGCTCTGTTCCCTCCTTCCCGATCATATTTACTAAAACAATGCCACGTTAGGCCATGTACCCTTTTGTCCACATTTGATTATGAATTCAATTATCAACCACCATGAGCTCCCCACTAGTTGTCCAGGTGCCAAATAGTAGGAATTTAACAAATCCACGACTAATTGGTAAGGTGGCAAATGAAACCCTACTTTCAACAAGTATAACGATAGGTAAAATCTTGTCTTCCCCACCATAATGCGGCCCAAACCAAAGCTCAAGCTATGATTCCCTTCTAAAATACTAAACTCATACTTAAGATGTTTTGTGAAGAGACCCTTTCATCTTAACGCCTTTCGCATTTCCTGTTCTGTTGCATTACACTGGTTTATTGTAATCTCTTAAGTGTTTAAGGATTTTTTTCCCTTTTTGTTCTCAATTGCCAAAGGTCTTTTCGGATTGACCATGGCCACCTTATTAGCCATCGCCACCCTATTATCGACTGTAGAAGACCTACCTCCACCCCTTTGCGACAAAGCCCAACTAGTTCTTCCACCTTTCCTTGCGAGTTTGACAATTTTTCAAAAAAATCATGAAAGCAACAAAAAATAAATAAAGAAAATCCCTAACTATAACTACGGAGAAGAAATCGCAATCGAAAAAGGTGTAATAATTAAAAGACAACAAAATGGTTTAAGGAAGACGAGAACTTAAATTTATAGGCTTTTTCAACCTTCCTTCATAAATGCACTGTTTTGGTTACGAGAGCCATGATCAATAACATTAGACCACCTATACAATGTCAAATACTCCTTCATGGTTACTATTTCCCAAAGCTTCGCATTTATGTTTATCCTTCTATAATATGATATTCTTTCATCTTCTCCTAAAGGACAAACCTTAATCTAAATTCATATCATATATCACAAAAAGCCACTTTATAACCTCCTGTTTGATTCGGTGAGGGAGGGGAGGCTATTATTATATCCCTCCACCACTCAAACAAGTGCTACACCAAACACATTGTTGACTTCTGTGTTGACTTTTTTATCCCAACAAGCCACCCCAACCTCAATACCTTTAAGTTTGACATTCATTCTATCTCAGAGGAGCCATCCACCCTAGTTCAAGTGTGAACACTACCCTAGTGTGAATATACTTCCAATATAATGAGTCTATTTAGGCATAACTACCTCGTACTGATAGAGCCCCATTATATACGAACATGATTATTCTTTACGCATTTTGTGGAGCTAAATGTATATCCTGACACGTTATACCAATTGGCAAGAGGACCTCTCCTATAAATACCTTGAAGAAAGATGGAGAAAGTATCAAACTCTAAATACCCTAAAGTTACTCTGTGCAAACATATTTTCAATCAGTCTGTCCTCTTGTCACAGCTCTAGCTCTTGACCTCTTTAGATGAACCAACTTCCATCATATAACTGTGATCTCCTTCTTGTCATCCTCCCTTGTTGTACTCAGTATTAACAAGACCCACCTTAAATAAATATATTCTAGTTATAGTAGCTGCATTAATTATTTAATTCAGTACTTGTAAGAAAAAATTATTTTGAATAGAACTTTTAACTTATAGAAGAAAAGAAAAACATTGTTATGAGCTCTCAATTAGTTGAAAAGCTAAATCCTAAATGTAATGTAAGAAAAGCTCCCTTCAACACAGGCACATGGTGTAGCGTTTTGCAATCGGACGCCTATAATCCGATAATAATAATAAATTGCTCCATCCTTGGTGTCTAAGTTTAATAGAACGAACAGCTTAAGCACGGTTGTGCATTTGTTTATTCTTCCTTTCCTCAAAGTCGGTATTCAGCTGCTGCCGCATTTTTTCAACAGAATGGGATCCTCCGCGAAAACACACGACATGGATCACCAACTTCTATCCCTTCAAACACGCCTTCCGCATCCGAAATAAGAGAATCTAAACTTGCTAAATGTAAAATTTTAAGAGCTTTAAATTTCGAATCCTTTGTTTTTGGAATAACCAAATTATACCGATGAAATTTAAAGGTAAAATTCTGCCATAAAACTTTATACTTCGTATAAATTGTGAATTTAGTACTTATACTTAAATTTGGTCATTTTCAATCCCTATATTTTAGAATTTGAAAATTTTAATCCTAACCAAATTCATTAAGTTAGGTTTTCTTATTTTTAAATTTAAAGTATCAAACATATTATCACATGTGTAATCTTGTTATTTTCACATATTAGCATAAAAAAAATCAGTTAATAGATTTAATGACTATTGGTGAACGTGGACTAAACTTATAACTTTACGCATAATGCAGGACTAATAACGTAATTTAACCGTTACCATTGCATCAGGACTAAAATTTCAAAATTTAAAAAGTACAGAGACTAAAATTGATCAAATTATAGTATAAGTACTAAATTCATAATTTACGCAAAATATAGGGTCAAATAGCAAAATTTAAATCCTAAACAATAAGATTTATGAGAGTGTAGGTGCCGACTAAGCTGTGGAGTCGGGTCCCATTTTTTGGTTTTTATAAAATAAAAAAAGCAAAGTCAATGTGGAAACTATTGTTAAGAGAGGGCAATAACAACAGAAGAAAAGCACATGGTGAAAGAACATGTTCACATGCTTCACATCCACACCTTGTTACATACAGGAAGTGACCCACAAAGATTGATAGGCAAACATGAAGCTATTATAAAAGAAATCAATATAAGGACTTAGTCTTTGTGAAATTTCCAAGAACCAAGAGAAGTTATCTAGGACTAGCAGGTTCAATATAGTTAAGACTTAGTCATCAACAACAACCCCTTTCTGAAAGTCAATAAGAACTCAAGAAATTATAAGACCAGCAGATTCAATATCATACAACTTGATTCATGTATAGATGTAAACTCATTGAATTAGGTGACCAAACCAAGATTATGAGGCCTATGAAGAAACTCCTTTTCATTACCAGTTACACTCTAAATCTAAGCAAATCAACATTCACCATGAACAAGAAATTTTAAAGTAAAACACGAGTTTTGTACATACAGTTCAATGTACCAATTTTGCAGATATCTTCCATTGCTATGGTCTGGCAAAAACGCCCCAAATTTTACCACGACCAAGGCTCTCCAATAGCTTTTTAGCTCCTTCAACATTCATTTCCACAAGTTTCTGCAAGTAAACACAAGCACCAGCTGCAACCATTTGCTTCCTGCAATTTTTTGAACTTACAAGCTCTGATAAGATGGAAACAAGGTATTTTTTATCCAAATTTTGAATCCAAGGATCCAATAACTGCACCGCGTTTACGATCCCTCTCTCTTCGTTTCGGAAAACCTTTCGGTTTCCGGTGTACAATAGGAGCGACGACAAGGCCATTGCAGCTGCTTCTTTTTCTTCAACAGCTTTCCCATCTAGCATTTTGATCAATGCTATTGTACATCCACATTCACCCATTTCTTTCCTTGTTTTCGAGTTAAACCCGAGCACGTAAACAGCTCTAGCAGCTGCAATTCTTACAGCTAAAACCCGACAGTTTAGAGCAGACTCGAGGCGGGGAATGAAATCTTCAGCAATTAGAGCATCTGCAATGTGTGGAGAAGAAGCTAATTGCCTAACGAAATCCACAGCGACTTCAAGACTTTTGGGATTGGGAGATGAATCCCAAAAATTCTTCAAACATTCAATCCCACCTTCCTTAACAATCAAAAGCTTCAAATTTTCATCATCAGAAACTAAATTACATAAACAACCAATGGAATTTTCTTGTGCCAGGGCAGTCCCAGAAGCAGCAAGGCCGATTAAAACAAAAACCGCGTTTTCTTCGATGAAATTCTCTTTAATTTCATCGAAAGAAGCTAAAATTTTCAAAACCCCAGATGCAAAAGCTTGAGAACCCGGAGTACCAGCTTGGCAAATCTCTAAAAGTGACGAAATCCCACCCCTGGAACCGATTGCTCTAGCGTTTTCCTTTGAGAAACTTAAAGCTTGTAAAGCAATGCAGGCTTTTTCTTTGGCGAAACAGCTTCCCGATTCAAGAACTCGAAGCAGGTGGTTCAAAAGCAATAGGCCTTCAGCGATCAATACATGTTTACTTGATTCCACTGATGATACCCGTGAAATGACGGCAACTGTTTTCTCTTTTATTTCTAATGAGCTCGAATCTAGTAAACGGACTAACACGGGAACCACACCCTGCGCCACGGCTATCATCACGTTTTTATCGTCCTCTTGGAGTAAGCCTAGAAGCGAGTCCATGGCTGAGTTCTTTGACTCGGTGGTTCCGATTTGCAACCGAGTTATCAAGTTCCTCGACTCAACTCGTACAGCTTCTTTCTTTGAAGAAACCGTGACCCCACCGTCTTGAAGGACTCCACTCCGAATCAAAATCTCGCTATCTTTGATATGTCGATCTAATTTAGCCAATACCGCATCGATATCGCTCTGGGTCCTGAGTTTTCCCTCGGCCAAATCGGCGCTTTGACATTTCCGAGAAAGCGATGAAGCCTCATTCAAGGTTTGAGAAATGGAACGAAGAAGGTCGACGGCGAGTGGGTTAGACAAAGAAGCGGGAAACTCGGAAAACTCGGCCAGTTGAGCACCGAGACCAGAAAGTTTGGATTTGATCAAAGCCCATTTGCCTTTGAAATTGTTGATGCTTTGGATTTGCTCCAAAAGAGAAGCCAAAAGACGATTCGAAAGAGACATTGGGTCGTCGTTTTCGAGTACTTTCATGGCGGGAGCGGACAGATTATTTGCTTCGCTACCCAAAGTTTTCTTGTGCAGTGAACAGAGAGAAAACCAAAAGGGGTGAAAGGGGAAACTAAGAATAATTTAGGGTTTAGAATTAGAATCTTATGAATCTGTAAAAGAGAGTGAAAGAGTGTTGGGAAACGACGAAAACAAGCACACCAGCAAGCAGTGTGTATTAGCTGGGATTGCCGAGATATACTGTGAGAGAAGGCTGGTGTTGTTTGACTACCACACGCAACTATGGAGCGTGCAATTCACGATCATTTGACTTTTCCAATTTCGGAATAACCGGATAATATTTACTCTTTTTTTTTAATTTCTTTTTACTAGAATATACCATCTTGGTCTAATTTGCTTAATTTTTTATTAAATTATATTTTGGGGCTTCATGTGGCTGATATTATATGAATGGTTAGTAAAAAATCGAAATGTAGGGTTGTAAGGTTTCTATTTTATAACTTAAATGTTTTTATCTGATTTGGATTTTAAATATTTTTGGTAAATATGTTAATTGAATTAGTAAAATTTTAAATTTATTATTTAATTAAAGTTTTATTTTACTATATATATATATATATTAATATGTATAATTTATTATCTTCATCAGTTGTATATTTATACTATTATTCAAGTTCTCGATAAGTTGTTATTACAAGTCAACTCGAAATTAACTCACAATTCATGACAATACCATGATAAACAATTGTATAACATTTAGTATTGTTAATTTGATGTATTTATATGTTTAAATTTATTATACTTGCAATTTAATCTCATCTTTTATTTTAATATCATAAATACTTTGTTTGTTATTATGATTAATTTATTTCAAACCATACGTTTTTCGTTATTTATTGTTTTAAACATACTTTTATGTTCTAGATGTGTGATTTCTATATTTCTACTATTTATTGCTATCCTTGACTTTTATGCAACTTTAAATTAAGCATGCATAGTAAAAGTAGATATATAGTGAGATTTTTTTAATGCCACTTCTTTTTAAGTTAACGAAAATTATTGTGAATGAAATTTTAATTATTGAAGGGAAGAATAGGGTGAACAAATGTGAGTTATTACTATGCTTGAATTGAACTAGGACAAAATAGTAAAATATATCATGTTATAAAACAAAACAAACATTACTAAAACTATCCAAATTTAGGTGAAATTAATTATTATGTAATTGTTATAATTTTTAATCTAATTTTTAATAAAAGTAGGGGTTTAATTGTTTTTCTTGAAAAAATTTGAGGGTGTTTTATGTATTTTGAAAGTTCAAGCACCCATTTGATTGGAAAAACAAAAGCAGAGCTTAATTACCTTTTTAAAAATGTTTGAGGATTTTTGATGCATTTTAAAATTTTAAATACGGATTTAAATATTTTTTATAAAAATTTAAAGACTTTTGCATACTTATACTACAAAACCAATAAATTTTTTATGAAATGATTCAGCAATTAGGAATACATAAATGAAATGAAACTATGACATCATTGTAAACTAAACATGATGGTGACAATGTTGATTAAATTTGAAACAACCTTAAAGAAGAAATTAAATGCAGATCCCACTAAGTTGACATTTAATGGAACATAATTAAATGTGATGGAGGAATTTTAGATTTATGAAATTATCATGAATGTGAAAAGGAGTAAGAGAAATGGAAGTTCAGCTGTAAACGTTAACAACAGACTAAATTTAGTATTTAATATTTACATTTTGTTAAATTTAGTCTTTTTTTCTTTTATAAAGAGTTAAATTACAAATTTTAATTTTAATTATCAACTACTTAAAAAATTCCCGGTTAAAACATAAAAATTTTAAACATAACCACAATATACATATAATTCATATTATTTATCTTATTTTTAAAATTATTTATTAATATAACATATAAAATAAATAATAACATCTGAGATAAAAAGTAATTAAAAAAATAAAAGCGGCATTGGTGTAAATGTAATATATTTACAAGTAGGGTGAGGGCATTGGCTGTCATTTGTCACCAAACCAAATATGAAATTGAAAAAGTAGTATTATAAGCAGTCAGATTTTGTCGGCAATGCAGAGCTACAATGATTAGGCAATGATAGAACATGCAGCCCAAATCAATTTTGCATATACCATCTATGTATATATATTAGATGGACTCATCATATTTCAAACTTAATAAGTAAAAACAACAACAATTTTTTTAATTATTAACAAACATCTTTTAACCATACATCACCATTTCAAACTTTGTTTTTCTTCTTCTCTCTGAACTCCTATAAATATAATACTGATCTTATAAATATATATATGTTCAAGTAATTGTAAAATAAAATAAAAGTACAGAAATATTAAAAACAATAAAAATTAAAATTAACTCATCAAACTAAAATTTTTACATGAAATACTACATAATAAAACTCAAATCTAAATACTCAACCTTTTATGCATGTAAAAATGTAGTAACTTTCGCCAAATAAGGTATTTTCAACTCTTCTTTCTTCCCGAGCTTTTTAGTAATATTTCCTTTCTTATCTATTTTGCAACATTTTCTTGTGAGATTAAGAGTAATGTGACATTTTGTTTTCGATATCAAAGTCAGATACATCTCCTGGAGGTCACATAATGTGAATCTTACTACCATTGACCGCTAGCAAAGATTACAACCTCTTGCAAATGGATGTGAAGAATGCATTTTTACTTGAAGAGTTGGACCACGAGATCTACATAAACCAGTTGATGGGCTTCTAGAGTCAAGGTCATCTTGATTATGTATGTAAGTTGTAGAAAACAATTTATATATTAAAGCACACATCGAGAGCTCAGAATAGTAAAATTGTTTAATTTCTTACTTACAATGGTTAGCCGATAGAAAAAATTATTAAAATTTGTTTGACAAGTTTAGAATTTGCAGGGGAATGGAGCCAAATGTTAAAATATGAATGGAAGATGCAACAATGTAGAGGCATTTTGTGTCAAGTTTAGCATTGTTTCTAAAACGCACTTTTGCGACAAAAAGTATCGCTAAGCAAAATACTTTTTAAGTTTTTCAAAGTGTTTTTGGGACAAAAAATATTTTACAAAAGTACTTTTTTAACCAAGAGCAAAAGTAGAAAATTTTAGTTTTTATGCGAGGCTTGTCATTCGAGAATAAAAGCTGGTTATAAGAATATTTAGATTTTAGGTAATATTAAGTTTAATAGAAAGAAACAAAAGCCAAATTGGATTGGTTTACTACGTTAAAACGTTACTTAATTAACATCATTTCAACTTGATTCATTGCAAGTTGCTTAACCAACATGTCCCTCGACATTGCAAGATGGCTAACCTTTTCCCTTTAGTTTTATTCCATATTTGTTTGATTTGTTGCAAGGGAAACAGCAGATATAGCAAATTGACCGATACAATCGTGGGTATGGTCCTTTTAAATACACTACTGGAATATATTCTGTCACCACCATGCCCATGTGGAACAGTTGGCCTTGCTTATAAAACCATAATCACTGTAGGCGTGAAACTGCTAGTTTTGCAGGCACCTGGAATCTTTTTTTCTTTTTGTCAATGGCTATAAATTTAGCCTTTCTCGATGCTTATTTGTAAGTTTGAGGAAGAGGGGTCTTGTATAGAGATTAGAGAGTCTTGTTGGGTAGCCAAGGATGACTTGCCTATATCCAAACAAGGATTTTGTGGAGAAGGAAGGTCAGTTTCATCTCTCTTGAGACTCCCACTTCACTTGCACGTCATTATAGTCCTAATGCTTAGTGGGCAGTCACCTTTGGCTATCCTGACTGCCTCTTATCTTTCACACTTGACCAACATCTCTTCCTTGCATAAAAGATCTTAAATGTACCTATCCACCATTGAAAAAGCTATCGAGTTTCAGGTGCACAAACTACTTAAAGCACTCATGCACCTTTTTTAGGTTAAAATAGAATGGCAAAACCCTATCTGCAATAAGAAACTTACTGATGTGTGGCCTCTCTCCTCTGATTCAATCAGTGCGGGTCGATATTAGGGCACAGAAACTTACTGACACCTTAAGCGGATGGCTTACGGGATTTTAGGCCATAGAAAACTCTAATATCTTATGCATATTCAACACAAGGAACTGAATGATAACAGCTTAACATACAAGAAATTTTCAACAATGGGAACCGCGCTTCAGGTGAGTAGCAGTATTTGTTTACTTGCCAACTAAATATTTACATAACCATGATGAGAAAGTGCAATTAAGGCAAACAGAAATTCAAACATGGTTTTTTTTTTCATCCTAAAACACAATTTGCATGGTAAGAGGAAAGTTCTAGAGGACTAGGTATATGCTCCAACTCCTCATTTTCCGTGTGGACACCTGTATTGAGCACATATTCGGACATTGTTATGGAAGGTATGGTTCTCCAACTATATGGAAAAACATAGAAAAGAAAATTGAGCATACTCATGTCGGATACATACCCGTACCGAACATTCACCCCCGAATCTGAGTAATTTAAAGTGTACTTGAGATATAAAATGCATATAAAGTAGTAAGGAAATGCCGAAGGAGCACAGAAGTGGAGAAATGAAGTGCGAAGATGTCTATAGCCAGTCCATAGTAAATTCATAATAAAAACAGGAAAAAACTACTTAAATCCAGACAAACATCCCTCGAGTGCTTCCTTGTTTGATTTCGAGCTCGAATAAGAATCTGCGATGATAATCAACATAGAAAGAGCATTCTAGTATCTAATTGTAAAAACACATTCCATTTCATTAATCAAGAAGAATGAGAAAACCATAAGCAAAATGGTTGAAATTGTCTGATATTGTTAATCACTTTCCTTATAACCAAAACAAAAGCTTATATTCTTTCACTGTTTTCCATTTAAGTTCTCAATCAACAACAGTTAGCTTAGTACTACCTTAACAAAAGCACAAAAACTACCTACTGATTTGATTCACCTATTTTTCTACAACAAAAAAAAGGAAGTTGAACATAAGGCTGAAGCTCTTACATTGCCATGGCTGATCAAATTCTCCTTCCAAAAAACCCTTTTCAAATATGTTAGGGAAAACCTTCACCAAGCTTCTGGATTGCGCAAAATATTTTCCTTCTTGAACCAACTGCATTTATTCCCATATCTTTCAAATCTTCCAATGTCAACAATGGCAAAACCTCATCATCCACTTCATGGATCTCGAAAACAGGGGCGTACCTTCCTAAACCCAAACTGTTTAACCATATCCTAACCCCATCTTCCTCAGTCGGCCTTATGTCGGAATCGGATAAGTCCGCCCGATCCGAAACCCTTGTACGAATTGGCCTCCTTTGATAAAGAAGTTCCCTTTCATTGGCCATGTTATCCAAAGAATGAACTGGACTATGCTCTTTCATGGGACTTTCCGAGTTCTCCATGTCGAAATCATCATTATCTTGATCACCACTATATCTATCATCTGTTTCCAAATTGTTGTTGTTAGTAGTGTTGGTACTGTTGCCGTTGATTATGACGTTTCCGCCGCTGAAATCGTCGAGTTTGGGGACCCAATTCGAGCGGACCCGTTTAGTGGCGGAGCCCCGTTTGTTGAAATCTTTGACCCTCCAGCTAGCAATTGCGGCACCATCCAAATTGGTGTTATTGTGGTCAGCTTCAGTTTCATCATCGTCAGTGGTGAGATTGGTTAGGGCGCGAGTCTTGGATGACTTAGAAGTGACAGCGGCGGCGGAGTGGGGTTGGTGTTTCCATGGCTTGGTGACGGCGGAAGAGGAGGAGGGCCTTCGGAGATGAGAATCGTGGGGTTGGTCACCGCCAATATCGCCTAAACGTACGCTGGGACGTCTCTGGCGTTTGGGTCCAACGGTGTCAGATGAAGCCACGACTAGGGGTGCTACGACGCCATTTAACTGGGCATCTGATGGCTGTATATCCGCCATTGGTTTGTTTTTATCAGATAAAAAGGAGGAGTTTTGGGCTCTGCAGTTTCGGTGGAGAGAGAGAAATAAAGTGGTGAAGTGAAGAGAGTGAATGGCGGATGTTGGGTTAGCGACGCGTGTCCCTCTAGTCTTTTCTTAGAAGAACCGACCAAAGTCTTCTCAATTTTACTTCTTTGATTATCCTCCTCGTCTCTCAGATTTGTAATTAAGGCTGTGTTTTATAGGGGTACATGTTTTCTAGTGTTTGATAGCAGGAAAATATTTTCCTTTTGTAAAACTAATTCCAAGACACGGAAAAACCTATTACAAAATTGGGGAAAATGTCTTACGCCCTTCATTTCGGTAAGACATTTTCCGTTTTCTCTCCTACCTTCATTCCTTCATTTCCTTCCATTTCCACACCCCCACAAGATCTGTCGACTGATTTTCCCCCACAATACGTTCTCTCCAACCACCATTTCTGTCAGATCTGTGGCAAATTTCAGGTAAGACATTATTTGATTTGTGTGTTTTCCCCTTTTTCTTTCTTCATATGGGTTCCTGCATGTATCTTTAGCCTCCACATGATCAGGTGGCTGGTTAAATGGTTGCTAACCAAAGCAAATTTGAATAGAGGATAACTTTTTTTCCTTTTTTTTTCCCCTCTTTCTTTTGGGGTTTGGGGGATGAGGTTGCCATGTGTACGGTTTTGTCTAGACAAAAATTAATCTGCATGGTTTTTATGATTCTCTGTTGTGTGCTGATAAAACCATATATTTGTATGTTTTGCTCTGAAATTGTTCCCAAAGTCATTTCTAGTTTCTCTAGTTCTACATGTTAAAGGCTAGATTCTATTTTCTGAACCGTTGGTTTTAGTGGAATAGAAGTTTTCAATGCTTAGAATGCTAGTACAACTAGACTGGATTTCTCATACTGTTATGCTTAGTGAATCTTGCTGCTCCAAGTATTTTCTCACCTTATAATTGTTGTTTTAACGGTATGTTGTTTCACAGTGTCTATAAATGAGGTCTTCACTCACTCTTCACCCTACAATCAAAGAGAATTTGGCCCCTTCTACCCACAATCAAATATTATATTTCATCCCCTAAACCCTCCCTCTTGTTTCTCTCTATAATGACCACACCCACCACAAAATCGAACAAAGGGACACTAACGATACCCAATTTTTCGCCCATTCGTAATTTGGTTCACAAAGCTATTTAGAACAATATTTGATTTTTTTCTTAAAGAAAAGAAAAGGTGAAAATTTTGACAAAAACAGGTAATGTTCTAAAAAGCAACAGTTTGGTGGTGAGGCTAAAAGCGAAAGTCCAAAGCTCACTCAATGCATCGAAAGGCACAGTAGACTTGGCTTTTGCATATATAATTCAAGATAATTTTCCCACCCTTCACTTCCAATTTATATGGTGATCATCCGTCCCCTCCCTCCGACAAACAATCCGAATTTTCTTCTCATCAGCTTCTTGATTTTTCTCTGAATCCAGTTCTTTGGTAGCCCATACTGAGACCCTTCAGTCACCAAGCACATGCTTCAGTTGAATACAACAAACACATTTAACAAGTGACTCTGCGCATGATGATTCTCCCAAATAACTTAAGATCCATTTACAGTCATTTCAGGTGAGGATTTTGGTGGTACCAAGGGACAGTCATCGCCACTTAATTGTCTATTGTCTGAGGGGCTATGCAAGCAATCTGAACAATTTCTAGGAGGTTCCTTCTCTCTATTAGCTTTAAGCATTGCATAATCTTTCTCCAACACCTTGGTCTTCCAACGAGCACGTCGGTTTTGGAACCAAATAGCCACTTGCCTTGGCTGTAACCCCAATTCTTCAGCTAACTTCACTTTTCTCTCTGGTTCTAACTTGTTTCCCACATCGAAATTCTTCTCTAAAGCCTTAACTTGATGCATAGATAAACGCCTTTTCTTCTCTGTTGCTTGACCACCTTCTTCTAAGCTGTCTTCTTCATCTAAAGCATCTAACATAGCCTGGAATTCCTTGCTGTAAATTTGGTGCTTCTTTGAACTCTTCTCCTCTGCATAATCAACTGAATTAAAAACATCGAATTTTGGTTAAAGAAACATGAAATAAAGGTGGGAATTAAAGAAAAATAAATGAATAAAGGTTGTTTTCGAAAAACTAAATTATAAATATATTAGAGTTTCATTTTTTATGTATTTTTCCTCCATTGGGTTAGTATGTTTGAATTATATGTAGATACTGCTTACGGCTTTTGGATATTTTATATAATAATTGCCTTTAAAAATAAGTTAATTCTTTTTAAAGAAACTAATCATAAATTATGAATAAGTATTTTTCTTTTACTTCCATTCACACGAGCGAAGTTCACATGTTTTTAGCTCATAATTCTTGATTATTGTTAATATTGTAATGAGAGTTGTTGAGGATGATTAAATATTATATCGTGAATTATGGATGAAATGTTGGAGTTTTTAATTATTATAGAATTGAAAAGATAAAAACATGTGATGTTGTCCTTAATTTATACAAGTTGGATGTAATTGTGTTAAAATAAACTGTTGAAGATGACCCAATTTTTGTATGTTTATTGATTTGGATTTTGATTATGTTTATTGATGATGGCAAGACTGATATTGTCTTAGCTTCTATTTTTTATTGCTCCTAACGGTTCTAATTTCTTTGTATGCTTGACCTCCAGCTGTATATTTCTTGCTGTCCTAGCCTCTACCTCAGCATTCGTAGGCGTGTTGGTGGCCTTGGTCGATATTTTCATAAGAGGTTTGTGGTGTGCTTGATTTATGATAAGCCTTCTAATATGTATTTGTGGTTGTTATAATTCGGTTCAAGTGAATTAAATGGTTGTTGGATGTGTTTGGGTATGGTTTATTATTGATTTACATTTTTTCTGTAATTTGTTGGGAAATGGTAGTGATGAGTCATTATATTTATGATAAGACTGATATTTTTGTTAATTATGTCCGAAATTTTAATCGTATATATAGCAATTGTAGCAAATGCACTTAAACATTATTTATTTTTATAAAAGTAATCAATTTATAATTTAAAAATTATAAAAATAGAAATAAAAAATTTATAAAATTGTCAAATTTTTTGTTTATATTGAAATAAAAAAGAAAACACACTTGATAGCAATTGAAGTATTTAAAACTCTTTTATATTTTAAAAAAGAGGCATCAACATTTATAGCTTTTGGGCAATATATTTTAAGTCATGGTAACTTTATAAAAACATGATCAATATATTTTAAGTCATGGTAACTTTATAAAACATATTATTAACTATGATCAATATATAACAAATACATATTATTAACTATGATCAATATATAACAAATACATGAAAGATATTTTAAGTCATGGTAACTTTAATACATGATCAATATATTTAAAACTCTTTAAATACATGAAACATATTATAATTTAAAACTCTTTATAAATACATGATCAATATATGTATGTATTGGTAACTTAAATAATAAAAATATTTTATATTTTTACATGAAAGATAACCTAATAATATATAACAAACTCTTGCACCAATTGAAGTATTGTATTAACTATGATCAATATTTAAGTGCTACTTTAAAAAATTATTATTGGGCAATTATAATTAGCTTGATATGTATGTATGCACTTTTCTAGTCATGGTAACTTTATGTGATCTTATGAAAATCTTGCATCTTTTGTAGTAGTGATCATATATTTGTGTGGCATTATTTTGTGTAGATGGATCGTAATCAACATCAAATGGCAATTCTTTGGAGTTGTGGCTTCAGTTTTAGCTTTTGGGGCTCTTTGGATTAAAAATTAGAAACTAGGAAGGAAATTGCTTCTCGCCTCGTGTGAATCGAGATTATGAAAGAGAAAACTATATTAATAGTATTTTATATAGTGGTGACCAGCATTGCATTGATATAATAAGGATGAGACTGATCGCTTTTTTAATTTATGTGATATTCTTAGTACGAATAATTTGTTACAATCGTCTAAATCATCGATATTAGGGAGCAAGTAGTTATATTTTTACATATAATTGGTCATAATGTAAGGTTTCGAGTGATTGGATCTAGATATTATAGATCAATTCAGACAGTTCACCATTACTTTAGGGTTGTATTGAGAGCTATTTTGAAATTGTATAGACTAGTTATTAGATTACCTGATGAGTCAACTCCTAGTGAAATTAGAAACAATCCAATGTTTTATCCTTATTTTAAAGATTGTATTGGAGCATTAGATGGAACTCATATTCGTGCATCCGTTCCACTTAGCATGCAAGGAAGATTTCGTAGCAGTAAATGGGGACGACACAAAATGTATTGGTCGCCATTACATTTGATTTGAAATTTGCCTATGTTCTAGTGGTTAGGAAGGTAGTGCACATGATTCTCGTATTTTAAGTGATGCACTTTCACGCCCAAGAGGATTAAGAATTCCAGAAGGTAATATTTATCACAAATAGTTCCAATAAGCTCATAGTTTATCAAGATTAATTACGTATTGTAAAATTGTAGGTAAATATTATCTTCTTCGATCTTGGATATGGCATCCGAATTGGATGTATTACCCCATATCGTGGTGTCCGATATCATTTAAAAGAGTTTGGTGCTGAAGGGCCTGAAAATGCAAAGGAACTCTTTAATCTTCGACATTCATCATTACGGATCACTGTTGAACGTGTTTTTGGGATTTTGAAGAAACGGTTTCGTGTATTAGATGCTGAACCATTTTGGAATTTTCAAACTCAAGTAGATATAGTTTTGGCTTGTTGTATCATTCATAATCATATAATTGGAGTTGATCCTAGTGATTTACTTAATCAAGGATTATACGAGGAGTCTGAGTTTGATTCGATAATACAAACTCTCACGGAGCGAGAAGAAAGACAAGAAGCAAGAGAATGGTCTGCTAAGAGAGATGAGATTGCAGAAACTATGTGGACTGATTATATGGCTAGAAATATTAATAGTATTTAGGGCTTAGGGTTATTATTTCTATGTTATGTATGTTTTAGACTGATGTTGTTTTTTTTTTTTTTGTAAATGTTGGTTGGATAATAACATTGTCAAATTTTAGATTGTTGGATTTTGATATATGTCTTGAATTTGTTAGATATTGATTATGTTTTAACATTGTTGGATATTGAATTGATTATTATGTTTTAAGCTTGTTGGATATTGAAATTATTGACAATGAGTATTATCATGTAGAATGGGTAAGGGCAACAAAGAAGGGACCTCCAAGCAATTCAGGTGGACAAAACCGATGGAACATGTTTTCCTTGAAATTCTAGCAGAGGAGGCTCGAAAAGGAAATAAGCCTTCTAATACTTTCAAATCAGTTTCTATTAATCGAGTTGCCGACACCATTTCTTCTAGATTCCAAGTCCAATGCGATACGAAGCACGTGGAAAATCATTTGAGGACAGTAAAAAATCAGTGGCAGATTATATGCAAAATTCGAGGTGAAAGTAGTTTTGGATGGGATGATAACATGAAAATGATCACATGTGATAGAGCGACATACGATGCAACAGTGATGGTAATATATGTATATATATGTTAAGTATATTTCAATTGTTTTTTACTTGTTATTCTAATTGTGTATAATATCCAACAGCATACGTAAGTATGAACCATTTTGAATAAAAGCATTGATCATTATGATGAAATGGCTGTGGTTGTTGGCAAAGATATGGCAACAGGGAGTTTTGCCAGAACATTTGCTGACATAGATTTGGATGATGGTAATGAAGATTCAATGCCTGTAGACTGCGACAATGAAGAGGCTGAAGAGGTAAGAACAAATGTATCTTCATCTGGCACATCCAAACGTAAAAGAAAAAGTGGTCAAGAAAGTCTCGTTGATGAACAAATTAAATTTGTGGGTGAGCAACTTGGCGAAATTGCTAATGCTTTGAAACAATTTACTGCCGACAAGACACCACAGCTTTACGAACAAGTGATGTCGATGGAGGAAGAAGGATTTGATGATGACTTCTTGTGTTCTGTGTGTGATTATCTAGGGAGTCATGAATCAGAGGCCAAAATGTTTTTAGTTAAAAGTAAGAAGCATAGAAAAATTTGGCTTCAAAAATTTTCTCGGGGTTGAAGATATTGATACTTTTATGTGGTGTAATATTATGTACTTGGACAATGTTGTTACTATGTGGTATACTACTAATTATGTATTTGGATAATATTATTTCTAGTACTCATTATGGTTTCAAGCAATTTATAATTATTCAATATTCTTACTAGTACTCATTGTGGATAATATTTTTCAATTTATAACGATCAATATTGTAGCTTATTTTTAGTATTATTATAAATAAATCATTGCAATATATGTAAAAACAATTTAAAATATAAAAATTTATTAATATAGATTAATATATGTAAAAAACAACTTTTCCGGAAAATATTTTCAAAAAATCTGTCAAACAGCAGAAAATATTTTACACAGATTCAATCAAACACCAGAAAATATTTTCCAATAAGTCATTTTACAGAAAAGTAAAATATTTTCCAGAAATCATTTTACGGAAAACATTTTACTGCCAATCAAACAGACCCTAAGTGAAGTTTGAGTGGTTGTTGGTTGGAGCTGTCGGTATAATCCAATTTAAATTTGACTTTATTTATCTGTTCATTATCTTGCCAAAATAAAAGACGGTAAAATTCTACTAGATTTCAATAGTAAAGTTCTTCCTTTAAGATAATTGGTAGCTTTTCAACAACAAAAACATTTCTTAAACCTTACGTAATCTATTAAATCTCTCCCTACAACCAATCAAGGACACAGGATGTGAGACAAGAATGTCCTGTCAGCCGAGTAGCAAAAGCTAGGTGTTTTCAGTAGCCGTATGATCTGTTGGTAGAGTGTTGAACCCTTAGTTCCAATAACTAGGAATCAAGGTGAAGCTTTTGTTGACCTGATCAATCTTCAATGCAACGTGGTAATGAATATATCTATTCATCTTTCGTTGCCTCTCAAGAAGCATGATTGCTTGACTTTGATACAACATGCCTCAAAAAACTGAAACATTATGACAATTGATAAGAGACAAACTCAGGTATGAAAACGAAAACAGAAAAAATGGATTCTGATATGTACAATGCTTTTACAAAATCAAATCCTGGGTTTAATATCTCTGCTTCGCATATAGGTTAAAAATTGTGTCGGTAATTCAGCCAAAAGCGCTTGAACAATAGATACTTCACCACCTGCAATGGAAAACGATAGTTATAACCTAACTACAAATCATTTCCCAAGCATTTTAATTCTTTTTTTCTTTTTCTTTTTTTGCATAGTACCATTGGAATGAGTAGACGACTAACCTTGTACATCCCTAAATGGAACAAATTGAACAATATCACGTGAAGCAACACGTCCGGTCGAGCTTTCAAGTCTTTCCCCTTTGTCTGCATCTAAAATCTGTAAAATAGGTTTAGTAATTTGATAACTCAATTGAGTCTTCTAGTCAAGTACCCGCCATTAATGAAGCAATCCTTCTCACTCAAATGGATATAAAAATCTTTTAAGTAGTAAGTACCTCCATTTCTTTGAAGTCTGCTCCTCCAACTCCAACAATGAGGATCGACAGTGGGAGATCTGATGCTTTTACCAGTGCATCTTTGGTTTCTTGGAGATCGGTCACAACTCCATCCTAGACAGCATTAACAAGTATGAGACGCAGTGGAAAATTTAGCAACCAGTTTCTAATAAAGAATGAATGTCAGCTACGGATACCGTTTTCATACAAGTTCCCAAAAGAAATCCCTTTCTTCCCTACATCTTACCGTGATAATCAACAAAACAAAGTATTTTTGAGCTTCATTGGCAAGAGATTGGCTGGCAATTAGTGCAGCTTTGTTAATCACATGCCCAAATAGTGTTGGTCCTGCAAGCGAAACATTGAAAAGGGCGCTTGTATAGGCCATCATAATGCCTCGGATTCCTTCAACCTGAGATAGAATGAATAATTGGTTAATATTTAGGACACAGAGTAAAAGATAAGAGCAAAAAATGCACTGAAAATATATTTGTGACTGCAACTACTTACCTTACAGTAGTTATTGCTTCCATTCAAGTTGAAACAATGAGAAACTGGACCATCAATGGGCCGTGCTCCAAATCCCCATGCAGGAAAACACTTATCTGTATCATAGAACTGCAATACTTCTCCAACCTCATAGATTGCCTGGTTGAAGAGATGCACTCACATATTGTTGGGTCCCCAAAAAAGGAAAAAGGAAAAAATTATGGAGAACTTTCAATTCTTACTTTCTGGTATGCATTCTGCCGTCCAGATGGATCAATGTAATGCAAGGAATCAGGAAGACGGGGATTTCCATTTGAAGCTGATAGACCAGAATTAAAAGTTGAAATGTGCATAACCTATGGCACTTTTGGGAAGCAGCATGTGCAGCATGATATCTTCAACATATATCCATATAACTAACAGTTTCAAATTTATAAAACCAAATCCTATGGCCATATTTTAGGTATTCATCCTAAAAATCTTTTAAAAGTACAGGGAAAAGGGAACATCGAGAAACAAGAAGAGATGATAGCAGTAATGATCTTCGTGCTCTTAAAAATTGTTTGTTTGATTCACAACTATATTTTTAAACCAAAAAGTTCACCATAGGCCAGATTTACATTCATACTGGCTTACTTGCGTTACTATTTGCTGTACTGAATATCTTCCTTAAGTTCACAATTTTTCATAACCTGTTCTATATTGGTTAAAATTTTAAGGAAATCAATTTGTCTTCCCAGCAAAGCAGAGAATATTATCAGAGGAGTTTAACTGCGAGCCCAATTGTAAATTTGGTGTTAAGGGACTAATCAAGCAATATATGGTGTATAGGGACCTTTGATCATGATAATGCTGATTTTGGGTTGCACATTTGCTAAAGGTACAAAGACCACTAATAAAAATTTAAATGGACATTTCTAAAGTAAGAACACGCATGTCACTTTTCCAACCGAACAGTAATACAAAAACTTGCAATAAATACACAAAACACAATGGAAAAGCCATAAATAAGAGCTTTTGAAATTCTGAATATAAATATGGTGAAAATATCCATGTTGCAAGATGCTATGAAATGAAAAGGGAGTATCCAAGTGCATGGCATCTTGATGTACCCAAGATGACTAAAGGGGAAATAATGATTATGCTTTGTGCCTCCAAGCAGACTTAATCTTTTAGCATAAAATATTGACATATAACTCAAATGCAAATAAGAAATAAGACCGGCACAAACAAAAAGAATACCATATATGACATAGCTGACTACCTGACTTGATGCTTTGACCTCCTAAAAGTTAATTGAAAGAAAGTAACAAGGTCCATAAGAAAATTTTGTCTATGGTACAAGTAAACCGGATAGTACCCGTAAAATCAATAGCCACCATAAAGTTAAGTTCAACTCCCCCAGCCAGGTAATCCAGGAAGGTATGTTGGATAGTCTCAGAGAAATTTTCCACGAAAAGCTTGCTTTTTAATATCTGCAAAAAGGTTGGCAAATACCAAAATAAAGCCTAGTAAATGAAAATTGCATTATTCAATTAATTCCAGTTAATATAGTTATACCTTGTTCTCGCAATCATGCCCAACCAGAGTTGGCAAAAATAAATTTTCTCCTTCCCTTCCAGAATGAATCTTTTCCAAATCTGCTAGTGACTTCTGGACTTTTCTGATTAAACCCAAGAAAGGAAGATAAATCAGCAAGTTTCCAACAGGATAAGGAAAAAGGAAAATAAGATCTACAATTACCCAATCAGATCATGCTTCCCATTGCTATTGAAGTTAAAGCACTCTATCACTAATGGACTATCCTGCATGTTTATTAGAAAACAAAATTCATAAGACGAGCAAGAAACAACAACAAATAGGCTAACATATTAATAGATGCTCAACATCAAACTTGAAAACATCTGCTCATGACACATGAATGTTTATATAGCTGATTGAATTGAAAGACAGCCCAGTAGAAATAACCAAATTCAACTATAAAAGAACTAAATGAACAAACTGATTGAAAGGAAAATCGTTGATCTCTCACAAGGCCTGAAAAGGCCAAGATTAGACCATATTAGCAGCGGCATGTAACAAAGTACAGATATAGTAGTTTTTGTCAAAAAGTACTACAAAAACTTTCCATACCTTGCTTCCTACTTGTTGAATATTCAAAAATACTGGCTTCCATGTTGGGTTATGATCATTCTTTAAGACTTCAGTTTTACATACAGGAATCGAAATCCCACTCTCCACAAGTTTTGATATTACCAAGAAGGGGTCCTGCAAAATAAGTCCAGAAGTGCACCAAATGATAACTAATATTCCTGATAAAATATAACAAAAAGAAAGTAAACTTGAAATCAGCGGTGCATACGCATTTTGAGAAGAGATCCTTAGATTCCAAATCTAAACAACTTAACATCATCTCCGCTGTAGTCCTTGAGCTAAAGCATTCCTCAGCATGCACAGTAAGTTTTCCATGGTGTTGGGAATGGGTTGATGAGACGGATTCAACTCTACGTACAAGATCCAAGGTTAAAGACCTGTTTGGTTTGGTTACAATCTGAAGACATAAAAACAATTTTTTGATGAGTAAAAACTTAGAAATTTAACAAAACGAAGTAAAGCAAAACAGCAAGTGGCAACCCCTAGGTTTTATTTTAAAACAATGTGTTTTGCAATTAAACTAAGCATTCTAGCTCAACTACAATATAATACATCCTTGCATTGAAATAGTTAACAAGGACAGGAACTAGAAAAGGAAAGATATAATTAGAAGATACTAATGCTATACCTCTGATAATGCACAACTTGCCTCACCAAGAGATTGCTGCTCCTCCAGCTTAAGCATCTGCACAGAATTGAGTACATATAAAATATTTCATGCTTATATGTTATATCACGTGAATGATTTGAGGAAGAACTTATGTATATTTCCAATAACAGAAGTGGAAACAAGCATGCTAATAAAATATGACTTCTGAGAAAACAAATCCTAAACAACTAAAACAAAGACTAATATATATCACAAAAATAGTATACATATTTCCTCCAAGTTTTTCAGTGTGTAAACTTAAAATGTATATCACAAACACAGTATACATATTTTCTCCGAGTTTATCAGTGTGTAAACTTAACTATTTAAAATGGGAGGAAGATTGGAGAGGAGGAACAAGAAAAGGCAGCATTACTCGAATATACCTTTACTTCAATATTGAGAAACTGAGTGTCAACATCAAAGACATGAAACCTGTGATCAAGTGTGATCCAACAAAGTAAATTTCAATGAAACAAATGAAACCATCATTTCGCAGACCAAAAAAAATGGATAGGAACTATAGAACTTACAGTAAGGTTTGGACAACCTCAAAATGATAAGCAATTGTGTACTTTTTGATCCATGTAGGATTCAATGAATTGAGAACTACTTCAGTACGGAATACTTCTATAACTGCTCCATCTCTTTCTTTAATATAAACCACCAGCATCGGATCACTCTAAAGCAAACAAATCTTATGTATCAGGCTAAGATTTCTGAAACAAAAAGACGGTTCTTAAGACTAACAAGTTAAGCATGGCAGCAAAGTACCTAAAATGATTAACTGATACAACAACTGCAATTGAAATGTTGTAAGAGCCGACTGAGCGTTCAATCTAAAGCTGAGCATAAGCTTACTTTTCATTTATTATAGATTTTCAAATCAGTCCCTATCTCAGAAATTTTTCTTGAAATATCATCATATGAACAAAAGGGGCAATCAAAGTGATGGTAGTAATCCTAGAGCTAGTGAGATGATTTTTGTATTCATTAAGATCATATCCCAAGGATTTTAAGAGACATTTCTTGATCAATTTGGATATGGGATTAGTTAAAGAGTTCTTTAAGTACTTTGCATCATGTGAGTGCCTCAAATATTTCTTCCTTGAAGCATGGCTTTAATTATAACTTTGGTAAAACTACTACTGTAATGACCAATCACGCAAGAACGCATCGAACTTCTTCTCAACAAATATCAGCTAGCATCTCTTTATTGATTGTATTAAATGCAAATATTAACTTATCTATATGGCATCTAAGTTTCAATTCAAAGAAAGTGGTTTACAAAGGCTTTCTCCATACAGAGTGCCTTCTGAACTTGAACTCCCTAATTTTAACTTCCCAATTCCACTTGTTTAAAGGCATCATTAAGTCACCCCACACCAGAAAACCCTCCACAAACTCTAATGCCAGCTATGAAACTAATGCAAACAAAGGCTACCCCTTAAGAGCAGAACTTCCATATGCTTGAATCAATTGTTCACGATAATTCAATTTGAACAGCAAAGTATAAGTATGGTATTGGAAAATTACAACATTGAATTTGATGACTACATCGCTTGTAGAGCGAATAAGCTGGGGTCTATCTTTCCAGCATATTCATACACGAACATACCTTGGAGAATACATCCCGGTCTCGCAAATTTGTAGCAGAAAATGATAACTGCCAAAAAAAAAAATCACACTTAAGAGCCAATGCCACGGCAAATAGTTTGCAACAAAAGAACAAAGAAAAAAGAAGGATTTTCACAAATATAGATAAAGCGTAATAGACGCCAGCTTATCTAGTCAACACTGATCAAAACCAGAGACTCCAAATCTAAATAGTAATTTAAACCTAGAAATTTCTATTCTCTAAATTTGAAAAAATGGTCAAATTAAGCCGTAAAAGAAGCAGCGTTAAACAGATTAGTGAATCATCAACTCTGCTTGGTAACAAAGCAAATTCGAACGTTCATTACAAGCTAAAACCAGGCAATTTGCTCAGTATCACTAAAAAAAAAACCTCGATCTGAGAGAGGATGCCGTGGATGCCACGAGATTTTAAGTACATGTCGACAGCGTCGCTTTGGTTGCCAGTGATGGCGGCGGTGCCACCAACAGCTGCCATCCTGCCGCCGACGTCGGAGCAGCAATTTCCCATCTATAACTGTATTCACGAGCTGTTTTCTCAAGTTCGACCAATCATAAACAATATATATGCATGAGCTCAAAAAATAAGGAAAAATTAATTATAAAGAAATTGAAGTAAAGAAAGAGAGAGAACAGAGTCTTCGATATTTATTAAAAAAATGGAAATAGTGGAGACTAAAATCGAGCTCTCAAGTTGTTCAGGCCAAAAAAAAAAAACTTTCAAGTTGTTGACTACTTTTTTTTTTCTACTACTAGCTAAAGGCGCGTTTTGGGGTTTTTTTACACAAATAGGTGAAAAAAAAAATCTACTGAAATAGAGTGTAGAAAAAGTATTTATTAAAATTGGTTACTTTTTTTATTGGAGCATATTAGATAAGTGCTAATGAATAAAAAAATAATAATAAAATTCTTTTTGAATAAAATATTTTTTATATTTTTTAATAATTTTTATAAAAAAAATACAAGTCAAAATACGGTCAACGGGTCGGGTCGGGTGGCGCCTATCAGGTAGGCGCCAATGAATGTGCCTCATAGAGAAACGCCAATGAAGATTGTAATTTTATATGAATATTGTAATTACTTTATAATTAAATTTGTATTTATAGTTTTGCATTAGTATTTTGTATGAATATTGTAATTTTTATATGAATATTGTAATTTTGTATGAATATTGTAATATTATAATTTTGTATGAATATTGTAATATTGTAATTTGTATGAATGTTGTAATGTCGGGATATATTGTAATATTGTAATTTTTGTATGAATATTGTAATTATTTTATAATTAATTTGTTAGTAATTTAGGATTATGTTATAAATTTTTGTGTTTGTAATTTTGTAATCAAAAAATGAATTCAGTTAATTTGTTTCAAAAATAAATAAATACTGTTAAATAAATACAAAATTAAATAAAATTTAATTATATAAAAGTTACATTATATAAAAATTAAATTAGTTAACAACAACCATATGATTAAAAAGCCAGTTATAATTAAACTTTTAATAAAATAATTTTTAATTTTTTATAATTAAAATTTTAATAAAATAATTTTTAATTTTTTATAAACTTTATATGTAAACTCACCAAATATTAAACTAAACACAACAACTTATAGCTTAATCCTAAATTACTAATAAATTAAATTTTAAATAATTACAAACACAAACAATCAAATTAACTTTAGTGACTTGATGGACGTGTATTTTTTAAAGTTTAAAATAATATTATAATAATGTCTTCTTTCTTTTAATTTAATGGTCCCCACTTGTTTTATAAAAATAATAATTATTTATTTAAAGAAATGGAGACATTACCATGATAAGCAACTAAACAAATAAAACTTCACACTTCACCCAAAAGTTTTCCATAATCTCTTTGAATTTTGAGCAAAATCCTTTTCGGCTCAAAATATTATTTGTAAAAATTTAATTATTAAATCGTAGCATAATAATATATTTTTATTTTTAAACAAATCAGACGGATTAATCAAATCTACAAGAATAACTCAACTTCCGTTTAAATAAAGAGGTTGAATCATATATGGTGAGGGGTCAAGTAGTGATCCAAAAAATTCTTAAATTCCTTACGCCGAGCCTATTTTACTACTCTTAAAAATATTTACAGATCAATGTTTTAATTTACATAAAAATATAAATTTTATTATTAAAAGTTGGATTCGAATCGGGCCTCTAAGCTAGTCCCAGCTAATTTCAACCTATCAAATCAGATGAATAATTCGATCTTTAATCAGACACTCAACTCGGTTTCCTGATCAGAAAAAAGAGCTTATTGAAGAGCAGCTGAAAAGAAGGACAATTCATACATGGCAGGCAAGTCGTGAAACAGAAAGAATTGTCGACAATGGCCGGACCCCACAGAGGCAGAATTAGTCACCTGTCTACGGCTTTGTTCACCGCTAAACTCCTAAAAGCAAAGCATAATTAGTAGACCACACCCCATACCCATGTAATTGGCAAAGGCCTCTTTTCTTTTCTGTTCATCAGGACGGTATATCAAATCATAAATTAACTAGGCATTGATAATGGACAACAAAACAAATGATTTTTTTTATGACCCCAGTGACTTTACATATAGCATATTATAAATAGATTTTTAATACCTACTGATACTGTTTAATATCTCTCATATGTAAAGAGGTCTTGGATATTGTGAAAGTGAAGACAATGAGAGACAGATTAAGGAAACCCCATCATGGAGTTTTATGGTGCACAATTATGGAATCGAAGAGCTGTCTTCTTAGCGAATCATAGAGATCCAAGCCAAGAGTAGTGGAAATCAAGTACTAGTACCTTCATTTAGTCTAAAAGAGGCCTTACATGGTGGCCATTTCCAAACAGATTATATCTCATGTTTGATTTTCCATAAACAATAAATGTCATTAAGTCAACAAAGCAATAAGGTCTGGATGTCAACCACTAGAAGTAGAGATGGTGGACGGTGGGGTGGGGGAGAGTGGATGTAGATGCAGACATGCAAATAGATCATTTATGTATTTTGTTGCATTAAAATGATTTTGAGATATGCATATGGTGTCTAAACACAAGGTCTAGTATCTGCTTTTTATCCTTCAGCTAAAACACCTAATTTGCTAAAAAAACAATCAAATACAGTTAACTTCATGTTCTGATTGCATATCATCATGATAAATCTAATTTGACTTTCACGGCATGGCAATCAAAACTAGAACAGTAAAGAGAGCGAGGGAAAAAGATTTCATACTTCTGTCAAGGAAATCCTATATCAAAATGGTGGGTTTACTGTTTAGTCACATCAACCTGCACTAGGTGGTCCTACATTCAACTACAATGATATGCTCAATTTTTTGTAAGTCTTTTCCAAGAATTTTTGAAGGCCTTTGGAGAGCCATATTCTCTTATCCATGTCTACAATATGTATCGAACACGAATGTTAGACATCATTGGTATTTACTACATAACATAATAAACCGACAGACTATCAACATTCCTAATGCTAATTCAGACATTGTAGAACAATTAAAGCCATGCCAAACAAAGATATACCTGGCACAATCACTAATATTTTCATATGCTAACATTCTGCAGATTCGAGGCAACATCACCTCACTTTCAAAGTCAATGACGAGTTGGAAAGGGATGTAAAAAACCAAGGGGAAGAGTCTGGTTTGCCACTTCGGGTACTCCCATTGTTGGCATATATGACATCACTGACGGAGTTGCATGAGTGACTACATGTGACGTGTTGGGATTATAGTACTGGATAGCACTGTCCTGCTGCTGAACAGTTTCCCCCTCTCGCTTTAATGCATACTGATAAATATTCCCCATGCTGAGCTGTTGATTAATTCCCATTGTGCCATAGCTATATTTGCAGTGAAATAAGAAGCATTAGATTAAAGAGGAAGTTCAATACGCTTGGAAGAAACATTAGGTATAAAGGTTTTTTTTGTAGAAAACAAAAATCTTCCAGAGTAGAGAAAATTGCTTATTAAAGCCATGAATTTCAGGTGAAAATACGAGGAGGGGAGGGGATTCAGAAGCCCCAGACTTGTTTTTAAGTAGCCAAAACGGTTTTGCATTAACAGTAACCAACCAGAAATAAATGTCTCCAAGTCTGAAGATTCAACTCCTAAATCCTAACTCATCCATGAAAAAGGGAAGGCACCTGTTATACTGGTCTGGCATAGTTTGGGTAGGGTTTCCAACTGCATATGGCTGCTTAACATCTGCCATATAATATTGATGATTTTGTGTCAAATAAACTTGTTTTACCATAGTTGGATGAGAATGGCCCATGTTTTCAGTGGATCCAAAATAATGCTGCTCTGGAAAAGGAACATGATGTTGAATATTAGAAGGTTCTGAAACTGGTTGGACATAACTGAGTTGCAACCCAGTTACATTTGGATCCATTGGATGGCATATGCCTTGCTGAAGCCTGGTCTGCTGAAACTTTTGAGACTCTAAGATTTGTGGAAATGAATCCTTTGGAAAAGTTAGCCTCAATTGATTTTCCACAGGTTGAAGTAGCATAGGCTGCATAGAACCAGGCACTGGTGTTGTCAAAGGCCGAAACATTGACAATAGACTCCCCACCTGCACCATAGTATAACAATATTCAGTCAAAATGGAGAATGAAGAAAATTATTAGAGGCAAAAGAAAATGTCGCATGAATCCGTCTCACCTGCTGCTTGTTGAGTTCTTGCTTGAACTTGAAACCCTTCTGGTAGTTATTTTCAATGGCACGTCTAAAGGAACTCTCATGCAAAGGTAAACAAGCACTATAGATCTTAAACCTCACCTGAAAATTGCAGAATGTGCATGAAAAACGGAATAAAGAATGGGAAAATCATCTAACTAGAATGAAGTAGGGCCTTATGCTTCAAGTCAATTAGAAAGAAATGCCAGCATCATTACAATGGAATTCATTTGTGTATATGGACTCCTAGATAGAAATAGCAAAACCTTAAAAACCTTATATGAACAAGGTTAATGCTATTACCTACCAATAGTTTGTTGCCAAATTTTATTCCTGTTAACTAAGTCCTACAAGTCTATGTCCGATGAGTAATGGGTGTTATGCCATATTTTGCAAAGTCAATGCTAATATTCTTCAATGGCTCATTGCCAAATTATATCCTTATAAGTCAATGAACAAAATCCAACACTTGATGAGTCTTGGGTGTTATGCCGCATTTTGCTATATCGATGCTAATACCTAAAAATGGTTGATCGCCGAATTATATTCCTTTAAGTCATTGAACTAGGTCCTACAAGCCTATTTCCCATGAGTCATGGGTTTTATCCCATATTTTGCAATGTTGATGCTAATACCTAACAATGGCTCATCACCAAATGTCATTCTTGTAAGTCATTGAACCAAGTCCTACAAGCCTATTTCCCATGAGCCATGGGTGCTAAGCCACATAGTGCGAGGTCAATACTAATGCCCACTAATGTTCATTGCCAACATTTATTCCCTAGCTCATTGAACTAAGTCCTATAAGCCCATTTCCAATGAGTCATGGGTGTTATGCCATACCATTCAAGGTCAATGCTAATAGCTATCAATGGTTCATTGCCAGAATACATTCCCATAGTTATTGTACTTAAGTCCTATGAGCCTGTTTCCCATAAGCCATGGGTGTTATGCCATATTGTGCAAGGTCAATGCTAATACCTATCAATGCCTAATCACCAAATTATATTCCTACGAGTTATTGAACTAAATCTACAAGCTTATTTCCAATGAGTAACGGGTGTAATGCCATTCCAGAGTACTGATGTCCATGCAGCCAAAAAATAAATTTGTTTTTTTCTTTATTTCTCAAGGGTACTGCACATCAAGAATCTGGAACAAGGTTCTACCGAAAAAGAATGCGGCCAAAAGGCACTATAAGCATCTCATAGCCTTGTTCTCCTAGATGTCTCTACATGTCAAACAGAAAGCAGAAACTAGCAAGAAAGTTAGAACAGAGATTCCATGCCATGTCGGTCCAAACTTTATGGAGACTTATACAAGCAACAGATATAGCATCCCTTCATCTAAGGAAAAACAAGACAAGTTATGAGATAGAAAGAAGCCACAGGGGGACTGCAAAATGCTACCAGAAACCTTTCAAAGAGGTATCTAAGCATGGATTTCAAATACCAACTACGAAGATGATCTACAGTTATGTATCTTAGGCTTAAATCTTAAATGTCTAAATCTTTAAGTTAAGTGCATAATGTTACTTGCCTGGGCAGGAAACCTCCCGTTGAAAGCAGATTGTTCCAGGTGCAATGTTCCAACAGAGGTTGCCTCATATGTACCATAAAGAAGCTTCATTTCGAAATCAAACAGAAACAGCTTCATGCCTGGCTTGATTTTCTCTACAACATCCAATTTTCCAGCAGGAAGACCAAAAACACGGTACATGTAGCACTGTGTTTTTGTTCTTGCATTGCACATAAATATAAAACCTGAAAGCTGCTCTTGGTCACGCTTATCATTTTGTTTTGCCTGCATGGCAATATCATTGTAATATGCGGTAGACATTTATTCACAAACTTCTTCACCTCTTCTCTATTCAGGGACAGGGCTGTCAAGATTGAATAAATTGATTCCATTTAGTTGATCTCAATCATTAGAACAACACTCAGTAGACAAGAGCATTGAAGGGGGGCAAGGCAAAAATGATAACTTAAGGAAGACGGAGAAAACTATGAACCTAAAACACCAAAGGGATTACAATAAGCAATATATATGATCTCATTCACAGCAGGATCCGTAATTCACAATCCATTCAGATTAACCACCACATCCTTGCAACCAATCTATGTTTCGCAAAACTTTCCCAAGAAGCTACATTACACGGACTCTTCGTTTTCCAGTAAGTACTCAAGACAGGCACATATTCAGACATCACTACTGGTAAGATCCTCCATATATATATGTGTGTGAGTGTGTACTCATATCCAAACTCACCCAAGTTCAGGTAACATAACTAAGGAATGCTCTATTTATACCCACATCTTTTTGTGGAATCTATACTCCACTCAATATCACCTGAGAAAAAATGATCTTTTCCAAATTCATAAAATTAAAATCTACAGCTTCTTAGTTAGGTAACCCGGTTACTGATTTCAGATTAAAAAAACAAATATATATTCTTAATTTACCTACGTAAGATAAAAAGAAATTTCTTTCTACTAAAAGAATTTACATTCAAAACATGCAACCTGTTCAGGCTAAAAAAGATTGCTATCAGTTATTTTTATTGACTTACACCTCGAGTAAAACCAAAAGATAAGATTATAACGGATGAGAATCAATCAATCCTAAAATTCAAAACAAGAATAACAATTTAAAAAAAAATCCACCATGACCAACAGATATCAAGAGGAAAAGGGAAAATGGCATTCTGGAAAACCAAACAAGAAAAGAAACAAAGGAAAAATGAATTTGCTAAAAATAAATTAAAGACCTGTTGTTTTCTGAATAACATTTGAAGTTCTGTTCCGTTTGGTGTATGAACCGTGAACTGTGAACTATGAAAAGCGCGGATCAAATAAGGGGGGAAAACAAGAGCAGTGAAAAAGTAGGCCCATGGAACGCAGACACTGTAGCTTGAGGCACATGGTGTTGGGCTTCATAAAAATATAGGCTATATTATATTGATTAAAAAAATCATATAATATATAAAAATTTAAAAAAAATCAAAATTTTGTTTTTAAATATTTTTTATAAATTTAGAAAATATATAAATTTAAAATTTAAAAGGTCATAATCATATATAAAAATTGGAATTTTTATAAAATGAAAAAAGTATTTAAATTTTAGAAATTAAAATAAATTTAAAATTTTCAAAATATATATTGTAGAAAATTTGTAATAAATTTTAATTTTTTTAAAATTCTAAACTCTAAAAATTCAAAATAATGAATAAAAATTCAAAAAATAAAAAGTTTAACTTGAAAAAATACTTAATATCTAAAAATTGAAATTTTGAAAAATTTTAACTTAAATTTTAAAAATTAAAAAAATCAAAATATATAAATTTTAGAAAAAATTTTAATTTTTTTAATATTACAAAATGTATATATTTTTAAATTTTATGAAAATTTGAAAATATTTAAAAGATAAAAAACACAGTCAACATTGGTAAACTGTATGTCAAAGTCAAAGTGTTTTTAAAAGTATTTAATCTTTAAAAACTTTTTCTATTCTTTGAATATTTTTAATTTTAATAAAAATAATACCACATGACACATTCTAATTAGTGTTACATGTCAACCAGGTTTTTTAAATACCATTACAAAAGAATGAAAATAAACCAAGTAACAGAAGATAGTTTAAGTACCAATACAAAATGAAAAAAGTTTTAAGTAGTAAAGATGTAAACATGTAGAGATTTGATGAGAAAATTTCAAACCAAAATTTATCATATGGTTGTGGAACGCATCTGGCATGTGGATAGCAATAAGGTGAAATATCAAGTACTAAAAAGACAGCCGTGTTTATTACTTGCATTACAATTCAAAAAGCAGAATAGAAAGGAGAAGAGTAGGTATTGATGCATTTCTAAATAAAGACAGCTGGTAATTGTTAGGTTGGCAGTCACTTGATCATTAAATGTATGGAAATTTTTGTTTGAAATGCATTCAAAGCATGATTAGGGTCTTTTTTCTAATATCTTATTCTCAAAACTGTGAGGTTGTTCTTTAATGATCCATCCGTTTATAGCTTAGTTGCCAAAAAAGAAAAGGCTTTTCATTTATTTTGGCTGAAAGAAGACAATGGCCAATGATACAGAAATGCACTCTAAAAACATTTAACTTAAAACCCAGTCTTGATCTGCTTTGCAGTAACAAGGCAAATAACTCTGTAAAAAACCAACTTGTCTCCCTTTCACCATTTGAGATGGTGATCCCACAAAACAAGATTACTACTACTAATAACTGCAGAGATTTGGTTCCAAGTAAAATGACCAAATATAGACCGACCGTTACTGGTCCATAACCGAGTGAGATTGTCTCTGTGTGGGGCTTACACTCCCACCACGGTTTATTTTGAGTGCATCCAAAGCTTTTTGTATCTCCATCGTCATTGCACTGTCCACACTCCCTGAAGATAGCTTCTTGTGTGCTTTCTGCAAATGAAGCTTGAGTGAGCTGCTGCTCAAACCAGCATTCTTCCCGCAAATTGGACATACTTTCATCATTGGTTTTCGCTGATGCCATTCCATTGAAACCTTTCCATGCAGTTTCCGATCAAGATCCAATAGTATCCTTGCAAACCCATCATTTGGTTGGGCTCGACGGTGAGCTCGCTTGAGGGAGTTCCATGCTTCTAATAAAGTTAAGTTCCTGCCCATAATAGCAATAATATTTGATTTGATTGGAAAAAAAAGATTCCAGTGAAACCTAAGGTTTACTGATACTTGAGGTACTTTAGCAGCAATGTAGCCTTCTACGTATAAGTTCTGTAAAAAGTATATAGCATGAAATACTACTTACTTCCGTAGCATCAGGTATGCGATCACTACTGTGGCACTCCGACTTTTCCCTTCAAAGCAATGAACTAAGACTCTTCCACCTGTATGTTCGACGTGATCAATAAAATCACAAACTTCTTCAAAGATACTGCTGATGTTTGAATCTTCATTGTCATATATCTGTTTCAATACGGCACATCGCATATGTTATAGAAGAAATTTCCATGCAGGTAGCAGAAAACCGAGACACAAAATCAGAGGGTTCTGCATTCAACACTTCCGTAGTGCCGAGTCTAAGATTTGTGTACAAAAATAAAATGGTTGTTACCACTTTCTATTCCCACTGTGGTTATATCCACCACAAATATTATCGTGGTTCAGGTCTACTTGAAGTTGAGCCTGGTTAGTTCAGTTTTTGATGTCCATAGCAGAGAAAATAAGCAAAAACTAAAATCGGATTTCATCTAGATGCATCAAACAAGGCAACTTTCTTCACTAGAAAGGAACTGACAAAAAATGAGAAGGGAAGAAAAGGTACTTACGGAAAAGTTTTTGTACTTGAATAGGTCATGGTATTGAGAATCTGCCTGTCCAATTTCATTGGAGCACAAACACAATATATGAGTAATTCCAAAATGCTGCAGTGTGTAAGCAGATCTCGCAGCCAGTGCTCCACCAATGAACAAGCAACTCGTAATTAAAGATGGTTTCTCTGTGTTAGCGGCCTCGGATATCAATGCTATCCTGTCAAGAATATGCTCAAGCCTAACCTGTATGTTATAATAGCCAAAAGGAGACAATTAGCATCTGCAGAATGCTACCTCAAAAAATGAAGTAATAGATGCATAGCAAGAAAGCCAAGAAGCTGAATAAAGGTATTACCTTCAATTCATAAGCATCTACGACACTGTTATTATCACTACCCTCGAAAAATCCTGTGTTGAAATTGTTATCCTGGCAGAGTTTAACAGCATCATTTTTAAGCATTTCATTCCATTGCTCCAACTCTTTGCTTGATTCCGCATCAACCTAAATGCAAAATAGTATTTCATAATGGAGCATTACAGAGAAAAGATTGACCTCGGTCAAAGGTTAATATTAATACATTTAACATGGCACCGTCCCAAAGTGGCAACTTGCAAACACTGCTATAAAAGAATTTACTTCCTACATGCATGGTGTCATCGTTAAATGCGTAAGCACATAGAATCAGCATTAAGCCAGTCCAAGCAGTGTTTAGTGGCAGGAAACAAAGATATTGTTCTATGCATTACAGAATTTTCTACAAGACTAGTTGGTATTTAAGACTCAACCTATGCATCATTTACTCTTGTCAAGGAGAGACTTCAAAGGTAAAAAGATGCACCTTTCAATAATCTCTATAAGTCGTTAACATATCTAATTTTCCTTTTAAAATGACTTTACATCTATAACTAACCTTGGCAAACTTATTGAAGTCTCGAAGCTTGGCCGTCAAACGTAAGCTCCTATGTGGCTCTCCATTACCTTTGTAGAACTTTCCATGCCAGCCATCTCGTGACACAGGAGAACTAGAGTCCAGGCTTTCTCTGTGCCCTGAAGATGATGTTTTGGGAGCTGATCTCTGTGACTCTGAATCACTACTGTCTGCTTGGTTATCACTAAGCATTCGCTCCTTAGTTGGAGTAAATGGGAACGAAGCTCCTCCAAGGCAAGGAGTATATGGTGATTCGGGAACTGTATAATCCTCCTTGTCAAAGTCCCCTGATGTTGTCTTATTTATAATACTCAAAAATTGGCGTAACAAGCTATCTAGTTTTTGATGAAGTGTCAGCAGGAATATATGGAATCCCTGCAGATCCCTTAAAGCTGCACGGAATCCACTACGAAATTCCTGAATAACTGAGGTCGCTTCCATCCCCTGTACATCAGTTGTTTCAGTATCTTCTGGCGGGGCAGATCCTAATTTCCCACATGTAATATCATGTAACAAGTTGGAGGAGTAACTAGAACTATTGAGAAGTAACTCAACCAATTTAGGATACATTACTTGATCATTTGAACGTTTTCCTATAGGTGGTCGACGCGGTACACCAGAGTCTATAGCCACAATGTAGGAATCAGAATGGAACGACTCACTGAATGAAGAACCGACTAGGCTCATGTCACTAGATCTTGGTGATTCTATAATATCAGAAAGATCAGAGCTCTGTGATGTCAATCCTGGACTATGAGTGCTTAATCTGCAGTCAACTGAAGATGCCCTTCGTTCCTTTTGAATAGCTCTAATCACCCTTGGACGGAATCGTTTGATTGCAGTGTCAAAGGCTTCATCAAAGGAGCCAATATTTGCAGAACTTGTTTTGTCTGTTAACAACAAATTTGCAGGATTACCACGCCATCTTAGTTGACGGCAGGGAAGTCTATCTTCATTTCTAATGACAAGGTCCAACATCAAGACCCTACCCAAAGCTGCTGCAGTTCTTTCTGCAGCCTCCTTTGAATCAAATGCACTTGAGCTTTCCAACAAAGGCAATCCATGAACATAACTGCAAAAGACATGGTTCTTTATGTTCAAAATGATGCAAAAACAATGCAACTATTTTCCTTGGATGTCTAGCTTTCTTCCCTAATTGCTCTCAAACTTTATCTAAATTACGTTGTGCATAAAGAATTATATGACCACTTTGTGCAATAGTAACATCATACATTTGCAGCAATCAAGAATAAATTGCTACTTTCACGGAGACAACCTACAATCTACTGCTTGATATAAGGATTTTCAGAGCCCAAACTTCAGAATTCCAAGGCTCTGGGTTTTGCACCAATCAGTGGAACCATATGGCCATAACCACAATCAGCTAATTTGATGATCATTGAAGTCTAATAAAACTAAGTTTTGTTCTCACCTCATCAGCAAAAGGCATCGGCTAAGTTCTAGTGCCTCCAGAAGCTCTGAACATGTGACTTCACCTACTTCATCTCCTTCTTGGGTTGCTGTAACTCTTGCTTTTTGTGCGGCTTCCTTTATCTGGAGCCACTCTGGGCTACAATTATGAACTACTCGAGCCTGTTCCAAAAGAACAAGTATTCATCAAGACATCAACGGAAGATTTAAAGAAAGAAAGAAAGAAAAGGGGGGGGGGGGGATAAAACAAAATGCTGACAGTCTGTGAAGGTTGGACTCATAGCCAAAATGGTAGAACCGCAGAACACCTGAGTACAAAGGTACAACCTGAGGTGTACGAATCCCTAGCCACTTTGCAAACTCATAACCTAGGCGTTCTGATTGCGTGGCCATCCTTGAAGATGAAAACTTTATAACAGCTGCTGCTTCCTTTGGAGAATTATCATCAAATATAGGCTGGTTGAATAATGCAAAGAAAACAACTCCTCCAGAATTTACAGTAACCTAAAAGCAGACGACCAAAGATAAAATGAAGTGGAAGATGAGAATATAACTAATTAGGAAGTGATTTATCTATGAGTCAAGCAAAGTCTTCATCCTTGGTATGTGAACTCCAGAGTTTTGAGCACATAAAATGTATATGGAAATTATAACACAAACTCTAGCAGTTCAAAACCTTCATTATTTATGTATATTTACCCTTTTTGGCATCTGAAAACTATCTATACTACTGAATAAATGAATCCATTTAAAGTGAGATGCATCCAAATCCCATGTATAAAGAAGACCTGATAAGCAAATAAAGAATAGGACACCAAATATTCAAATGCTAACACAAAGTTGAAGAAAGTTGTCATTCCAGCTATAATGGTTATGATGTATCACACACCTCAAGGGCTTTATTCTGTTCATCCTCGGATTGTTCAGCGCTACTGCTATGCTCAGTATGGTGAAGTGAAGATAGCATGTCCCAGGAAAAAGAGATTGACTCGATGTCCAAAATGGCTGCTTTACCTAGTCTATCCCACAAACTTATTTCGGAAGGTTGCTCAGCGGAGGGAAGGGACTGTGAATCAGTGGATGATTCTTCTGCACTGAACAATAATAACAGTGAGAAGTAACAAGGAAAAAATCTCATCCATGATAATTTGACGCATCAATTTCCTTATTATACAAACTAATGATATTCAATTGTGGGATGGTTAATCATTGGTTATAACCAATGAAATAGTCCTCCAGTGGCTTCTGATTACCTCTGGAGGATAAAATATATGCCAAAACATGGTAATGTAATAGAAATAAAATTTAAAGATACAGAAAAGTGATATTCCATTATTACTCCATGATTACGAGGGCAATGCTAATGCTAAACAAAACAAAGTTCATAAATTCAAAAATTAGTACCAAATTATTTCTAGTGACAACTAATTGAACTATGAAATGACGTACCAAGAAGGCATGTTGACGAGCCTGTTGGGACGGTTAGGGAAGCCAGAGGATCGGTTTTTCCCGCTCCGTTTACGAACCAGTTCCAACCATTGGCTGAACCGATACGCCGGACCAGCTGTTATATCTCCCAACATATACAATACCTGCATTTCATTTTTATTATTATCATGTTTTTTTTCTTGGACTCCCCAGTTTCACATTGCTCAAAAAAAGAAGAAATATTTAGGCTTTCTAACAACCAAAAAAAAAAGACTTGTCATGTTTTTACCCGGGAAGTGACAGTTAAGGGCAATGGGGTGTCAGGTTCGTAAGATCTAAGGTCCACTTCTTTGTCTTCCTCTTTTTCCTGTAATTCTTGCATATAAAACTTATCAAAAAAATGGGAATGCAAAAAAAAAAAAAAAGATTGAGGGAAATCTTAGACAAGAAAATTTTTTAAAATTTCTTACATCATTGGGTTTATTTAGAAAAACAATGATACTGATTGAGATAACGAAAAAAAAAATTCTTTTTTTCCTTTTTTTTTACCTGGAGACGTAGAGGGTTGATGATTGCAGGAGCAGGGCTTTCTTTTTGGTGTTGTGCCATTCTTTTTGGGAGGTTAGTTTTGAGAAATAAAAAGAAAAAATAGAAAAAAAAATTGGAGGCCACCGAGGCCCAAAGAAATAGCTGAGTGGTCAAGTTAGAGAAAGATGGGGAAAAGGGGGTTATAGTTAGTTTTCTTTTCTTTTTTAAGTTTCAATTAGAATTTGGCAGTGGAAAACTGTATCTTTTATTTTCTGTGTTTTGGGGATCTATGATTGGGTTTCTTCACCTATAGCCTATAGGCTACAGCAAAGCAGGCGCCTTTAGTAGTTAACAAGCAATAGAGGCAGAAAAAAGTGGAGTACGATTCGGGTGGGTGGGACTGTGGGAGCTTTTGTATTAGTTTCATCATCAGATTATTGCTTTATTTTCAGCAAGGATGATGATGATGGATGGCAGTGACGGTGTAATAGTTAGTTCCCAGGTCACCTTCAGCAGGAGCCTTTCGGCTTTGGTGGGGGCAGCTAAATTGGTGGTAATATTATAATGGTAACCCATCCATCCCATGTGATGAAGCTGCTTTAACATGTACTAGATAACTTGTAAGCACTTTTTTTTTTCTATGGAACGTTGTGTGCATGATCCAAGAAGCTCAAAAAGTAGTCCAGTTAATCTGTTTTTGGCAACTAATTTATTATATATTTTCATATAATTAGTTTAAGGTCTGTTTGATAGGGAAAAATATTTTTTAGAATTGATTTTCCCTATTTTCCAGTGTTTGATTGGAGGAAAATGAATTCCACAATCACTTCCTTAGTTTTGGAAAACGTCTTACCGATTTTCCTTCCGTATGACATTTTCCATTCCCTTCTCTACACTCTCATCGTCTCAGCTTCAAAATTTTCTTTGCAGACTTTCTTTGGAAAGGTATGTTTTCTATTTCCACTTTCATTTCTACTCATTTTCTGTGGCTTCTCCCATTCCAATCCATTCTTCATTTCGATTCCCTCAATCCTCCCCGCTCCAACCCTGTACCCGAATTTCAATCCATTCTTCATTCTCATTGAATTATTTCTGTTGGTGAATTAATGCAATTTCCAGGCTTCTACGTGATGGGTTTGTAATTTTCTAAACCTCATAGCTTTTATGGGTTTCTTTTTGTTATTAATTTTTTAGCTTTTAATTGTATTTCTCGGTGTTCTTAACTTTTCTTCCATTGGATTGTGGTTCGTAGCTTATGGCTTTGTGGGGTTACGCTTGTTCTGTTTATAGAGTTTCTTCTATTGGATTGTCATTTCTAGGCTTTTAGCTTTCTTGGGGTTCTTGTTTTTAAGTCTATTGATGATGCAAATTCATGTTCAGTCCTCGTTCGCACGCTTCATGTGCGGTCAAGGATATGATACCTGGATTCTTGAACTTAGAGGTGCTGGATTGAGTACACAAGGAATGGATTTTGGACAATATATAGACCCTTTAGATTCTATTTCTCAGAGGAAGGATTTTTATAGTAAGGGTACAGATTATAAGAGGTTTTCAGAAACAGAAAAAAGATATGCTTTTTCCAGTCAAATTACGGATTTAATTGAAAAGCTTGTAAATATAATTGAAGAAGCTGAAAGATCATCTCCAGTACGTGCTTTTGATATGCAAAACAGCATTTCTACAGCACTAAAAGATATGCAGAAACAACTTGATCTTATTTCCAAGTATGATTGGGACTTTGACAACTACCTAGAAGAAGATGTCTCTGCTGCGGTGAGGTGCCTCCCTTATGCGATGCGTACACCAGCTGACAATTCGTAAGCCATGACAACTAACTTGAGTATTGTTAAACTAAAATTTTTATCTTAGATGGAATACATAAAGGATAAGAATGAACCAAAGGATGGCAAGTTACTTGCAATTGGTCATTCTATGGGCAGTATCTTTCTATATGCGATGTTATCACAATGTGGTAAGATTCTGTAAAAACTTGCTTGTTCATCTACATTTATGACCTATGTAAAACCTATTACTGCATATCCTTTTGGCTATTACCTTTTTGGTATTGCAAAATAGTTTGTTATATTAGCACATAACTGCATGTTTAATTTCTCTGTTCTATTATGATTAGAATTTATTTAGCATTTTGTAGCTGTGACCAACTTGAGTTTCATTTCCTTTGGACACAGCACCGACTAAAATAGACTTGTAAACAGTTTATAATCACTTCTTAGACCAGTTAAACATTTTAACAGCAATTTATTTATAGATAAAAGAATGGAAAACTTTGTGCACAAATTATGTTGATCTAGGTACTGATAATATTGGTTAAACTCACAAAAGAAAATGCTACGCTTGGTTCAACTATCTGATGCTTGAACCTTTTATTTTGCTTATTGAGGCTGATCTAAGAGTTCAAACTGTTGCATTTTAATTATCACAGCTAAAGCATGTCAACCAGGATGATTTTGAGTCCTTTATGAGTAGAGCCAATTAATTTTGAACTCTTTAAGGCCCTTAGATGGAATCAAAATCGTTGTTGTATAAGTCCAAAAGAGCTCTATATGTCTCGGTAGGCTACTTGATGGAATAGTTTTATAAGTAAACTTTTCATCTTACTTTGACTTTGTATCTTGAACAATATATAGGAGTGCTAAAATGTCTTGTTTTTATAAGGTTATGAAGGAAATGTTCTGGATTGGCGGCAGTCACTACGTTGGCATTATCATTGGACCATATGTCTTCTAGATCATCACTCAAACTGCTTTTACCCCTGGCAAGTGTTATTGAAGTGAAATTGCTTAAGCATTGTTTCTCTGTGAAGTGTTATTATCTGCTTGTATATATATTGACAATAATCTGATGTTATTTCTCTTCGGTGAGTAGGCAGACCCTGCACAGGTCCTAAATGTTCCTGTTATTCCAATTGGAACATTGCTTCTCCTAAATATTTACACTTCCTTTTGATGCAGGCCGTAGATCTAGTGTATCATTGTATAATAGAATTTCTCAATCATCATGACGCAGCTTGAAGTTGTTGAGACTTCTTCTTCATTCAAGCTTCGTTCTGTATTTTTTTTCCCCATGAAGGAAGGACCCGACTTAAGAAGAATCTTCAAGCCAGTCTTGCCCTTAAAATTCTACATCAGCTAGTACATATACATACATAAAAGGAGGTAAAGGATCAATACCATGCATGTAGTTGTATTGTTGTATAAAAGTTTGTTAATATGCACAGACATTTAGAAAAAGTAGTGTATGTTTATATGGTATACATATATCACTACTCTCTCTCTTAGACAACAACATGTAGTTGTATTGTTGTATTAAAGTTTGTTAATATCTAAAGACATTTAGAAAAGTAGTGTATGTTTATATGGTATACATATATCACTACTCTCTCTTAGACAACAATACTTCATCATTTGTAAATGGTTAACCATTAGAAATTTTGACTCTCACAAAACATTTGATGATCTTAAGAGAGATGTTCGATTACCATAAAGCTTATACTTCATTTTATAGAGAAAGGTTGAATTAATTGTGTCAAACTCCTAAGCTTTGATTGATTTTGACCAAATTAATCACAAGTTTAGTTTATTGGGAATTTAATTATTGCTCAAGAATGCTGTATTGTATGAAGTTTACTTCCCATTTAATAAATAATAAAATAAAAAGGTATTTTTTGCCATTTCTCTTCACTTTTTTCCAACTAATAAGAAAACAATTTTTTCAATTCATAACGATTAATATTGTAGTTTAATAATTTAGTATTATTATAAATAAATCATTGTAATACATGTAAAAACAATTTAAAATATAAAATTTATTAATATATATTAATATATGTAAAACAACTTTTCCGGAAAATATTTTAGGAAATCATCAAACAATGAGAAAATATTTTACAGATTCAATCAAACACCGTAAAATATTTTCCAAGAATCATTTTACAGAAAAGTAAAACATTTTCCAGAAATCATTTTACGGAAAACATTCTACTGGCAATCAAATAGACCCTAAGTGTCAATTTATATCTTATCTTTTCGAGCCTTAAAAATGTTGGTTTCATAGATAGAGAGGTTAAAATATCCTGGCAACTTTCTTATTATATTATTACTACGTATCTTTACGTTAGTCAATCAAGTATATTCCCTTAAATTTATGACATCGTTAACAACTTGTCGTAGTATAGTGGTGAGTATTCCCGCCAGTCACCCGGGAGACCCGGGTTCTTTCCCCGACAACGGCGTGATATCTGTTGAATTATCTATTTTCTTGAGTGAGTCTATGTGTTGGGTTTGTTTTAATATCTCCATACACCATGCTACTTCAAGTTTGCTTTAGTGTGGAATAATTTGCTATGGTACTTATCATGTGTTTGTAAAGGGTGCAGTGTGTTTTATTTTAGATGATCTGGCTAGATGTTTCAATTGTTGCTTGTGTTCTTCCTTCTTTGATGAAAATTGAGTGATATCTTAGGTTGCACCAGGTATTTATGGTTGCATTCATAGGAGTTGGATGCAGGATTTCCAATTTTTCCCATCTTGTAATTAAGTTTAATTAGGTTTTGTGTTGCTCATACTCTTGTGTTTGACATATGGATATCAAGATATGACCTCCAATGATCATCCAAATATATAGAAAAACATAGAAAATTTAACCATACCCATGCCAGATGTATACTTGCATCTGATGCTTGTGTCTGAGTAAGATAGAGTAGGATTTATGTGTTATTTTTTTTTGTTTCTTTGAAATGTTTCATTTGTATCACTATTAGGTTTCTTTTTCTTTTTTTTTTCCTGCATGTATCTATGCTGTTTTCTTGCCTATGTATTCACAGAGAGGAAGTTGCAGTTGCCTCAATATTTTGTCCGATCTCCATCTCACCAAACCTTGACTGTAATCCTAGAATCCACCCAATCTCTAACCCTTTGATACGAACCAGAAATCTGAGAGAAGAAAAGAAGATAATCGGAGAAGGAAATAAGAGAAAAATAGAGAGAAATAGAGAGTACTGAAATGTTTAATTTTCATTCGATAACTGCTACCTCATGCATTGTATGAAATTTAAGGAAAAACTAACAAAATGACGTGGTCAAATCTGTTGCAACTAAAACGCATCGTATAGCTAATCTCTCTAAAACTCCCTATTTCAATTAAACTTAAAACTCCCCTCAAAACTCTCCGTTTTTCTTAAAATTCCACAAACTTCCTTTCTACTAGTTTTTCAGGTCATAACAATACTCCCTTCCAGAAAAAAAATCATTGGCCTCAATGATGAAAATAAGGAAATTTAGATTGAATCGCAGTGAGGGACTCCCATGTTGCATCTTCAGGGAAAGAACCAGCCCATTCGATTAAAACTTCAGTCAAAGCTTGATTCCCTTTCTTAACTATTCTTCTGTCCAGAATGCGAATTGATTCATTTGGCAAAACACCATGAGCATCCACCAATGGTAATTGCGCCTGAGTAGGAGCTGACCCAATGTGCCTTTTCAATTGGGAAACATGGAATGTGGGATGAATCCGGGAGTGTTATGGTAGTTGAAGAGTGTAAGCCACTTGTACTACTTTCTGTATCACCGGAAAATGCCCATAATACTTTGGAGATGATTTCTGGTTGGCAAGTTTTCGAATTGATTGCTGCCTGTAAGATTGCAACCGCAAATAGACCAGATCACCAACCTGAAAACTACTCTCTAAGCGGTGCTTGTCTACTAACTGCTTCATTCAACTCTGTGCTTTCTTAAGACAGAACTGTAATAACTTACTGGCAACCTCCCTAGCTCGTAAGCTTCGGTCCACCACTGCTACAGAAGAAACACCAGCCAAATATGGCATATGCGTGGGTGGGGGCTGCCCATACAAGGCCTCGTACGGGGTAAGTTGAATAGAGGAATGAAATGAAGAATTATACCACCATTCAGCAATGGGTAACCATTTAAACCAGTGTGTAGGTGTCTCCCCTGTCATACACCTCAAATAACTCTCAAGGCACCTATTTAGGACCTCAGTCTGGCCATCCGTTTGAGGGTGGTAAGCTGTGGATAAAAGAAGCTTAGTACTTGATTTCTGGAATAGCTCATACCAAAAACCACTAACAAAGATTTTATCACGGTCCGAGATAATGGAGTCCGGCATGCCATGAAGTTTGTAGACATGAGTCAAATACTCCTGGGCCACCTTTTTAGCTGTGTATGGATGAGTCAGGGCCAAAAAATGACCATATTTAGTGAGGTGGTCTACCACTACTAGAATTGAATTTTTCTTGTCTGAAAATGGCAACCCTTCAATGAAATCTATACTGATTACAGACCATGCTCAGTTAGGTATCGGCAAAGGCTGTAGAAGACCAAGGGAAGCCACTATACATTCTCTGACCCATGTCTTAACATCTGAAGTAAGTCCCTTCCAATACAGTAGGCTCGACAGTCGCTTCCTGGTGACATGTACCTCTGAATGACCACCAGTGGCACTCGCGTGAAAATGAAGGAACAATTCGTGACGCAGCTGTGAATTCTTCCCCACCACGATCTTTCCTTTTCGAAACAAAAATTGACCATCCCACAAATACTTTTGATCATGAGTTTGTGACTGCAAAATATTTGAATAATTTTCTGTAGTCAACCGTCTAAAATATAGGAGTTTTTCACTCGTTCTAAGAGATCTGAAATCACTGAACTAGCTGACAGCTGATAGTACAGACACTGTTCCAACTGTGGTTGACGAGAGAGAGCATCAGCAACCTTGTTATTAATGCCTCTCCTATAAGAGACTTCAAAATCATAGCCTAACATTTTGGCTATCCAACATTGCTGAAATGGGGTAACAGCCACTTGATCCGATAAAAACTGCAAACTCTGATGATTTGTTCGAATTTTGAAGTGTCGACCCACCAAGTAGGTATGCCACTTTTGAACCGCCAATAGAACTGCTAGCATATCTTTCTCATAAATCGATAAGGCTTGATGGCGCACTCCAATAGCCTTGCTATAGAAGGCCACCGGTCTACCTTGTTGCTGCAAAACAACCATAATGCCAAACCCGCTAGCATTTGTGTCCACTGTAAACTTTAGCTGAAAATTAGGAAGCTCAAATATAGGAGCTGTGCACACGGCCTGTTTCAATGCCTGAAAAGCCTCAGTAGCCTGGTCAGACCATTCCCACCCATTCTTTTTCAGCAAATTAGTCAAAGGGCGAGCAATCACACCATAGTTCTATATAAATCTCCTATAGTAGCCTGTGAGGCCAAGGAAGCTGTTCAACTCCCTTACTGATTGAGGAATCGACCATGATAATACACAATCAATCTTAGTCGTGTCCATAGAAATTGTGCCATCATGTAAAACATGTCCCAAATATTGAATGCGAGAGGAACCAAAACAACATTTTGACTTTTTAGCATATAACTGATGTTCTCTTAAGATAAGAAGAACAGATCTCAAATGGTGCATATACTCCTCCTACGAGGTTGAATACACGAGTATGTCGTCGAAGAAGACTAACACAAATTTACGCAACAGCGGATTGAAGATTGAGTTCATGAGAGCCTGAAAACTAGAGGGAGCATTAGTGAGGCCAAAGGGCATTACGAGAAATTCATAATGCCCCTCGTGAGTCTAAAGTGCCGTTTTGTGCACGTCTGATTCCCACATACGAATTTGGTGATATCCAGACCTTAGATTCAATTTAGAAAAGACTCTAGCTTCTCCAAGCTTACCCAATAACTCCTCAATTACTGGAATAGGAAATTTATCCTTAATTGTGTATTGGTTTAATTGCCTATAGTCTACACATAACCTCCAGCTTCCATCCTTCTTCTTAACCATGACAATAGGAGAAGCAAACGAACTTGTGTTGTAGTGTATGATTCCAGCCTAAAGCATTTCTTGAATGAACCTTTCCATTTCATTCTTTTGAATTACCGGATATCGATAGGGTCGTATTTTGATCACTGCCCCTTCACCCCTTAGTGGAATTCTATGATCATGCATCCTACGAGGTGGTAATCCTTTTGGAACCTGAAAAATGTCCTCAAACTCCATCAACAGTGCTTGAAGTTGGTCCCCAGAATCCTTATTTTTCTCGGATGACAGCGTCACTTGCTCGATTAAGCTAAAACTGCAGTAAAAGGTCTCATCGACTGCCCTATTGCTACAAAAAATTTCAGATTTAGCTCTCCACTTTCAACTGCTAGTGAACCAGGAGTAATACCTTGAATAACGCATGACTTCCCTGCTAAATTGAACTGCATGATCAGAGAATTAAAATTCCAAATGATGTTCCTAGTGCTAATAACCAATGTACTCCTAACACCATATCACAGCCTTTCAACGACAAGACCATGAAATCGATCTCAAATTTGTGATCTTGTACCTCCCATGTAACCCCTTTACAAAGCCCCCTAGTAAACAGACAACTGCCATTTGCTACTGAGACCCTTAGTTGCTCTTGATGCCACACTGGTAAAGACAACCGATTGACCAACCTTGTGTCAATAAATTATGCGTACTCCCTGAGTCGACTAGGATAATAGCCCAAAATGCTCCCACTCGAGCGGCCACCCTCATAGTATTATCCCCCTATAGGCCAATAAGAGCATGCAACGAAATTATAGGCGACTTAAGGCCCCCTTCATCAATACCAGTTTCTTCTAAATTTTCTGAACACTCCTGAAATTCTTCAGTCTCACTATCCGAAAGAGGTTCAAGCAAAAACTGATATAATTGAGACTTCATGCACTTATGCCCCGCATGGTATTTAGCCCCACACCAAAAACAGAAGCCCTTTTGTTTCCTTTCAGCCATCAATGCCGGGGATATAGATTTAGACCCAGACTTGTTTGATGATGCATTATTAACAGATTGAGAACTCATTATCGTCTTTGTAGGAGAATAGGAATACCTGGAATTGACCGACGTGTTGGACAAAGGTCGGGGTGAGCTAACCCCCATATTGTAGGCCCCTTCCCTGAATAGGAAATGAGTACTTCGATCTTTCTAGCTAACTGGAAAGCTTCCAACAGTGTCGATGGTTCAAACAGATCCAAGTAGTGACCTATTTCAGCCTTCAAGTTGCTGAAAAAAATACTGAGAGCATAGGACTCCAGTAGATGCAACTGATTTAGTAACCCCACAAATAAATCTTGATACTGTTCAACAGTACCCTGTTGTTGCAGGTTAACTAATTCCCTCATCGGATTTCTAAACTGCCTACACCCAAAACGATCTTCAAGGCTCTTAATGTACTTTGGCTAGGACAGCATTTGCAAGCTTCCATTCCTCTGAGAATAAAAATAGTGCCACTCTAGCGCTCGGCCCTCTAAGTTCAGCATCACAAGGCGGACCTTACTAGCCTCTACTGTACCTTCTGCCTTAAAATACTGCTTCAGTTTGGTCCACCACCCCTTAAAATCGGTACCATCAAACTTCGGACAGTTCAACCTGCTACGATTAACAGCAGCTCCCGTCACATAAGAGTGATCCCTCAAGCGTGCACTACCCTTTCCGTAACAATTAGTTCTGTTTGACCATGGGGTAAGTTGGTTTCCTTAGATAAGAAACCAGGAGGAGCTCCCAAAACCCCTTTACCTTTATCTGCCACAGCATTTGCAGATGAACCCGTCGGTGGCGGTCCGAAATATTGACCCAGCAATGCTTGTAGATCTTCCCGAAACTCAGTCTTAAACTCTTGCAATCGAGTCTCTATTTTAGTCTCCAAACGGGTCATTTCTTCTTGGATTTTTGAAATGTCCTGTTGCAAACTCTCGACCTTCTTCTGCAACCGTGTCGACACACCATCGCCAGCCATTTAGGAATCTTGACGGCTCTGATACCTTTGATACGAACCAAAAATCTGAGAGAAGAAAAAAAGATAATTGAAAAAGAAAAAAAGAGAAAAATAGAGAGAAATAGAGAGTACTGAAATGTTTACTTTTCATTTGATAACTGCTACCTCATGCAGTGCATGCAATTTAAGGAAAAACTAACAAAATGACACGGTCAAATATGTTGTAACTAAAACGCATAGTATAGCTAATCTCTCCAAAACTCCCCGCTTCAATTAAACTTAAAACTCCCCCCAAAACTCCCTGTTTTTCTTGAAATTCCACAAACTTCCTTTCTACTAGTTTTTCAGCTAATAACACCCTTCGCCACGTTAAATCCTCCCTCCTTCCAGACCCACTATCGTCCTCCTCCTTCTACTTTACCCTCAATGGAAAACCCCTCTCTGATTCCACCCTTCTCCCAAATCCCCAAATTTCCCATCTTTCCACCCTTTCTCACCTCCCCCGCATCTCCGGTGGCGGAGGCGATGGTGGCGCCACTGGAGCTGAGTCCCGCGACTGTTATCTCAAGATGTATGCTGTCAAAAAGCCTGATAAAGTTGACCCCAAAGAGAAAAGGCTCGGTAAGTGGCTCAATTGTGCCTTCTCTTATGAACCTTTAAGAGAACCTTGCGTGATTGAAAAATTAGGGAATATTTTCAATAAGGGAGCTCTTGTTGAAGCTTTGTTGGGTAAGAAATTGCCCAAAGAGTTTAGACATATAAAGGGTTTGAAAGATATGATTAATATTAAGTTGTTGATGATTCCCGGGAAGCAATCAGATGCTGCTGATGGTGCTATGTTTCAGTGCCCCTTAACCGGGCTCGAATTCAATGGGAAGTATAAGTTTTTTGCGTTGAGGAATTGTGGGCATGTTGTTAGTGCTAAGGCTTTGAAAGAGGTTAAATCATCTGCTTGTTTGGTTTGTCATAAGGAGTTTGTGGAGTCTGATAAGATGGTGATTAATGGAAGTGAGGAGGAGGTGGCAGCCTTGAGGGAGAGGATGGAGGAAGAGAAATCGAAAACGGTGAAGGAGAAGAAGAGGGGAACCGATGTTGTGGACGGGAAAAAAGATTGTGGTAAATTGGAAGGGAATGAAAAGCTTGAGAATGGGAAGAAATCGAATAATGGTGGGGTGAAGAAGTTTCGAGCCGTGGATGTGGCACTGGCTAATGCAACAAAAGAAGTTTATGCTTCCATATTTACTTCTTCAAAGAAGTCGGATCTTAAGGAAACTTTTACATGTAGATCACTCCCACTTGGTTTAAATTGATCGGATGAGATTGAGTAATACTGTGGTGAAGAAGTTTAGAGCTGCAGATCATGTGACCCCAGCTAAGGATGCGGAGGAGATTTCTGCTTCAATATTTAGTTTGACGAAGTTGGTGGATCAAGTCTGGCCTGGTCAATACTGATGTTGTCATTTGTACCTTGTTAAAGGTGATCTGTTTGGTATTTTTCTTTGTTCATGAATTGTACTTGTTTAACCTAGAAAACCAATAAATATCTAATTTAAATAGTGAATTGCTATTAATATGTTCTAATACTCGCTTTGGTGTTATCTTTAAATTGTGTTGTTACTGAATTTAAAGTTGTCCCAATAAATAACATCTTTTAGTTGAGTTACAAAATAGATGAAGTAAAATTGAATCATCTGTAGCTTTTCAAATCATGGAAAAGAGAAGAGGTTTTGAGATAAAATCAGGACCAGCCTTCACATGAATTTTCACTATTCTTGTTTAGTATATCAAGTTAGATGAATTCTTTCTTTAATGGAACAATGTTGTCAAATATTTGTGTTTAGTCCTTAAATTGATGGTTTTGGACGGAAAATTCTTATGCTGTCTACCCTGTCAGTTTGCTACCAAATATTTTTCAAAAACTGCCACTATGCTTCCAACCTTTTTGAGGAGTGTAATTGTTGCTTGTGTTCTTCCTTTTTTGTTGAAAATTGAGTGATATCTTAGGTTGCACTGGGTATTTATGGCTGCATTCATAGGAGTTGGATGCAGTATTTCCAATTTTTCCCATGTTGTATTTAAGTCTAAATAGGATTTGTGTTGCTTGGACTCCTTTGTTTGACATATGGATATCAGGATATGACCTCCAATGATCATCCAAATACGTAGAAAAACATAGAAAATTTAACCATACCCAAACATAGAAAATTTAACCATACCCATGTCGTATGTATACCTGCATCTGATGCTCAAGTCCGAGTAAGATAAGAAAAGGATTTCTGTCTTCTTTTTTTTTTTCTTTGAAATGTTTCATTTTTATCACTATTAGGTTTCTTTCTTTCTTTCCTTTTCTTTTTGTTCTTTCTGCATGTATTTATGCTCTTTTCTTGCCTGTTGTATTCACAGAGAGGAAGTTGTAGTTGCCCTAACTGAGGTTGCTGCTGCCATTGGTGAGCCAATGGACATCAACACAGCCTTGCCTCTTGTGATTGGGAAGCCCAAAGTTCATGGTGGGCTTGCACGTGGTTTACACGAAGCTGCCAAGGCAATTGAACAGCACAATGCACATCTTTGTGTTTTAGCTGATGATTGTGACCAGCCAGATTATGTTAAACTGGTCAAGGCACCCTGTGCTGATTAGAATGTTAAAGTGCCACGTGCACCAAGTGCAAAAACTCTGGGCGAATGGGCTGGTGTAAGTAAAATTTCATTCCTTATTTATTGAACACAAGTTATTTCTCTCTTTTATGGTCTCAAAGGGACCACTTTCATCTTGTTCATTGAATATTACTACAAACTTATGCCACCAAATTAAATGAGATTACATTCGTTCTATATGCCAATTGTGCTTCATCTCTGGATGCTGTTGTGTAACGATCGATTCGAGGGGAAGGCAAGGAAGGTAGTTGGCTGTTCTTGTGTAGTTGTCAAGGTATGGAAGCATATGGATGGAAGTACATTCTGTTTTACTTGAACAATATGTGTATATAGCCATGTATAGTATGTTAGTACGTTTGTCTGAGTTTTATAATCTTGTTGGTGCATGATTATGGTGAGCAACACGAGGCTGTTGAAGTTGTTCAGCAGCAAGGATTAAGCAAATCAGAGGATGGTTTCCTTTGTAGATGTGTGTTGAGTTTTTTTTGTCATTTAATGAGTTCATGATTGTGAACAAACAAAGATTATTTTCTTTCGAAGTTGTTGCGATTCTCTGCAACTGCTCGGTGTTTCTTTAAGTATGCTACTCTTTTGTTTTTCATTTAAAATTTACGTGGTTAGTTCATGGAAAACTATTATATGTTGAAATCATGTCTTTTCGACTAGTTAGGCATAGTCATTTTTTGATCCCTTTGTCCAATTTTCTCAAATGACTCAACCGGAGCCTTGCCTTAATTGCCTTTGCTAGAAAATATAACTACTTTTTTGCTAGAAAATCTCTACGTTTTTGTGGTGCAGTAAATGAGTAGAAAGGATGGTTCAATGTTTTATCTTTTATGAAGTTAAATAAAAGAACAAAATTTGTTCAGTTATTAATGTTCATAAATAAGTTCATCTGTTTAAAATTAGTTTAACATTTTAGTTTATTTATAATGTAAATATTATTATTATTATTTGTATTCAATTATTTTCTTTTTGATGAATAATATATTTTAGTTATTTACGAGCAATACACTATGATTGTGAACAAGTTTATTTAATTTGAATTTGAAACTTATAATTTAAAATAAATGAATAAAACACATTTGAAATTATGAATTATGAAATGAGGAGTGGTTGATGTTGGAGGTGTACATGAGTCGGGTTCGGCTTTAACAAAATTTTAGGTCCGATTGATAGGTTTAGGTTTGACCCGATTCGGATAAAAATGCTAAAATTTGGGTTCGGTTCCGCTTGTTCGTATTAATTTTTTATTTTACTTTTTTATAAAAAAAATATAATACATCAATTGCACTAAAAATATTAAATAAATGTTTCTTAACAAATTGAAGATAAATTTTAAAAAATCTTTATACTTAAATAATGTTAAGGTAGTGCCCAAGCCCATTTTTCAACCCTATGTTTTTACTCAAATTCTCCCATTTTTCGGGTGGATTTTTGGCCAGGTCAGGTGACATTACAACATCATTTTTTAGTTATATGACTAATAAGTGAGTATTTTTTATTTAAAACGTGACATCAACAAAATTAACTAACAATGTTAATAATTGAATTTGATTTTCAAATATGAAAAGTAGAGGAACTAAATTTTTGAAAATAAATGTACAGACTAAATTTTAAATTTGTGAAGAGTATATAGACTTATGATATGTTTTAACCTTTATACTACAAACATTTATTATTAATACTTTTATAACTGTAATAAATATTTATTATTAAAATATTGATATTGGATATTTTCAATAATATGTGAAGAATATTATTTAAAATTATTGTTTTTAAAATCTATTATTAAAATAAACTATAATATTAAATAATTTATTATATGATTAAATATAAATAATTAAATATTTATGTTTAATAATATTGAAAAATAACTGATTGAATCTTACTTAATTGACATAGATATTATTGCCAGTGCAGAAAAACATGAGTTTGAGTGCGTTGAAGCTCATTATCCTGGGGAGGAGCTATGGGTAGTTAGGCATTATATCAAAAAGAGCAGATATGATAAAAACCTATAATGAGATTATTGTTCAAAAAAATATTAAAAAATATAATATTTTATATTAATATATTAATAATTTTAAATATTTTAAAAAATAAAATAAAATTTATTATCAATATAATAATAAATTTAAGTTAATTTTATATAAAAATAAAACTACGGAGCTCTTTTGAATAGAATGATTTACGTCTTTTAAAATGATAAGTCATTTTATAAGAAAAAACTTATTTTTGTTGACAGTAAATCATTTTCATTAATTAAATTATTTTTGTAAAACAAACATAAAAAAATTGTGAGTCACTTTTTTTCGTAAAATAAGCTTATACTAAAATTTTAATATAAGAAGGTAAAAAATTGTGGTTGGAAATTCAAAAAAATAGAGAATCTTGTGCAAAAGTTTTTTTCTTTTTTTTCTTTTAACGATTATTTACGAAATCAAATGCAATTGTTCCCCAATTAAATTCTACTATAAAAAAAAATCAAAACTCTTCTCTTCAGCTACTATTATGCAATGGTTTCTCGAACATATGATAATGGGCCCTTTTAGGGTTCAATGGATATTCAGCAAATGGGTGGTGAGTATGACCCGAACCCCTTTCCTACGTAACTACGTTAGAGATAGGCAATACGGCAAAGCAAAGAATAATAGGAAAAAGGTGTACTATATATCATTAAAAAAATCATATTCTAGGCGAAGTTGTTGGATTTGCTTACGTGGATAGCATCGATTGGTTCATCTCACGTGGCGCGTAATATCATTGGGTGAAACAAGTCGACGCCGGCGTCAACAACATCTATTAAACTCCTCGACACATTACAATCTTTTATTTAGATTTAGATCCAAAAAGAAAAATTTACAATCATCATCAGATCTAGTGTTCTTAGACTGATGATGATAATGACGCGTTACGCTCTTCTTCTCCTATTAGCTTTCGCTTCGCTGCAACTCCTCTGCTTCGCCGCTGATGATGACGTGGTAATTTCAATTTTTTTTTAACCTCGCACTAGTATGAATATTTGAATCTGTGAAATTGAAAATGAGATTCTTTTTCCATTTTGGGGGTGTGTTTACAGGTGTTCTATGATTCATTTGAAGAGTCATTTGATGGACGATGGATCGTTTCTGATAAAGATGATTATAAAGGTAGGATTTTTTTTTTGGATTCCGGGCTAATAAGATCATCTATGGTGATTTTGTTCTATTTACTAGCTAAGTGGTTTGCATTAGAAAACTGATGATCTGATGTTTGCTCTATCATTGTCAATCAATCTTTTGATGCATTTTTTAAGGAATTTGTTTTTTTATTTTAAATCCATTTCTGATATCAAATCATCTGCCTTGGAATTTCATTGTGTTATTTATCCATCTAATGTATCTCATTGAGCCCTTGGCTCCTCAGTAACTTCAAATTGAACTTGTATTTTAAGATGCTGAAGTTAAACATTGATTTGGGATTGGGATTGGGATTGCAGGTGTGTGGAAGCATTCCAAGAGCGAGGGGCATGATGACTATGGTCTTCTCGTGAGTGAGATGGCAAAGAAGTATGCAATAGTGAAAGAGCTTGATGAGGCTGTGAATCTCAAAGATGGTACCACTGTGCTTCAGTTTGAGACTCGCCTACAGGGTGGACTGGAATGTGGTGGTGCATATTTGAAATATCTTCGTCCTCAAGATGCTGGGTGGAAGCCTAAGGAGTTTGACAATGAATCCCCTTACTCTATCATGTTTGGACCCGACAAATGCGGGGCCACAAACAAGTTGCACTTCATCCTGAAGCATAAGAATCCTAAAAGTGGGGAATACATTGAACACCATCTGAAATACCCTCCTTCTGTCCCATCTGACAAGCTTACTCATGTCTACACTGCCATATTGAAGCCTGACAATGAGGTCAGCATTCTGATTGATGGTGAGGAAAAGAAGAAGGCTAGCTTCCTTTCAGCAGAAGATTTTGAGCCTCCACTTATCCCTTCCAAGACAATTCCTGATCCTGATGATAAGAAGCCCGAGGACTGGGATGAGAGAGCGAAGATTCCTGATCCAGATGCCGTGAAGCCAGAGGATTGGGATGAGGATGCACCCATGGAAATTGAGGATGAGGAGGCTGTGAAACCCGAAAGTTGGTTAGATGATGAACCCGAGGAGATTGATGATCCTGAGGCAACCAAGCCTGAAGATTGGGATGATGAAGAAGATGGTGAGTGGGAAGCCCCCAAAATTGAGAACCCACAGTGTGAGATAGCCCCTGGTTGTGGCGAATGGAAGAGGCCAATGAAGAGGAATCCAGCTTATAAAGGAAAATGGTCTCCTCCACTAATTGACAATCCCAGTTACAAGGGTATTTGGAAGCCTCAGGAGATTCCAAACCCCAACTACTTTGAGCTTGAAAAGCCCGACTTTGATCCTATTGCTGCCATTGGTATTGAGATTTGGACAATGCAAGATGGTATATTATTTGACAATATTTTGATAGCCAAAAACGACAAGGTTGCCGAGTCATATCGGGAGACCACGTGGAAGCCAAAGTTTGAGGTTGAGAAGGAAAAACAGAAGGCTGAGGATGAAGCTGCCGATTCTGCCAGGCTTGCAGGCTTTCAGGTAATCCACTGGCAACCTGACTTCTTATTATCGTTATAATGTTATTCAATCTTATACCATATAACTTAAAGTTGATAATTTCTCTCTTGCAGAGGAAGGTTTTTGATGTCTTATACAAGGTTGCTGACATTCCTTTCTTAAGCAAATACAAGCATCAAATTCTCGTAAGTTGTCCCTCTTAATATGATCTTTCATATGCTAATTACCAATTCATCTGAAATTTGTAGTTTCTCTTTTAGGATCTTATTGAGCATGCTGAGACACAGCCGAACCTCACCATTGGTGTCTTGGTCTCTATTGTGGTGATTATTCTCACGATTTTCTTCAAGCTCATTTTTGGTGGGAAGAAACAAGTATGGTTACTTGAATCCTTCTTGTCGGGTCTATTCTACACGCTTGTGTTTTTTTGATCTTAGTCTTACTCCATTGGTTAACTGTGTCTGTTTGCAGCCAAGAGTAGAGAAGAAACCAGAGGTTGCTAAAACATCAAATGGTGAAGGAAGCAGTGGAGAAAAAGCTGAAGAGGCGGAGAAGGAAGAAGCTGCTGCCGCTCCTCGCCGAAGGCGCCGTGACAATTGAGCAAATCTTAAAACAAAGGTAGCTGGTGGCGACTAACAGTTTGAGTTTGGGCTAATTTTTGCACTGTAGGTGGTTTTCGTAGCTGAAATATTATTTGCCTTTGGCATTTTTTAGTTTTACTTTTGAATATGATTAGATTGTATGGTTTGAAGGATGTAAACGAGACAAATTTCTGCATCAAAGCAAAAACCAAGTAGAAAGGAATTTGAAGCTTGCTGTATGTTCTGCTATTGTTTTTTTTTTTCGTGTTAAAAATTCAAAGCTCAATGATTGAGCAAATGAGTGGGGTATGATGAAAATGTATGAATTACAAGAATTATAGGGGTAAATTTATAATTTCTTATTTTCATTTAAGTTATTTTCTATAGTTTTTTAATATAAAAATACACGCAAACAAAAAATTAATCATTTTAGTTTAGAGGAAATATACTAGATATAAATACATATTTAGAGATGTATTGGCTCCCATTACAATCCATCGCTGTCCCTATTCGTCGTAGTTGTTGGCCCTTTTGACTTAAAACAATTTCGGTTTCTAAAGAAACATGTTTTATTTGGGGTTTGTAAACCAAGTTAGTTACGTAGGTAAATTGTCAATGCAATGTCAACGTTTCAAACATGATATATATATTTATTAACATCTTTAAAACCATCAAATTTTTGTCAATAGAGGATACAACTCGTGGATAAACTTCTTAAAATGTGAAAAGGAAGCAAATAACTCTTTCTATCGTAACTCAAGCTGAAACTAATTGATTATGCAACATTGGCATGGTAAAAATGTGTACTTATTAACCATATGTATGCATTTTCTTCGGTTTTGCATTCCTAGTTGTGGGACTGAGACAGCTAGCCTAGCACTAATTTTGACGTTAACAAAATCGTGGGTTCATACATTGATTTTCCAAGGAAGACTAGAAGCCTCCGACCAAGAACAACAACCGTGGAAATCAAACTAAAACGTGCGTCTCAAGCTGAGCCAATCCAAAAAAAGGTTTTGGCAGTGTCAGGCAAGAGCTTGGCAGTTATGGGGTTTGGCGGAAGATTATTCTTTGCTCCTTCTTCTTGTACTTGCGTGCGCGACACCTTCAAAAATCAAAGCCAAAATGCAGTTGTCGAGGCTTTTAGCTAAAAGTGAAGACTTTTTTCTTCGTTGAGGGTTTAAACCTTAATTTTGCTTTATATTCACAACACAACAACAACAACAACAACAAAGAAAAAAACCCCGAAGGGTGGTTTTGACGTGTCAACCCTGCTCTTCTTTTCTACTTTCTTCCCCCATCCGACAGCCAGAAAATATCCTTTAAATTTGATTGGACATCAACTCAAAACTCTGCCTATATTTGCTCCTTCCTTCTTTTGCTTGCATTTGTAGCTACAAAAAACTAAACACAAAATTTTGTCCCAAAAAAGAACATGATGGAGGTTTTATCTTCTTCGTCTTCTTCGTCTTTGCCGATTAATTTCCGGTCACGTTGCTTATTTTCTCATCCTTCATCACCTTCACGTTTCCCTTCCCATTTCCATCCAAATGACAACAATTCAGTTTCTTCTTCAACTTCTTCTTGTTTTGGCCTATCAATCTCTCGTTCCAATAGCTTTGTTCACGTTAAACGCTTCAATTCTCGTAGAAGAAGCAACAGGCCCTTACGAATTTCTGCAGTTTTCGAGCGTTTCACAGAGCGAGCTATCAAAGCTGTTATCCTTTCTCAAAGGGAAGCCAAGTCTCTAGGCAATGATATGGTTTTCACCCAGCATCTTTTGCTGGGTTTGATCGGTGAAGACCGCGACCCCGATGGTTTTTTAGGGTCAGGCTTAAACATTGTTGAGGCTCGTGAGGCTGTTCGTAGCATTTGGCAAACTAGTAATCATGATTCGGGTAAACAAGAAGGGTCCATTGTTTCTTCAACGGAGGTGCCGTTTTCTGCAAGCACAAAACGGGTTTTTGAGGCTGCCGTGGAGTATTCGAGGAGTATGGGTTATAATTTTATTTCACCAGAACATATTGCTATTGGATTGTTCACGGTTGATGATGGAAATGCTGATCAGGTCCTTAAAAGGTAGCATTTTTTTTTAAATGGTCGAGCAAATTTGGTTCCTTTTTGCTGGTGGAAACATTTTTGTAAAACATGAACTTGGGTTGTCTGCTTTGCATTATCTGACGTATGAAGTTATTATTTAGCTATTTCAGAAGCTCGTTGAGGAAGGATATAAATCGTACGTCGTAATGTAAGAGGGGCAAAAACAGGGATGCAAAATAATGAACTAACTATAGAGTTCTTACAATTAAAATAAAATTAACATTGGGCTTTATGTTATATCGTTAGTGTCATTAGTTTTGCAGAGAAATCAAGTAACAACTAAAATTAACATCATATTTTCATATGACCATCTGGGTCTGAATCACTGATGCATGTTTCATGCCATCAACTTTTGTATTGAAAAATTTCAGACTGAAAGCAAATGTAAATCACTTGGCAACTGCAGCAGTCGCCAGACTGCAAGGGGAGCTTGCAAAAGATGGTAGGGAACCTCCAGTGTCGTCAAAAAAGATGCCTGAAAAATCTCTCTCTCGTAATGCTGCTGGCACAAGGTCCCCCGACAAGACAAAAGGTAGAAATCTGACCCGTTCTTTGGGTTGCTTAATAATTCTATTTTAGAATCATAGAGGCTAATGCTTTGTACCTCATATGTGATTGTTAGGGGAAAGTCCTCTGGATCAATTCTGTGTGGATCTTACAGCTCGTGCAAGTGAGGGACTCATTGATCCTGTTATTGGCAGGGAGAATGAAGTTCAAAGAATTATTCAGATACTTTGTCGCAAGTCCAAGAATAACCCTATTCTTCTTGGTGAAAGTGGAGTTGGTAAAACAGCCATTGCTGAAGGACTTGCAATCAGGATTGCACAGGCACAAATCCCAGCATTTTTGTTGGTCTGTCTCTTCACAAGTCATTGATGTTCTAGATAGTATAGCTAGTTCATTTTTACTTTATCTAAATGCCAATGTTCATACGTTTCATGATGCTCTCTCTCAAAATTTAATTATTTTATTGCCTTTTTTTTTTAACACAGAATAAAAGAATAATGTCCTTGGACATAGGACTTCTGATGGCTGGTGCAAAGGAGAGGGGAGAGCTGGAGGCACGTGTTACTGCTTTACTAAGCGAGGCAATAAAATCAGGTACCTGCTGAGATGACTTGCCTTTTTGGGTCCAAAGTATGGATTTTGTTGTTCTCATACTTGCTATACTTGTTCTGCAGGTGAAGTCATTCTATTTATTGATGAAGTCCACACACTTATAGGATCTGGTACAGTCGGCCGAGGAAATAAGGGAGCTGCTCTTGATATTGCCAATCTATTGAAGCCTGCACTTGGGAGGGGTGAATTACAGGTATATGTTCCTCTTATGGTAATTTTTTTTGAAATCCTGAAATGCGAAAACATAATGACAATTTGGAAATTCAAGAATTACCTCTTTGAACTAAAAGGCAGAAATCACCCTTGTCCTATTCAATAGAGACCGACTTTTTTTTCTCCTGCCAAGCTTTTGTAAATTGGGGAAAAGTCGAAGTCCAAGCTGGGGGAGGTCCTGCTCATTGTATACTGTCGATAGAGTCCTAGTCCTTATAGGGCCAATTCAGGGGTAGCCTCAATATTTTAGTATAGATGTTGTATTTCTTCACATTATGATTGCCACCAAGGTATCTGAACCATTGAGGAACTAAGTTCTACTCATTGACCAAGCTTTTATTAAACTTTTAATTGGGCATTAAGAATTTTCATGGCTTGCAGTGTATGGCATCAACCACTATTGGGGAATATAGGACCCAATTTGATAAGGATAAAGCATTAGCGCGAAGATTCCAGCCAGTATGGATTAATGAACCAAGCCAGGTTGCTTTCGATACGTTCTGTCCTATATGTAAATTAGTGTCTATTTGCGTATTTTCTTATTTGAATTTTACTTGATAACTTATAGGAGGATGCAGTAGGGATACTGCTTGGTCTGCGTGAAAAATACGAGTCCCATCACCGCTGCAAGTACACTCTGGAAGCAATAAATGCTGCTGTGTACCTGTCAGCAAGATACATTCCTGACAGGTATCTTCCTGATAAAGCAATTGATCTCATTGATGAGGCTGGAAGTAGAGCTCGTATTGAAGCATTTAGGAGGAAAAGAGAGCAAGAAACTGACATTCTCTCTAAGGCACCTGATGATTATTGGGAAGAAATAAGAACCGTGCTGGCCATGCATGAAGTGGTAAAATCTTCTCTTGTGATGTACTTTATTTTTGTTTTTGTATTTATTCCGCTAATAATTTTCTGTTAACCTCCATTTTGCACTTCTTTCGATATTAGGTCTTGGCCAGTAGGTTGAAACATTGTAATGGTGCTTCCAATGTGGATGATTCTAGTGAAGACCTTTTCAAATCCCAGTTGCCTTCTGCTTCAGATGATGATGAGTATGTTTTTCTTTCTTTACTGGAGTCATGTTTAATGATACATCCATTAAGTTCTTGGTATTTTAGTCTTTGTCTGGTCTCAAACTCAATTTGTTGTGGTGATTCTTTCAGACCTATAATGGTGGGACCTGAAGAAATTGCAACAGTTGCTTCAGCTTGGTCAGGGATCCCTGCTCAGCAAATCACTGCCGATGAAAGAATGCTTCTAGTTGGCCTTGAAGAGCAACTTAAGAAAAAGGTCGTTGGTCAGGACGAGGCTGTTGCTGCCATTTCTCAAGCTGTGAAGAGATCTCGTGTTGGCCTGAAGGATCCAGATAGACCAATAGCCGCAATGATCTTTTGTGGTCCAACTGGGGTTGGAAAAACTGAGTTAACAAAAGCTTTAGCAGCATGCTATTTTGGGTCGGTAAGTCTTCATTTCGAGTCTTTGGGATCAGCTTTTAGTAGTCTTTTTATATGATTGACTGGTAAGAAAATACAGAGATTTTCTTTATAGCAAATTTTGCCTGTGGAGCCTTAATTAAGTCACACACCATACCTCCAAGAATTAAAGAAAGGGATGCGACTTTATGTACTAGCTGGGGAATTTTAGGCATTCCTTTGTCTTTTGGGTTACTATATATCTAATTTGGCTTGTAACACCGCTTAATCTTGCTATATTTTTCTGTCCTTCAATGCCATTATCGCAGGAGGATGCTATGCTAAGATTGGACATGAGTGAATATATGGAGCGGCATACAGTGAGTAAATTAATAGGATCACCCCCCGGTTATGTCGGGTATGAAGAGGGGGGTATGCTCACAGAAGCTATTAGAAGACGACCATTCACGTTGTTATTGCTTGATGAAATAGAGAAGGCCCATCCAGATATATTCAACATCCTTCTACAATTGTTTGAAGATGGCCACCTCACAGATTCACAGGTTTGTTTGTTTTGAAGTGCATTAGTCTGAGATGCAAGTATTTACAAAAATAATAAAAATTGGTGCTTTCGCAAAGATAAATAGTCATCATCTGTTGATATTAGTTGATTATCCACGTCTCTTATTTAAGCTTCTGTGAATCAGGGTCGAAGAGTATCTTTCAAGAATGCATTGGTGGTGATGACTTCAAATGTGGGTTCTTCTGCTATTGCAAAAGGTAGACGTGCTTCCATCGGCTTCTTGCTCAATGACGATGAATCTGCTTCATATACTGGAATGAAAGCTTTGGTAATGGAAGAACTGAAGACATATTTCCGTCCAGAGTTACTCAACAGGATTGATGAAGTAGTTGTATTTCGGTCTCTAGAAAAATCTCAGGTTTGCAACTTTCTGTTGATTTTATTAAACAATATACATCTTTCCTATACTCTTTTTTAGCCTGAGTATCAACGTCTGAAACTACCCATTTGAAAAAATTACTGATATTTAGAATGAGTTAAGAGGTAATTCAATGCTGTAAACTGTGTTCTACTAGGAATATGTTTTACTGAAATGCTGTTGGTCACATCTATCTGGTTTCTGTGCAGATGCTTGAGATTGTAGACCTGATGTTGCAAGAGGTGAAAACAAGGCTCATGTCACTTGGAATTGGTTTAGAGGTGTCTGAGTCAATCAAGGACCTCATTTGTGAACAAGGTTATGACCGGACCTTTGGTGCTCGGCCCCTTCGGAGGGCAGTTACCACAATAATTGAAGATCCCTTGAGTGAAGCTCTCCTGGCTGGAGAATACAAGCCTGGCGAAATAGTTTTTATTGATCTAGATGCTTCAGGAAACACCGTCTTTTCAAGTCCATCAGATAAGGTCATCACTGTGTCTGATACAGCATCTACCTACTAGTTACTTGTTCCTAGTACTATATCATTTGATGATGTAGCCTTATACATGTAGAAAGTATACGGGTATTTTTTTTTTTGGTGGATTTAGAGTATATTTTAATTTATTCAATTGTATATAAGTAAAGCTTTTAAGTTGGCAAATATAATATATATAGTACATCTACGTTGTTATATATACTAGAGCACTGCCAGTTATCAAATAGATTATCTTGATATTTGATTCGAGTATCATCATGAGATGAAACTAGTTCTTTTTTTAATCATATTGAAAGATCTCAATTTGAGATGAGCATGGAAATTGAACTATTTTCTTACTAGTAAACCAATTTAACTGTGTAAGGCTTATGGTTTAGGGCTCAATGGCAAGTTTCAAGTTAATTTCATGAACTTGACTTGTCTGGATTACACTCTGTATAATAAATGTGTTAGGCTTATGGTTCAATCAAATTCATTTGTCACTAAAAGCCCATGAAAAAAGTTTGCTCAATGCTTATGATATTTGCAATCATGGGTCTGAACATGAACATGGAGGGAGCAAGTTGCTTGCCAAACAAGTGGTCTGATATTTTCACAAAATTTGAGCTTGCAAGAGTACGATGGTGATGGATCCTGTCCCTTAACCTTGCCTGTATACTTTGCTTCAACTTGGATAATATAAACGAGGCAGCTAGATATGGATATATAATTTGGGGAAATAGTGCATGTTAAGTATGCCATATTGCAATGCATGCAGCCGAGGGTATTCATTATTTTGGCGTGTCGTGACTGCAAGGTAGGTGGGGTAAATTTGACTTTTGAGCATAATTTACTTTATCAGAAACTTCTCTGTTTGCTTGCCAACTTCAACATCAAACCAGCTCCCCATGGATATGTCTCTGATCCATTCCGTGGGGACATTGTAACATTTTAGTTTCTAGACATGAAAAAGAACCTGGGGTTTAGCCTTTTAATCGAGGAAAAAAATAGCTCTCACCTAAGTAGCTAAATATGGAGCAATTTTCTGACAAAGAATTAGCCTCGGTAAGCACAGTGGAGACACTGATTCTTTGCTTTTAAAATTAATAAAAAAAAGAAGATTGCCGATAACTCTGTCAGAAAGTTATGGGAATATAATCTTGTTCATTAAAAAGAATGGCAAATTCATTACGGTACTTCCCATCCCGAGAAGAGCAATGAACCAGCTAAAGTAAAGATACTCCCTTAGAACAATAATGGCTTCCACAAATTAAGCCTAAACAGCTTATTATCTGAGGACAAAGCAAGTGTTGAATGCTGTTCCAAACCAACTGGCCTTTTCTCTTCATCCTTAGCTTCAGCCTCCATTTTCTCTCACTTTCTTTTTTCTTTTTTAAAGTTAAAATCTTTAAATATGGCACGGAAATAGATAAGAACAGAAAAAAAATGTTAAAAAATGGTAGAATAATGTTTCTGTCTTTGACAGAAGATTTAGTTAAGATAAGATAAGATAACCCTAAAACTGGAAATGCTTGAAAAGTAAAGTCAAATTTATTACTTGCGTATTGGACAGAACTTCATAATTTCCTTGTTTTTTCTATCTATTTTAACTTTCTGATGCCAATAGCAACGCGCCGACACTGAATCCGAAATGCCAACTTTGTCCAAAAACCAGAATTCCTCGGCGCAGTTGTTGGCGGACAGCGCGGCGGCGGAACGACGGCTGCGTGAGGCGGAGGAGCGATTGAGGGAGGCCATAGAGGAGCTCCAGAGGCGTCAGAGGACAGCAGCGAGTGGTGATCAGCCGCCATGCGATCACGCTGACGACTCCTGCGTGGCTCACGCCATTGGCAATCTTTGCCAAAGCTTTCTCCTTTCTTATGGTGTTAGAGTAGGCGTAGGGATTCTTCTTCGCGCTTTCAAGCTCGCCAGAGGGCAGTCTTATTCTTCGCTTCTTGATCTCAAGGTTGGAGCGTTTTATGGCAATTTCATCAAAGGTCTTGCTTTGACTTTGATGTTTTTGAAAATTTATGAAATGCTTGTGGGAACTGAACTCGTATGTATGTATGTATTTCTCTAATTATGAAATGATGGATTATGGTTAAATTGACTTTAAGTTTTGGTATTTGTGTTGGCAAAGACAATTAGCATGTGAAGAAATATGATGTTAAGCAATGTTTGAATGGTGTTTTTCAGCAACTTGTGTCGGAGAAAGATTTGATTGTAAGAGAGGAAGCATGCCGGGTTGGTTTACTTTTCGGTGGCTTCACAGGATCATACCATGCTCTTCGATGTTCACTAAGAAAACTGAGAAAGAAAGAGACACCAGTGAATGCGTAAGTTTACTAATATAAACTCTTACTTCGGCTTTGGCTTTTGTTCTAAAATGCTGGTTTCCATTAAATGAACTTTTGATTCCTTTGTTTTATGAAACAGAATATTAGCAGGTTCAATTGCGGGGTTGTCTGTTTTAGCTATAGATGATTCAAACCGAAGGCGGACGCTCGCTCTCTATCTTTTGGCTAGAGTGGCCCAGGTACATACGTATACGCATTCGTTTTTAGTTGTAAATTTGCAAAGCTCAATCGTGGGAACCAAACCAGTTTTCTTCTAACGTTTTGCTTTTACTCTTCAGTGCGCTTACAATTCTGCCAAGTCAAAAAATAAGTTTCACTTATGGGGAAGCCATTGGAGGCATGGCGATTCTCTGCTTTTTGCTTTAGCATGTGCTCAGGTAATACTACCAACTTCATATTCGCCTTTTTCTGCTTTTTCCCTGTACATTAAATGATGATACTGAAACATTCATAACTCCATAAGTCTATTTTACTCCGACTGCTCATTACTGATATGGAAATGTTGATATGAGCCTCTAAATGCACAGAGAAACTTAGATATGGACTCTTTTTACGTCTGGTTTTCCTGCATCTTTTGTGAATTTTAACTCCATTCTGTTTGTGCCTACTATTTTCCATTTTACAAGTTATTATATGGTAAAGGTTGCTTGTCTAATAACAAATTGGAGTGGGCTTCTGAGGTTTACAAATAAATGTAGAATCTCTTGTTGTTTCATATCAGCTTTTCTCTTAAGATGGTTTACAGTTGTTTCTTCTTCATCCCATTTTGCCGAATGATGCTCACACCAGGTCATGTATGCATTCGTGATGCGCCCCGAAAGCTTGCCGAATTCATATCAAGATTTTATTCATAAGACGGGTCCTGTTGCAGCTCCTGTATATAAGGCTGTAAGGGAGAACTGTAGAGGTGGTCCGGTAGATGTTGCTTCTATATCGGCCTACTTATATAGCCTAGGGAAGTCTGATAATTTGAAGTTGGAAAAGTTCCCATCTATTATTCCTTGTTCTGTTATTCATCCTGACACAAATTCTTGTCTAGCACACAATGCTAAAGCATCATCGACTACCTTCCGCAAAACATTTCCGCTCTACTTCTCCCTGACTTTTGTGCCATTCGTTGTTCTTCACCTACAACAGGTAACATCGTGCACTACATACTGTTTTGCCTTTTGCTTTTGAACTTTCCTATCATAGGCTTCTGCTTATAAGCAAGAAACAAACAAGACGATGATGCATACATATATAGGACACTGACATCTAAGTTTGATTAACATAGACTGCCACATTAGTAATGTTGAGTTAGTGGAATGGAAATGATGGGTTTTACTATGAGCTTACTCTTCCTATTGTTGAGTCAAGCACTTATGTCTGCTCAAGCATACAAAAGAGATAAACAATTTTATCCTTTGTAACTAGGACAAGATTTATTTTAGTTGATTTACAGGTTTCTTTTTTGTTGTGATGCACTTGTAGTTTATGAAAACCCCTTCTCGTACCTGTTGGCTTGCTGTTAAAGATGCCGTTCAATCAACAAGTTTCTTAGCTGCATTTGTTGGAATCTTTCAGGTAACTGATTTCTCATTTCTCATTCACTTGTTTTCTAATTTTATGAATATGTTGTTGATACTTTCTCTTGTGCAATTCAAGGGGGTTATTTGTATGCATAGAAAGATTGCATCCAAAGACCACAAGCTGGTATATTGGGTGGCTGGTGCTTTATCTGCTCTTTCTGTATTGCTGGTGAAAAAATCTAGACGCAGCGAACTTGCTCTATATGTTCTTCCACGAGCCACAGAATCGTTGTGGTATATTTCAGTAAATCGGCACCTTCTTCCTGATGTTAAAAATTCTGAGGTAAGTGAAAATCACGCCAATAGTTGGAGATAGTTAACCAAGTTGTTTCTGAGGTTGTTTTCGGGGCTTTGTTACAATCCAATATTTGTCCAAATTCTTGCGCAGAGACAGAAAGATGATTCCCTTTATCTACTGCGTTATTGCTGAGTTAATTGTTTTTGGTGTAAATGTGGGTGGTGAATTGTTGCAGGTGGCGTTATTTTGTGCATGCATGGGAGGAATCATGTACTACCTAGAATATGAACCAGATAGCATAGCACCATTCCTTAAGGGTCTTATCCGCCGGTTCCTATCTAGCAGAATAAGCAACCCCGGCAGTTCATTTGATCGGACAGCTTCCTACACCTACTTGCAGACTCTTGATGCCATGAAGAAGCCAAAACCAGAGGATAATCCAGAGCTTGATACTTCAGCTCCTAAACAATACAGTCTTGAGTCTATACAGGGGCTCTAATCCCCCTGAATTTCACTTTGCTCAAACCAATCGTTGAAATTTATATTCATTTCTTGCTATATATAAACTTGTAGAACAATACGCAAGGGGGGATTAAAAAGATGATTCAATGCCGTATAGGCAAATAACTGAAGTAGAGGGATTTGTTTTTGGTTCCGAATGTCGGATCCCTCACACCATCATAGCATGTAATCTAATCTGTACTCCCCCGTAGGAACAATTCTTCTTATTGAAGATATATGTCGAGAGGGGAAGACACGTTATGGTGATAAAAATAAAGATTGTGCAAATAATATCAGTTGCTGTCTATTCTACCCAATTTCATTTTCCCTTTCGTCCCCCATCAAATCATAATCAAGCTTATGTATAAAAAAGTAACTCTAATAAAAAGTTAAATATTTTGAATCCAGCTAGTTGGGATAATTTGAGCTAATGGAGCTTCCATGAAATTGGGCCACTTATTTTGGGCTTCCACGTAACCCGGAAACCCCCGAGAGTTCTTGTTGGTTTCCCGTTCCCGCTTTCCCATCAGTTCAAAAGTTTGATTACCTTTTTACATTTTTGGAAATTAAGTGCTGCTAAATGTAAAACCCTAACACTCCTCATTCAAACAACCATTGTTTCCATCTTCGACGGCCACGTCTCGAATCGGAATTATGCTCTGAAAGCACAGTGACAAAGATGTCCAAAGAAAACGTTAATGTCACGCCTCTCTCGCACTCCACCAGCCAGACTTGGCAGCTAAAAACACCTCGGATCTCTCTGAATTTTAGAGCTGCCAAGCCTTTCCTTGATCGTAAACGGACTAGCGATGATACCTATTCTCAGCGCCACTATCCTCACGAGTAAGCGAGTTTCCATTTGGGGGTTTCTTGTTTCTTTTAATTGCCCGGAAACTATGGAAGGAAAATAAGAATATTTCCCTTCTTGTTTCTTGACTGTAAAGATAGGTTTAGTCAAACTTCAGTCCTAATTTGAAAATCCTTGTTCTTCATTTGAGCTTGGAGAATGCTCCGACAATATGATAGCTTAAATATTTTCATCTTATAAGCTAGATACGTCCAATAAATTTTGTCTAATTAAAAGCTTTTCTTCCATATTAAACTAATAATAATAATAAAGAAAACGATGATTTGATGGAGCACATCAATTTCCTCCCCCTTTCTTTTCTTGCTCTAATATCCCGCTCCGAAAATTCTTCACGTTTAAAAGTCCAATTTGTTTTGTCTGTTCATAGAAATGATTAGGAATGAATCTTGTTTTTATTCCGAGTGTTTTACTTTCAGATATAATGATGGAATAGAAAGAGAATTGCCAGCTTCAAATACTGGCATCAAGAGGATTGCTCTTATGGAGATGCCTACGAACACTCCTCGATTTTCCACCACTGGATACAAGTCAATAAATCGTCAACACGGCGACTTTTCAAGTGCCAGATCGGTAGCTGGTGCTATAGACATCGGATGCATGTCTGGTCCTTTTATGACCCCGATAAAACAACCAGCTTTCTCTAATTTAAGTGATCCGTTTTTGACTCCTAGCCTTCTAGACGAGGATTTTGATGAATCTATATTTGAAGAAATTGATGCAATATGTGAACATCAGTCTGCAGCAAAAGCAGAGGAGGAGGAGGAGGATCTGAATGTCAAAGTCAACATGGAACGTCAGCAAAATGATAATATTAACAGAAATGATCGCACTGCTACCTTGCTTTTCACTATGAATGAGAATGTCAGAGCAGAAAGTGCAGTTGATACCAGGAATTATTTTGGGTTAAAAGAGGAGGATTTATGTACTTTGGGGGATAAACAAAGTGGGAATATGCCTGATGAGTATTCAAGATACTTGCAATCTTTGAATGATAAACAGCGTGAAGCAGCTTGTAGTGATATATCTATTCCTTTAATGATAGTTGCTGGTCCTGGAAGTGGAAAGGTCTCTTACTATCACAAAGTTTCATAACATGTGCAGACAAACTCTTTCCTTGAACTTTCTTAGTAGTTCCTTTGTGTTTATCATGTGATAGTAACTGTTGAACTTTATATTTCTGTTTCTATTTTAGACTTCCACAATGGTTGGTCGTGTTCTGATGTTGCTCAATGAGGTATTGCTTTTCTTTTCCCAATCATATCTTGTCTGTTTAATTTGGCCTTTTTTATCCTTTTTAATATTCCTTGTCAGTTGTTGCCAGATACAATCCTTTATTTTCCCTTCTTTCCTTCCTTGTAATAATGTAAATCTGACTTCATAGAGGATACAAAAGATGCATTGGTTAGTTATCCGCTGTTTGCGTTTTGTGACTGGTTTTTGCTCCAATCTTCTAAATACTGTCAGGGTGTTAGTCCATCAAACATATTGGCAATGACTTTCACTACAGCTGCCGCTTCTGAAATGAGAGAACGTATCTGTGCAGTGGCTGGAAAGGCTAGAGCTAAGGAACTTACAATCAGCACATTCCATTCTTTCTCTTTACAGCTGTGTCGTTCACATGCAGAGAAGTATGCCTAACTTCATATTATTCAATGCTTGTCAGGTTTTCAAACTCATTGGGTGCATTTTCTTTTGGATACTTATTTGTTGCAAAATATGTGAATCCTTAGTATATTTAAATTTTCTTTATTTATGCCTTTTGAAATACCTGAATGAATTTCAAATGTTTTTTAGTAGCTGAAAGCCGCAAAACTTATAACCATTGAGCCATTGAGTGGTGCTTAACTTTGATAGGGTTTAATTTTTAAGAAAGAGTCACTAAAACAGAAGGGGCCCACACAAGTGTTTGTGTTTGTCTGACAGATAGCTCTTGTGACGTTGATTTGCTTCTCTTTCAGAGAATTAATGGGCATAGAGGCAATGGTGTAAAATGAAAGACAAAATATGTGATTGAGGCAGAAATGAACTAAATGTTGCTTGTCATATTTCTTTAACTTTTCTTTTTTTTCTTAGTTATAATTCTTGTTAATGATATTTGGGCATCATCAACATTGTGTTATAGGATAGAGCGCACAGCAGAGTTTCTAATATATGGACATGGACAACAAAGGAGAGCAATAATTGAGGCAGTGAGGTTATTAGAAAATGAAAAAAGTGGACAGCAGCATAATTCCTGCAAATCCTCTGGAATCGAAAATTCCAATGGTGTGAGACATTTTAAGGATAGATCAAAGAAATGGCAGAAGTTTGTGATTCAGGTTGGTTGTTGTAAAATATCTTCATGTTCATTTACAAAATTTATCCCAAAACCACTAGTGAAAGCCTATTTTGACATCATTTATCAACTCATGTTGTTTGACATGGATATTCTGCTTTCAACTCCAATAGCATCTGTCCATATTTGGTAGAGGAGTTTGTTTAATTTCTGTTGTAGGGAGTTGCTTCTCTTTTGCTTGTCAATGGAATATTATATTTTGTGATAATGATTCATTCTTAAAACTATTAAAATCATGAACTTTACCCATCAAACATAACTGTGCTTATATTTTATTCACTTTTTTCTATGTGGAAATAGCAAAATGTTCCTTTAAAAAAATTGAACTTTATTATTATTTTATCAGGCAAAAGCTTCTGGGAGAACTCCTGAAGACTGCCGTAAAATGGGTGATCAAATAGGAGTAAGCTGATAAATATTGTTTCATAAATTCTTTTTCACTATTGCTTCTGTTCTTCTGATTCTTACATCGGCACCTGAATCAGGCTGAAGTTCTTGGAAATTACAATGACATCTTAAGATCGTGCAATGCTTTAGATTATCATGACTTAATCATTTGCTCAGTGAAGCTCCTCACTGAATATGACGCAGGTTCATACGTGTAGTCAATTTGTGCAACTACTTATATTATTCATTTGCTGAGATTTACTTTATCCTATTTGAAGTGTACAAGGAGTGCCAAGATTCATGGAAAGCCATCATAGTAGATGAATTTCAGGATACCAGTGCAACACAATATAGACTTCTGAGGATTCTTGCATCCCATAACCACATAACGGTTGTTGGTGATGATGACCAGGTTTACCTCTTTATACCTCCGGGTTTAGGAAATTGACTACATTTTTGTTTTTTCCCTCTTTCCCTTTGGTACTCTAAGTTTACATATTCCATGTTCCTTTCACAACAATTCTGATGCAAAGGGTTCTGTGTTGCCATAGTCCATTTTCAGCTTCAATGGAGCTGACATTTCTGGTTTTGATTCATTTCGCAAAGATTTTACAAGCTACAAGGAGGTCTGTCCGCTCTTGCCACTCACGTTTTCTAATTCTCATTTCAGAATGGAGTATGGTAATTTATATCATTATTGCTTCTGATTCCTGAATTTTTGATACATTAATCATCCAGATAAGACTTGTCAGAAACTATCGCTCCACGCGTTGTATTGTTGAGGCTGCATCATGTCTTATTCAAAACAATACCAAAAGATGCCCGTCAAAGAATTTTCTTTCTGAAAATGCCTATGGATCTAAGGTATGTTAATTGTAGGGGTGAGCATTCGATCGAATCGAATCGAATCGAAAATTTTCGAGTTAATCGAGTTTTCGAATCTCATTTTATCATCCTAACTTTATTTGAATTTTTCTCGAATCGAGTCGAGTGAGATGGAATTCGAATCGAATCGAATCGAATATATTTGTTCGAGTTAAATTTTAAAAAATAATTTTGGGTTCTTGTAACCATTGTCACCCATTAATCAAATTTTTTATTAACTTTCATCACCTCATAATTTATTTATTAATTTTTTATATACTGGTTAGCTTCTTTACTTGCTTAATTGTTTCAATTATCTTGATTCTTGTCACTATATATTTTGGAATTAAAAATATATTAAATGTAAAAATATGATTTTTAATAAAATTTATTTTAAAAATAAAATGTGAAATTGATACCAATATAAAATTTTAACACGAATATTTTATGGCGTAATTAATAATTCAATTTTAATATAAATATTCAATATGACTAAACAATTCAATAATATAAATAATATAAAATGTGAAATTTAATTTAATAATATAAATAGTAGATATAAATAAAATTATTACTATTTATGTTTAGTGATTTTTTTTTGGGATAATTTTGATTTTTTATTTGAGAGTAAAGGGTGAGTAGTAAAAGTTTAGAGGAAAAATAAAAAGTTTTGGGGAATAAAAGTTTGAGGAAAAATAAATAGGGAGAGTAAAATTTTGGAGGGAAAATATTAAAAAAAATTGGAAGGGGGAGGGTTTGGGATAGATGGGAGGTGGGATGGGAAGGGAATAAAAGTTTTAGGGAAAAAGTGAGAGGGAGTAAAAATTTTGGGGGAAAATAAAAGGTTTTGAGGGTTTTTGGGAGTAAAATTTTGAGAAAAAGTAAATGGGAGAGTAAAATTTTGGTGGGAAATGAATTTTGGGTAGATTGGGGGGTTGGGAGGGGAGTAAAAGTTTTGGGGAGAAAGTGGGAAGGAGTAAAAGTTTTGAAAGAAAAGTAAAATGATTTGGGAGTTTGGGGTAAAAATGTAAAATATTATAGTTTGATATTCGAATTATTCGAATTTGAAAACTCAACTCGATTCGAACTCGAAATTCGAAAAAAAAATTCGAGTTGATTCGAATAACTAGATTAACTCGAATAACTCGATTTGTTTAACTCGAAATTCGAATTTTTTTTCGATTTTTTCGAGTCGAATCAAGTTTTTCTCACCCCTAGTTAATTGTGCCATTTTCTCCATATCTTTACTTCTCCAATTTATTTATATGTAAAACCTTTACTTTTTCTTTGTGGTTTGAATATTAAAACATAGATCACAATCAAGGAATGTTACAATGAGGATGCACAATGTGCCTTTGTTGTTGACAAGATCTTGGAAATTGCGTCTAACAGTACTGCTGGTAGTTCCTCCTATGGAAATATTGCAATTCTTTACCGGAGGCAGGTCAAGCTTACTTTCTGAAGTGTTAGTATGCTTGAAATATGAAGCATCTTCTATATATATATCTACTGAAATTTCTTCGCATCTTTTTGTTCTATAGGTCACAGGAAGAGTTTTTCAAACTACCCTCCGGAATAGGAAAATACCATTTAATCTTCACGGTGTAGCTTTTTACAGGAAAAAGGTTGCCAGAATTCTTTTAAAGTACTTTTCTCTGACATCTATGATAATTTATTTGTTTTAAAGATGCATGTTGACAAAAGACTTGTCTTATGACAGGTAGTTAGAGCTATTATTGCTATGCTTAAAACAACATTGCCTACTTGTGATGATAGTCCCTATCGTAAAGTGTTCAAGGCTTTGCTTCCTTTAGAAAAAGAGGAAAAGAAGAGGGTACATTTCAATTCATTTTTAATCATTAATTGCAATTGTATATGCAGATAGTACGCTTGCTTTCCTCAAACCTTCAGACTTATATTGCTCAGTATGGTCCTCTGATATTTTATAAATCAGTATGGTCCTCTGATATTTTATAAAGTTCTTCTCATGCTCCCTTTTGCAGGTAATTGAGCATGTGGAAAAAATTACAGAATGTAGAAAATGCAGCTTCATATCAGCTGCCTGTGACATCTTTAATGCAAAGATTTCTGGTACCTTTAAGAGGTTTTCTTAACTATCCTTTACAACAGTTTTTCCTTACTATTTTTCATAAGATTGAACACTAGAAATCCCTAGAAACATTAAACTTCTTGGGGATGATTGCTGGCAGCAGTTATTAATTTGCTTCTAATTGCTTTTATATAAAAGACCTACTGCTTTGTTCTTGTTTCTCAGTAATTAGCAGCAATTGGAAAACATGAAGGGCTGATATAATAGCAATCATTGAGATACACATCATTCTACTATTTTAAGTGTACGGCTTTGCCTAGTTTCTGTATATACCAGTTTGCTTGCTGGTGCAAGGTTTGACACTTGAAATGGAAGTGTGAAAAGCATTCATAAGCAAATATTTGGAATAGGATAAAGTTAACTGGTTAAAAAAAGTACCCAAATATTAGTATTACTTAATTTGTCTTAACCAAAATATCTATAATTGAATGTTTCTCCATTCTGACTTGTGAGATTGAGTTCTAACAAAACCAATGTTGAAAAGTACTGTTTGAGGCTATGAGCTATTGACCTTCAGCAATAAAAGTGAGCAACAGGGCTAGGTAGTCTATTTTATATCTGCGTGACACTGAATATAAGTGGCTAAGTAAAAAGTAGGGAAAAGGGATAGATTTTCAAAATTTTACTGCTTGAATCCATTATATATTTTGACGATGTCACCTATTTCCATGGATTGAGCATGTAGAAAGTGTTTTATATCTGCGTTATTTTCCTCCGATGAAGCTGCCTGCGTAATCTCTGAAACATGATTTCTGAAATTGATCACAGAAGTCAACTTACACAAGGTCGTAAAGTGCTACAGACATTGGAAATGATATCCAGACTTGTTCGCAGGGTAAGTTTATCAATCATATTTGTTAATTGCTTACTTGAGTGTTTTATTGATATTTGTTTTTATTCCCATTAGAAGGAAAATTATTTTGATGCAAGTGGTGAGAACAAAGGTGGTGAAAGTACCATAGAGGCCTCCACATTAGGAGTCCATCACAACTTATGTATCACTTGTACTCTTGTACTTCATGCTGATGTGGCATTTGTCACATTGCCAAATATTTAAAAATTTAAAATCTTAAAAATAAATAAAATTTTTAATAATTATTTGAAAAACCACAAAAAAATATAAAAATCTATTTAAAAAATATTAAAATTATGATAAATATTCGAATTGCAATTTAATTATCATCATTGAGTTACAATTTATTTAAATATTCAATAATTATCTTGATGAATTACTATAAATTTTAAAAATTAAAATGACAAATAATTATAACGATAATATAAAATTTAATGGAATTGAATTGCCCTACCTCTTATCCATTACTAAGTGGACCAATTTGAAAATATGTCACAAATTTGGACAAAAAACAATAAACATTTAAAGGAATATGGTTAAAGTAAATAGCATGAAATATATATATTGATCAAGGGAAAAGAAAAAGTTAAAAGATTTTTTTTTTTGGGTTTTTGGTTTAGTGAGGGTTATTTTAATTTTGATTATTATTTTAAATTAAGATTAATTTTAAATATTTTATTAATTTTATAATATTGTCCTACCTCTTATCCATTGCTAAGTGGACCAATTTGAAAATATGTCACAGATTTGGACAAAAAACAATAAACATTTAAAGGAATATGGTTGAAGTAAATAGCATGAAATATAAATATTGATCAAGGGAAAAGAGAAAAGTTAAAAGATTTTTTTTTTTTTGGGTTTTGGTTTAGTGAGGGTTATTTTAATTTTGGTTATTTATTTTAAATTAAGATTAATTTTAAATATTTTTATTAATTTTTATAATTGTGTCTAGATTCATAATACATAAGATCCTAACTCATCAAGTTATGAGGTTATGCGGCCTTAACTTCAGAATTGAGATTTGAATCTAAACTCAATTGTCAAATTTCAGTATTATGTCTTGAGACAGTGAACTTCATGTCTCGAGACAGGCATCATTTTATTGTAGGAAAATTTTCTTCGATGATAGCATGTCTCAAGACACTAGAATTATATAAAAGATTTTATTTATTTTTTAGGGTTTTTAGTCTTTTTAAATATTTGCTGATGTGGTATGCCACATCAGCATGAGGTATAGGTGGCACTGCATGTGTCAATTAATCTAAATCTAAGGTATAAGGGCTAATTTGCCTATTTTTTGAGTAGAGGAAGCAAAATATATCCTTCGAGATTTATTTTTCACAAAGACAAAGTCATATATATGTTGAGATTTATTTTTCAGAGAAGTTATTCTATCGCTATTTTGCAGGAACAATCAATATCAGCTGTTATAACTTCAGTCTCAAACATGATACCTCAGGTTTGCTCAAGTCTTTAAACGGTTACTAGTAACTTGGGATAGTTTTTATGCTATTTGTCCGAAAGAAAGTGTCCTCAACGATTCAGAGCTAGGTGCCTGGACTTCTATATTCCTTGAGACAATGTTCAAAAAAATGCTCACTTGGTTGAAGCAAGATATGTATGTATATGTGCATGTCTGTGTGCCTCTATATAAAAGTAAATCTTAAGTTAAACAATTTGCTATTTTGAGTAGAGAGTTTAATATTGACCTATATTTTACTATTAAAGTTGCTTTTAATAAAAAGAACACCTAAGTGCACTAGGCAATATAAGAGTTTGAGGTGCTGCCTCACCTAAATGAGTTTGAGGCTATGCTGTTTAAATTACAGGCATCAACTGAAGGTTGATGATTTCTTTCCAAGCTTTTCATCGTTCCCTGTTGTATTAGATGCCTTTTCAAAATTTTCCAATTTTCATCCTATTTCATATTGGTTTAAGCTTCTTCAAAATGTCTCCATATGACCTCTTGCTTTTTTAACTTCTGTCAAACTCTTCAATCATCATTTTGTTTCTGGCTGGTTGTGTTGTTCTTCTCGCTATTTAATAAATGAAAGAGTTCTACCTCTGAACATTGTAATATAAGCAAAATTGGTATGGCTTTGCTTTTTTTATGTTACTGATATTTCAATCGTTTCTGATTTGGCATTGACTTTCAGAAATACCTTCTTGAACAACGAGCTGTCATAGATGTTGATGGAGGAAAATTACTCAATGAGGACAATGATGTCAGATCTGTAAGTTTGGATTTCCATGCTGATGCTGCAACTTACATTAAAGATTCCATTTGTTGTGATATTTACTCCATATTTCTCTATTGATCAGGATGTACTTCCATTAGTTTTTATTTACTTTTATTTTTCAATTTCAGGCCTTTTTTAACTCATCTATTTTGTTGGCATGGTGATTTATTTGCCAGTAATGTTTATTATTGTTAAGTGGTCTGCCAGTTATGTCAAACGGTGTTCTCCAACATTTGGTATATGTTGGGGGTGATCTTATATTAAAGTTGGACCCTTCGACCTGTTGCCAGTTGATTTTATGTTGGATAACATTGTGTAAGAGCTGAGGGTATGTTACGTTGTTGTTCCTGCCTAATCCCATGTGACTTTGACGACTCTTGATGAGGTTGTACATGTGTAGAACTTGTGAGCCACAATGAGATGGAGTGTTGAATGGTTTTATGCTACATCTATTAAATATTGCGTTACCTGTGGCCTTATATTAAAATTGGACGCCTCCACCTAAAACCAATTGGTTTTACTTGGGATGCTTTAACAATTAACTATACATGTGTCTACTGTGGTCCTCTGGTTGGATAACATCTGAATATAGTGCTATTGTACTTTAGTTCTTTTTTGTTGTATCAACAGGCCCTGTGTTCTGTCTTTAGATTTTTATCCAGCTTCAGATAATCTATCTGTTACCTAGCAGAACACCTGTCAGCTGCTGATGTCTAGTTACATTCATTTTGAAATTTTATCAATTCAAAGTACATATTTCATTGGTCCACCTTGCAGGTTCTTGAATATCTACTTGATGATGTTTCTGATTTCCTGTCTACTCAATCTACTGATAGAAAAGAGAAGATAGAGACTGGCGAAGAAAAAGGCAGTGTCAGTTTACTAAATTCTTTCATTGACTACATAACTGAACGTGAGAGAGAAAATTTCCGTTCTCGAAGACATGACAATGAAAATTCAGTTACCTTGACTACCATTCATCAGGTTATCACCTCCACAAACATTCTATTTTATTCTGTTCTCAGATTAATGCTATTTTGGTGTCCGTTAATGTCCTTTGCTGAGCCTTTTCCTTAACTCATTACATTCTGTCTGCAGTCAAAAGGCTTAGAATGGGATACGGTCTTCATAGTGAAGGTATTTTGCTATGTTAATTTGTTAATACCGGTTGACCATAAAAGAACAGTTACTATTGTTCTATTCACAATGATTGCAAGCTGTGAAATTTTATGATATCACTTTCACTTCTTAAATTATCTGTTTCTAATAGATGATGCTGTAACAGGCAAATGAAACAGAGATTCCTCTGTTACATGAGTTCAATGGTGCTGCAACCGAAAATGGGACATCACTCGAGGTATGCTTTCAAGATAATGTCCAATACAACCCTTATAGTAGTGGACAATGTCCTATGTTACAAAGATTGAATATTTTATAGTATGGGTTACTACATTTGGCATCTTTCAATGCTATAGGGGCTGTATAGGACATTAATTCTATGCTTTTCCAAGAGTTAAAAGTTGTTGGCAACTCCTACGTTAATATTTTATTATGAAAATTGACTAATTATCAATCAAATATACATAGGAGGAACGACGTCTTCTATATGTGGCAATGAGCCGTGCTCGTCAAAAGCTTTTCATTCTGTATGTTACAGTGGATTCAAATTGGCAGGTTGGAATTACATGAAACTTGAGCAATATGGTGTTTAGTATTGTCATTTTGAGGTAACAGTTTGGCCTTTTCAGATGCTTCAACCTTCACGTTTTCTTAAAGAAATTCCAGATCATCTTCGAGAAATTCAGGTAAATTACAGAGAAAAGTCATATAGATCTTTATCCAAATAATCTGTTGGCTCAGCCTTCTGATGTTGTATCCTTTATGCTATATTATCAGCCCTCTTGGAATTTCTATTAAAAAAATATATAATTTTTATATATTTCAAATCAGAATAAATAAATTGTGCATGTCTAAATTTTTTACTACCATTAGGATCATTATCCAGATTCTGTAATATGAGTTTGCTAACATATTAAGCTTGCTCGTAGGATCCATTTTTCTTTTAATTGCTCGTACTTTGGTCTAACCTCTTAAAGCACGAAGTAATATATATCTAAATAAGGATTGTGTAGGCATTGGACCTTGCACATTAAAAGTGAAGAATTGTTTGTTACTGAGAGCTTCTTATTACTGAGTATTGACAAAGCATAATACTCTTTAAAATTATTAGTTTCCATTCCAGATTGTTTTTGAGTGGATGATGGGCACTTTGATTCCAGATTTATAATGGGTGTCTTGTAGGCTGAAGTAACCAGGAATGATTTAAAAACCACACATCAAGTTATTGCAAAAGGAACTGAACGATTCTCCATGGATCTGCCAAGCAAAAAGCAATCAATTGAAGCAGACATGGTGCAAAACAATTTCCCTGACGCTCAAGATGGAGCCTCAAAAGAGACTATAGAATCAGTTGAGGCCTGCAATGGAAGTAATTTTTTAAAAAGGTTTTCCCTCAAACTTTAATGGTTAGAGTTATGTTGTCTACCTTTTAGCAATGCTATATGTGGATGTACCTTCTCACCTGGTCTTTCTCTTGTAGGTTTGGTGTGGAGGAGAGATCAATCATCTCCCACTTATTCCATCAATGGGCCAAGAAGCAAGCCTTTCAAGAGCCTAGGAGATTGCTTGACAAGGTATCCTTTGTTCTGCAAAGATGGAGATCGTCCCATGTCTCTTCTTTCCCACTTAATCTCTCTTAGTTTTCTACCAATAACAAATTGACTCATTTGAGTTTTACTTCACTTCCGCTGCTTCTGAACTGCTTAGAATGCGTATGTGTTATGTGGTTTTTTTAACCACTTATTTTTTTAATACTTGCAGGTTCGCTTTGTAATTGACGAGCGTCTGAGAGTCAAAAATTATAAACACAAGGTTATGCCAATTATCCATTAGCAATAGCCTGTTAATGCTCCTTTAGCACATGTTTTAATCTATCCTTCTGTTGGCAAAGCAAACAAAATTTTCTCTGGCTGTGAGCCAAAAAAAGGGAAAAAATAAACATAAAGGAAACATTTGGGACATGTTTTAAATTCCTATACAAGCTGTAAAAAGAGCCTTTACAGCACATTCTGACCTTAGCACTATGATATGTAGTCTCATACTCTCATTATGGGAACTTTCCTTGTGGATCGTGCCTTTGATGTACGTCCCTGATTACATCATTTGAGAGGGCAAAGATAATGTCATTGTCCCCCTACCAAAGAGGTTCCCAGGATGAACAGCCATTGTGCTTTCATGGATGTGGAACATAAATATTATTCTAATAATGGCATGATTTTGCATGATTACCAGGAAGTTCTGCGTGAATTAAAGCCATGTTTGAGTAGCGAGGAAGCATTTCAGTATGCAGAATATGTAAGTTTACTTTGTATGTTCTTGTGACTTTTCTTATTCTTCACAAGATAATAGAGTATTTCTTAACGATTATTCCTTCCAATATAATCCTGAAGTAGTTAACAGTTGAGTATGAAAAAAATCTTTTTCTAGATAGTGAAGTGGGAGCAAATTCCTGCTGATAAACGTGCTCACTTGATGCGGGAGAAGCAGGTTTGGCCCTTTTTCAGATTCTAGGTTTCAGTTGTAGTTTTCTTGCTTCTTCATAAAATAGAGAACATTAATTTTAAAAAAAAAATTATGCCTTTTATCTGTGCTTTCTGCTGCAAATGACACTACCTTGGTCTTCTTCTAGGAGCGTTTCCAGAAACTAAGGATGGAGAGTTCAATGGGTTCATCATCAGCAACGCCAAAACAGGTATGTTAAAAGTCTTTGACTTTGTTCATTGGGGGTGCTGATTTGAGAGCGTTGTCGAGTTAACCTTAATAGTATTTGATGATAATTTCTAAGGCTTTCCATTATGCTTGAAGATTTCTAAGAGTCATGATAGTGATTGTCGCCATAGCTTTTGACACCTATATGTTTCACTTGTTGAACCAAATCCTTCACCAGTCAAAATATTCTTTTTCATTCTAATGTAGATTGCCTATCTGCAAAGTTTGGGGTGCACCGTTATTCCTACTTCAAGACTTCATGCTTCCCGTCTGATAGAACAGTACAAATCACTGTGACTCATTCTAATATGAAGGGTGAAAAGGTCATATTATCCGACTCAGACACGAAATTTTGAACTCTCAACGATACTCTTATGTTCCTATAGAGCATAAATTCATATGATGCAAGTGGCTCCCATATAACCATACTTAAATACTTTATTTATAAGTGGATACTTTTAGTTCTTTGGGTGGTTGGCACCAGGGGCCTAAAACAATCCATTGCAAGATCTGTACGCATCATTTTCACTATCCAGAGTGTTGGTAGAAGGAAAACTATGAGTAATCCAAACATGCCCCGAAAAGTCACATTTACACCAAAATGAGATTTTTGACATCCGATCTATAAAACTGACATCAATGTGGTAATTTTCCTAATGTCAGCTCCATTTTAACTTGAGCCAACATCTTTTGTTGGTCATGTATTTCCAGTAATCCACCACCAATGATAAAATATCAGTTTAAACAGCAAGTTGCTGCTGATGGGTGGATTCATCATCGTTGAAACAGCAGTGGATCTTGAGAGGTCTCCCATTATTAATGTTTTGGTAAGGTTCTGCCAAAACTTGTAAAGGGGGGGGGGGGTTGCAACCGCATTTCCCTTTGGAGAAAAAAGTAGGTGCGGAAGGTGTCAGGTTTTACGTTCAATGGGAACCCCAAACCAAATAAGAAATCCACCTCAAGGATGTTCATCTCCTCAGTGCTGATGCCTCCCACTTTGGCATAATATGCATTGTTGTAACATCTGACATATAAAAATAAAAGATTAAAAATCAGTAAAATGATTTACCGGAATGGTAAAATATGTTAACTTTAGATTTTAAAAAGAATGACGAGCTGCCATGATTGCTTGTGAAATCAGGACAGGATGGTATTTAAAATACTTACCGGGTTTCTTTGCTATGAGAAAATTAGTACCTTTACTATAAAGGTAATTGTGCATTTCATTTTTAAGTAAAATATATGCAATTGTAAGTGGGGTAAGGTTAAGCATTAAAAAAAATGCTTATCACGTTTTAAAGAAAGCAAACTAATCACTTTAACACACGAAAAAAAAAGAGAATTTATTAAGGTTCAAAATTACCTCTTCAAAATTAAATACTAAACCTTAGTATGTTATTTATAGTAAAGAGACTTTATTAAGTACTTTCGCATAATCAAAGGCTGAAGGCAGCCAAGTAGATATTTTGCCATTATAACAGAATATATGGCCCTAATTAAGCTGTCATAAGCTCTAAAAGTTGACATCCCCTTCCCCTATGTTAATTCATTATGGGAATTTACAGGAATAGCAGCACATGCAAGGTAAGTGGGGCTGTCTTGTCTGACCAGAGATGCTGGTTTTCTCACATGGCTGTACTTGTATGGTCACCTTGCTTGATTTGTATTGTAAAGATGGTTTCTTTTTTCCAAAAAAATCCAGGAAAACGAAAATATCAGCTTAAAACAAAGTTAATTTGTCACCAAACATTAAATTTCAAGATTGAAGATATACCATGACATATAGAAAAAGTTTTTATTTGACCCTGGAACTGGAAGCTAATGAATTCTAAATCAAACATGTCAGAGAAGTTACTTGGATCAACTTTGAAACCCAGATCAAATCCAGCTAAATATCCAAGAAAGAATAATAAAAATCTAAAACAAAGAAAAAAAAAACTTACATGTCATCCATGAACTTGGCAGAAACCAAAACACTGGTTATAAGCAGCCTATGTACATTAAAAGAATCGAGAGGCAAAGATGGGTGCATTTGCATAAAGCGGTCAAGATAAACGTAAGCAACGTCAAAACAACAAGGGCTGCAATTTTCGTACTTAAAGATCCTGTGGAGATAGGTTGTGATGGATGTAGTTAGCCTGGTAAGTCCATGGAAAACAGACATCTTCTGGGACTGGAACAGGCGGCGCTTGTCATTAGACTCAGCCACTCTTTGCAGCAAAGAGGAGATGTAAGTTCTGACCTTGGGAACAGTTTGTTGGTCGTCGTCTGCTTCCGCCAGTTTTTTTGCTTGTTTTGTTTGCTAGCTGTGTCTTATAACCAACACCTTTCTTTTGATTTTCATCTTTGTTGCGTCCAAATAATTATGTCTGACCTGTCCTCCTCCAGCTATGTTACCACTTACCACAAAATATTGAGTTTTATGGGTGGTTTTTATTTACATTATCTTTATTTTTATAAATTTAAATATAATAATAAAGTTTAATATTGAATATCCCAAAACCAACAAATAAGTGAAATCGAAAAATAATATTTTAACATGATTTAACCATTCAACTTATCTTATACATTTATAGACTAAAATACGTATTGGATATAATGAATAACCAAAACACATGTATATATAATAATTAATTTCAGCCCAAATTATATATATCCTGATTTTTATAATACGTATAACTTATTGATATTGACTTCTTTAGTAGACGGTTCGAATCTTAAAATTATTATTATTGAAAATTTCTATTCGAATAATTGAGGAAACTTGTGATTATATACTAAATAAAACCTAATTGATAGTAAAAAAATCATAAAAAGAAGTTGATTTTGAAACCAAAATTACAACATCGTTAAACTGGTATGGATCTCAATTGAGATTAAGTATTGGAGAGATCTTAGTTGGAGTTATCTAAAAATGTGTCCCTAAAACCACACGTTCAGATCAATAAACTACACTTTCGAGCTCAAAGTCGTAACATCGAGTTTCCAAGTCACGATATCACTGAAGGTGTTGAAGTGGAGAAATCGTGAGCACCAACAAGCATGTCGCTACATCGGCTAGTGGATGTCGCAACATCGGGAACCCTTAGAGCCACACTTGTGCCACTATCTAGGGTGTCGCGGCACTGAGGTATGGATGTCACGACACTGCTACTTGACAAGGAGAAAATATCTGTAGAGGTAGTCTTTTGTCCAACACCAATTCAAGTCAACACACATTTTAAGGGCATTTTTGTCAATATTAGGGTTGATTTTCAACTGTTTAAAAAACTCTTTTTGGTTGAACTAAATGAGAACTTTTATTTCATCTTTTTAGCTTAAGTATTTAGTTGTCTTCTCCATTGTTAGGTTTGGCCATTTACTTTTCTGAGTTTAGTTGATAATTTAGTTAGTTTTTACTGTGACTTTTTCTTCTTTTTTTTTCAATCTAGTCCTCAAATTTACTTTGTATTTGATTTTATTTAAAAGACTTCAATATATTCTAGTTTTCTTTACATTGCAAAGCATCAAAATATTAATTTTAGTTATATTTTCACCTCCATTATTGTCGTCATCATCTTCTTCAAAGCACCATCCAAAAAATTCTTAAGTTTTCTCTCACTTTACTCTTATACTATTTAAGTATTTGCTTGACTGTTATTTGCTTAATAATGATGAGTGGTAACTAAATTTATGGTGATTGGTTTATGGATACGTTGTTTAATTAATTTTTGGTACATAGGCTAAATTGTAAAAATTAGACTAAATCGAATAAACTTCAAAACTTAGAATTGATGAGTCTAGTTAAACATTTAAGTAGGTAAGACCTAGAGGAGATCCTATCGAACACCAATTTGATTGTCCCAAATTAGTTCGGTGAGATCAAGAAATAAATCAGATTAAATCATATAATTTTGCATGATCCTCGAGTAAAATATATATTTCATTTTAGCTTATGATCCTTCAAGTATTTGTATTTATCTTAGAAGCAATAAACTTGCTACAAAGAACTAAGAACAACAATGTTTTGTACAACAAACTAAAGAATCAAAGAGAAACAAAAATCAATTCAACAAATTCCAGTTCAAACAAAGTTGCATATTTAATTATCTAAAAAATTAATAAGCACGACATCAAACCACTTCCCAAATTTTCATAGAAGTTCTACCATTTCTTTCACACCAAATAGAATGTACATAAATATTCCAAGCCAACTTAGGAAGATATGAAATAGTCTAGTTATTGATCCCACCAACAAATCATTCTTCCAATACCCTTAAGATGTTTCTTTATTTTATGCTCTGTTAAGTAATTAGATTTTGGATATGATCTTGGTTCATCGTTTCATACCACACAGGTTAGTGTTTTATGGTGGTGCATGCTGCCGCTGCTGCTTCTTTTTAATTTAAAAATCATTCATCTATTTTAAATGTCTCTATTTAATTTATTTAAGGAAAAATTACACATTTAATTAATTCACCCAAATCCACAAATATTTTTAGAAAAAATTAATCTGATAATGGAGTAAATTTAGACAGTAGTATAATGAGTTTGATTTGGTTTTCAGCGGCTACTGTCATGGTTTTTGTTGTATTCACATTTAGGGGTGGACTGCTTTCGTGATCCCATCAGTCTGAGACTGAGCTTCAAGTGAGAATAACACATACAGCTCTTCATCAACCTAATGATACTTGACCGTCAAAGCAAAGGTTTGTGAACTTTTTGATGAAAATGCAGTAATCATCCTATTTATTGTCTCTAGCCTTTAAGTGACTTCGTTGGTTTTATATTATACAGAAAAAAAAAATGGAAGAAAAGGAAACATCCTCCACCATAATGGTATGTAATATTTCAATATTAATACATGATCGCCATATTTGAATGTAGATATACAAAACATAGATATCGGTCTGCCTTGGAATTATGAATAATTACAAGTCCACCACCTTCAGTAACTACATAGATAACACAAGGCATTAAAATTCCATAGACAAAAGCAGAAGTTCATACAGAAAAAGTGGCAACTTAGCCATAGCATCGGATAGGATCATTGCATCCTTTCTCAGCAGATTGTTTACAACCAAAACGACCTCCCTTTGCAAGGTACTGCTGGTGATATTCCTCTGCTCTATAGAATTTCCTGGCCGGCAGAATTTCAGTAACAATCCTTCTGTTGAGGAGTTTCTGCTGTTTTTCCATGGATTCCACTGCTGCCTTCTCCTGCTCTGGGCTGTAAAAGTAAATCCCAGATCTGTACTGTGTCCCCACATCATTACCCTGCCAAAGGATTCACAGCCTATCACAATGCCAAAACTAATCAAGACTATGTTGAATCAAATTGATTGATCGCCCAGGACAAGCTTTTCTCATGATATATTAACAACACAATTAGCATTAAGGTAAACGAGTAGCAGACCCCAGAGCGAGTGGAGTTCAAGTTATCCAACAATGATCATATTGATCATGAGCTGTGTTAGACAATAAGCAGTTGGTTAGCTGGGTTAGCTGATGTTGGCTTAACAGAAATAGTTATTCTCAACTTGTGTGTGTATAAATATCAATGAGTTATCACAGAAAGGAAGGGATGTCAAATATCAGTTCTCATCATTCTCCGATTTTCTTGGTTTCTATTTTCTTTTACTTTCTACTTCACCAAACACACCTGCTTAACCTATTCTGGAAGAATCCAACATGATATCAGAGCTTGTTTTCTAGCAAAAATAGCTCTTTTGCATGCAGATCCAGCTCATCAATGCAGCCATGGTCAGACAAGATGCAACAGAATTGGAGGGGAGCTTCACCAATAAAAGGGTGAACATTCAACTTGGAGAGATTAATTTTCCTTTATGAAAAAACAAGTGTACCTAACAGAAAGCAGTCATGGACTTGAAAACTATCTTGATGGCGCAAAGACTATTCCTCCAGAGTTCACAGTCAGTGCACCCAGTGAGCGTGTCAAGAATGAGATCGAGTCACCTACAATCAGCAAGATAGCAATCTTGCTTCATTGCTTCCATCTGTAGTAAGTTCTGATATACTCTAGTAGCTTGTGAAACATCTGCTGATATCTGGTCTACAATTCTTCAACTGTTTTCATCAAAATCCACCACAAAAATCATCAATCTCAGATGTCCGCTCCATGCTCAAAGAAAAAGAGAGCAATGTATGCGTGATTATCTCAGGAATATCAAGATCATTTGTGATAATCTTGATGTTTGTGGAGAAAAGATTACAGAAACTGAGCACATTTCATCCATTTTAAATGGTTTGTCACCAGATTATCAATCTGTTATAGCTATAATCACCACAAGCAGACAATCATATGATGCTGAGGCCATGTCTTCCATTTTGCTGGATATGGAAAATAGAAAATTTTCATCTCACATGTCTACACAATTTAGTGCGAATATGGTGCATCAGATTCCAACTTAAATTGATAATGGTGGTCAACAGCGGTCCTCAATTGCTGTACACTGGTGTGCGCTATCAATATCGACCAAGAACACCATTCTTTACAGGAAGAACAAGAGGAAGGTTCAATTTTAATGCAAGGCCCCAATTTCAGCTATGTGGAAAGATGGGACATTTGGCTCAAAATTGTTGCTAAAGGTTTGATCCTTCGCTTGGTGGTGCTGCAGGTTTTGTTTCTAATGCAGGTCCTCACAACAATGGTGATTGTCACATGAATATGACTTCCAATTCTTGTGTTCTAAATGGCAGTGTGAGAGATGAACAATATCTAGTCCTGGGATCTAATTCTACTGCACTAGTGAAGTTTGATGCTTCTACAACAACTATGAAGGATTAATTGCTACTCCTTCAGTTGTGAGAAATGGTGCCTGGAACCCCAATTCTGGTGCATCTAACCATCTGACCAATGATTTGACAAAGTTGCAACATTCCACTCCATATTGTACAAACAAAGTAGTGGTTGGTGATGACTCTGGTTTAAATATATATCTCAAAATGGGCATAACTTTTTTATGTCTAAGAACAAACAGCTGCAACTAAATAATATATTGTACACACTTGCAATCACAAAGAATTTGCAATCTTTTTCCCAATTTGCAAAAGATAACAGTGTGTTTTTTGAATTTCATTCTACTCACTGCTATGTGAAGGACTCAATCACTAAGGAGGTAGTGATGCAAGGAGTCCAACGAGATGGTCTTTACCAGCTGAAAGGAGATGATGTGAGCTATTTTCTGTCAAGTTCTTCCACTGAGAATAAGTCACAATCAGTTGAAGGGTCCTATGAGATGTAGCACTTTCAGCTTGGGCATCCATCTCATGATGTTATGATGAAAACTTTTCAATCTTGAAATCTAGTCCTACCTAGATCTAAGAATACATCAGTCATCGTGCATAGCTTGTTATATAGGAAAAAGTCATAAATTGCCCTTGGTCATTCATCTACAATGTATAGTGCCCACTCCAACTAGGATTTATATGTAGAAGCAAACACCTGGAGCTAACGCAGCATTTCTTCACTTTAAACAAGCAGCTGAACTTCATTTTGGCACTAAAATCCTTGAGCTGCAGTCAGATTGGGGTGGTGATTTTAGAGGTTTTACTAGTGTCTTGGCTTCTTTTGGAATTAAACATCAAGTAACCTGCCAATATTCCTCTGAACAAAATGGAGCTGTAGAACGTAAGCAGCGGAAAATTGTTGAAGTTGGCCTTACACACTTAGCACAGGCTTCTCTTCTCATCAACCGATTGCCTACTAAAGCTCTAGATGGTCTCACACCACATGAAAAGCTGTATAATTCTAAGCCTGATTATGCTCACCTCAGGATTTTTGGGTGCCTCTATTTTCCATATCAGCATCCCTTCAATAGATACAAGCTCCTATACAGATCATCACCCTATATATTCCTAGGTTATAGCCCCATTTGATGCAGGAGCTTTTATTTATATTATAATATTGTATAACTTCAGTTTTATTTCATAATATTTATTCTAAGTACTAGATATATTATAGATAGCTAGGGTTATTAGTTATTTTTAGGGTATAAAGCTAGAGCCTAGGGCTAGGAATAAAACTTTGTTTACAAGAAAGACTAGTAACTTTACTTGCAAGAAAGAAAACTTATATAGATAAGTTGTAGGTTGTAGTTGTACAACCATTATCATTATTCTTATTATTTTATTTGAATTAATAGAAAAACTAGAGATTTTCTATAACCCTAAGTTTTCTAGAGTTCCATCTTTCCTATTCGTTTGTGAAGTTTTGTGAGAATTGTGAAAAATGCTTATTATTATTTACGTGAAGTTGAATGCCAATATATACACATATACACATGGCCTCGATAGGCTCCTATAATTAGGATCTATAATACAAAATCTTAACTAATATAGAATATCAATATTTTAGGTAACTAATCTCCTAAGAATCAACTACACAGCGTGATACAACTAATTACATGCCTAGATTGATTTCCTACAGTTTGTTCAGCCTTAAATGTTGTTGTTTTCTCCCTCGAACCACATCAATTTTGGTAAGCAAAGCCTAATTAGATTCGAGTGTTTATATTAGGGTTTCCTATTAAGCCATGGTCGGACACGTTAGTAGTTGAGGAAGACAAAATCAGTGTCAAGAAACAAAATTGGCTATGCTATGACGTGCAACTGAAGAATTGAAGCATGCCATTTACGCTTGGTGGCAACAAGAACAAGTGCGAGCCCAGATGGAGTGAAGGTGCCCACAATTAGATATACTGGAAGGTAGTCTCACTAATAAATCTGATCTTGGTCAGGAAGAAAACCCCTTGGATGTTGGACCTGCAGATTGTACGGTACGAGGTGGATTGAAAGAGCGGTTGGTGCATGCCCTTGAATTAAATGAGGGTATTAATGTAGAAGTTGCTAACTTTTACAGAAAGATGCATGTGGAAGAGCAAGATTATGATATGTTGGAACCCATCTATGATGAATATCCTTAAAGAAAGTGAAACAATTGATGTTTATACGGTTAATGAAGAGTCATTGGTGGCTCATACAATGATAAACACATCTTTAGAAAAAGGTGAGGATTGGAGGCAAGTCGAAAATCTCTTAGATATCTAAAGGGAAACAAAGGCAAGTGATAGTTCTGAAGTAAAAAGAGTTTCAGTTTCTACAACGGAAACAGATTTTGCTGAGGGAGAATTCAATGCTGAACTCAAGAAAAAACTGGAAAGTTTTATTTTTCCTCAGAAAAATAAAGCTGGAAAGTTTGAAGGCAAGTCATAGTGTAAAGGTGATGCAGTCTTTTGAAGAAAAACTACCTGCAATAAACATGGAAGTTGTTGCAGAAAATCGAGTTCTAGTGGTTTCTATAGAAAGTCAGTTGCTAGCGGATGAAATTCATGAAATAGGTACAAATGAGGACTTTTGTTGATAATTTCGCATGACTGTTTTCCTTGGCATCATAACAAAAATTATTTGTTTGAACATCTTGGACTAGTTTGTTTTTTCTCTGAAACAACTTTTAAGACTATAGATGGCCTTTATGAGTTGTTAGAAATGCCAAGAGCATATATGCAGATAATGAGTACAGTGGGTAGACGAGTAGACATTGCAAAACAACATTCAATTGTTGTAACAACTACTTTCAATGCCGTAAATTTCTTTGGGACCTGCTCGACAGAAACTAAAGATGGCAAACATGCAGGGTGCGAGAGCAGGAATACTCCTACTGCTTATATGTCAAACAAGACATTGGTTGAGGTAAAAAAGAACAATTTAGATGGAGAATCAGCTGTCAGCACACCAGCTCGTGGAAAAACAGCTGTAGCTTGTGATGTTCCGAAAGAAGAAAGAAACAAAAGGTATATATTACTGAAGCTGGTGCACAGGAACATGAAAATAGTGTGGAAAGCAACTGACCTCTTGTGGTTACAGCCTTCGTTCAGAGAGCTAATTCTTTGAAACATGAATACAAAACCGATATTGGCTTGGAGAATGTTGCAAGTCCAAAACAGGTTTCAAAAGAAATTTTAATTACAAAGAGTTAAATGGAGGTTGATAGTACATGTCCTCAGAATACTAGTGACAATAAAGATGTTTCTCAAGGAACTCTTGCTTATGGTGGTGATCAAACAGATTCGAGGTTCAACCTGACTATACCAGTCCAATGGAACTACCTCGAATTGCTGAGAGTGATAAAACCAACTTAGGGTCTGGTTTAAAGAATATCCAAAAGCTGAAACTATTGGTAATAATTCTATAGTGGTCCTATTTGTTGCAGGTATGGTGGAGACCTTTTATTACTGATTTGAAATCAAAGAAGAAAGTCTTGGTAAGACTGATAAAGGTTATGGAATTGAAGTGGGTAATAGAAGTGTTTCTCTTAATGATATTCCTGCAGCATCATTGGTTTCTGATCTATTTGCTGCTTGTTTTAGTGGCGTATCCTTTGACAATTTTTTCTTTGTACAAGCTTATTAGTTTAGAATTTTGAAGGGATTAAATTGAATTTTTTCCATCTTTGGGGAGGCCAAAGTGTATTTTTACCATTAAACTAACTTATAAATTTAAAAATTTCAAGGGACTAAATTGATAATTTACAATTTCTTTTTGGAGGGATGGGGGGGAGGGACCCTGCCTACCACCCTGACGCCATCCCTGTGCAAGAACATGTCCTCTGTATTACTATTGAATATATTAATATACAGTGTGTTCCACAATATGAGGTGCCATGTAAGAAACCTGTGGTTAAAGATAGGGAAGGTAATGATATCAACGTTCACGATATGGAAGTAGATATCCCTTGGGGAGAAGTACGCTCTTTGAAAGATCTTACTGTTGAATCAGCCAATGGAATTCTTGAACTAGAAACTGGAGTGGTGGAAGTGTTTCTTACCGAAGTCGATTTTCCAAGCCAGGGAGAATGATCCAAGAGCTTTCATTTATATTATAATATTGTATTACTTCAGTTTTATTTCATAATATTTATTTTAACCACTAGATATATTATAGGCAGCTAGAGTTATTAGTTATCTTTAGAGTTTAAAGCTAGGGCTAGGAATAAAACTTTACTAGTAAGAAAGCCTAGTAACTTTACTTGCAAGAAAGAAGCCTATAACCTATATAAATAAGTTGTAGATTTTACCGTCATTAGTGTTATTCTTATTATTTTCTTTGAATTAACTAGAGATTTTCCATAAGCCTGAGTTTTCTAGAATTCCATCTCCTTTCCTATTTGTTTGTGCAGCCTTAATTCTTTAATTGCTGTTATTTTCTCCCCTAAACCACATTACCATTCATGAGGGCTATAGATGTTTGGATGCCAATGGAAGATTGTTCACCTCTTGGCATGTTTTGTTTGATGGACAGTTTCCTTGTAAGCAAAAAGGGGGAAAATCTATAGTTGAAACTTCATCGACTGATTCAGGCTATGTATTTCCAGAAATTATTGTTGTTGCTCCTACTGTTTTTCAATCAACAGCATCTTCAGCTTTACAAGCAACATCACAGGAAGCAAGTTTTTCTTCTCCCTCAGTCTCTCTACAAGCTAAGAATCCTGTGTATGATGATCCTACACATGAGACATTAGCTTCCTCGCAAGTTAAAGCTTCAATACAAAATGACATTCCTCCATAGGTTGAGGACATTCCTACTGGTGCATCGTTTTTGCATGATGCTGTTCCTAGTCCCGGTCATGTGAGTAATCAATATTCAATGATTACTCAATCAAAGGCAGGAATATTCAAACCAAAAGTTTATCATGTGGACCACACTTATCAAGAACCAACATCTGTTGAAGAAGCAATGCAACATTCACAGTGAAAGCTGCAGTGGAACAAGAAATGGTAGCTTTACACAGCAACAAACATGGACCATTCAACCATTACCTGAAGGGAATTGAGCAGTGGGTTGCAAATGGTTGTTCAAACTAAAGAAGAATCCAAGTGGAACCATAGCTCATTATAAGGCACAATTGGTGGCAAAGGGGTATTCCCAAACAGCAGGTTGTGATATAAAGAGAACTTCAGTCCTGTTGTTAAGGATTGGACAGTGCAAGTTGTTTTAACTCTTGCTATGACATTCAAGTGAAGGTTAAGGCAGCTAGATATTAACATCACCTTCTTGAATGGCACACTTAAAGAAGAAGTCTACATGGCTCATCCCTCTGGGTTTGAGCAAGTAAGTTCCACATGAGAGAAGGTTGCAGGTTACACAAGACCCTATAAGGGCTCAAACAAGCTCCTAGCCTCCCAGGGCCTGGTTTGATGAACTCAGCAGCTTGGTTTTCATTCACCCCAAACTGATTTTGCTTTGTTTATCAAAGGTGATAACCAAAGGAGGGTGTTTTTGCTGTGCTATGTAGATGATATTGTGCTCACAGGTGATGCCCAAAGTGATGTTGACTAGATAGTTATGCAGCTACTGAAAGACCTTGGAGATCTAAACTACTACCTTGGAGTGGAAGCAAAAGTAGTTGATGAGAAAGCTTTGTGAAGCCAAAGGAAATATATTTGCGAACTACTTAAGGTTGCAGGAATAGAGAACTATAGGCCTGCACCTACTCCCATGGTGAGCACAACTAAACTTGTTGCTGAGGGTGGAGAACTACCGGAAGATCCATCATTTTATCAAAGCATTGTGGGAAAGCTTCAGTATTTGTGCTCAACTCGACCGGACATCACTTTTGCTGTTAATAAAGTGAGCCAGTATCTAAGTCACCCTAGAAAAGTCTCACTGGGTTGCTGTTAAAAGAGTTCCACACTACCTGCAAGGTACAATTGATCATGGGGTTTTATTTCAATCAGCTGAGCGGCAAAGAGTGCAAGCATACTCTGATGCAGATTGGGAGGCAGTCTTGAAGATCGAAGGTCTACATCAGGATGGGTTGTGTTTTTGGGAGCAAATCCTATATCCTGGAGATCCAAGAAACCACCATTGGTAGCTCTCTCAACTTCAGAGGCCGAATATAGGAGTGTTGCCAATGTCTTTTTCTGAACTTATTTGGATTCCATCCTCGCTATATGAGCTTGTTGCCAAGTCAAGGAAATGGAATCCTAGTCTCCATGCTAGATCGAAGCATAGATCAAAGCATGAGGAGTTACAGGTGTATTTTGTTCATGAAAGAGTTGCTGAGGGGAAGCCTGAAATGAACTATGTACCAGGTGAAGGTGAAGAACAGGTAGCTTATAACAAAACCCCTAGCAGTTGGAGCGTTTGCTTACTTAGCAAGAAACTTGGAGTCTGATCTTTAGAAGAAATTGACAGAGAAGCAAGTGGCAATTGATTTGGTTTCTGTCGGATTTTTTTAGGTGATGGGGGAATGTTAGACTATAAGCAGTTGGCATGTTAGTTATGTCAGTTGAGTCAGCTAAGAATTAGTAGTGGAGAAGTTGATAGTTAGTTGATTTGCTGGTTTAGCTGATGTCAGCTTAACAGAAATAGTTATTCTCAACTTGTCTGTATAAATATCAATGAGCTGTATCACAGAAAGCAAGGAATCTCAAATATCAGTCCTCACCATTCTCCAATTTTCTTGGTTTCTATTTTCTTTCACTTTCTACTTCACGAAACACGCCTGCTTAGCCTATTCTTGGAGAATCCAATATTATCTATTAAGGAAAACAAGCAGTCGACCCCAGATCGAGTGGAGTTGAAATTACAAGAAAACAAATCTCAAGTTATCCAACAAAAGATCATATTGATCATGAGCTGCAATCAAATAAGCCTTATATCAAGCAACATGCCAGAAAAAAGAAACAATATATCATGATAAGAATTCCACATCTGCTATTTCATTGTTACACCCTGACACATTTCAAAACCTCCAAATTTCACTGGTTTAAAGAAAATACTTGTAACTTCAGAAATGATGACCACCACTGAAGTAGCATGCACAACTTATAATTCCCAACTATCAATTAAAGAAGAAAAAAAACTCTTTTGCAGGGAGAGATGTTACACTACTCATTCCCCTTTCAAAAGGATGAGCAAAACAAAGACATATTACAAGACAGAAAAGGCTAAAGCAAGGAAGACAACTCCTCAAAATCGCATAAACTAGATGGGAACTTTGACAATCAAATTCGCTTAGGCAAGGAAATCAGTAACACACAAACCAGCAGCATTCCCACCCCACCCCCCAATTTTTTTCTCCCCACTTAGTCATAGATGACAGAACCCCAAAATTACCTGAAAATTAAGATAATTCACAATTGCGATGGTCAAGCACAAAATCCACCTCTAAAAACTCCCAAGATTACGGATGGATCCACCCACATAAAACACCACTAAAATGGAAAATTTAACGAGCTAAATGAATGGATGATGAAAAAGAAGCCTTATCATGCAAACCCAGCTCTAAACAACCCTTAAAAGCTATAAATTTTCATAGAAACCCACCTGGCGGTTGAGGGTAGTAGGATCATGGCGAGCCCAAAAGACATGAAGCAAAGTGTCATAGCTACACTCATTAGGGTCATACTGAACCCTCACGACTTCACTGTGGTTGGTAGTCCCCGAACACACGTCTTCATAACTCGGATTATGCATGAACCCTTGGGAATACCCAACTTCAGTTTTGGTGATCCCCGAAACTCTCTGGAAAGCCAGTTCAACGCCCCAAAAGCAGCCCGCACCGAACTGAGCAAACTGTTGACCAGGAGGCGGGACGTCGTCTTCAGGACCCTGAGCGATGGCGCAATTATCCATTGAAGCGGTTGGCTTGTTGTTGGCCCCAAAGCCGAGGTTTTTGAGGATGTTCATGGCGGGTCACCAAAGGAAAGTTGGAGAGAAAGAAAAAAAAAGTTTAGAGATGAGGGAAGAAGAATTGGCGAGCGTTTGGCCTCGAAGCAATTAGCATTGACGTTACGGGTTTATTTGAGTTAGAGTTGAGTATTGAATTCAACAACAGCAACTTTGTTTTGCTATTTTTGGGATTCTTTCTTATTTTGCACTTTTCTTTTATTTAAAACAAAACCATACTATGGTGACAAAATGGGGATTTGTAATTAATTATTTAATTTATATAATTTTAATAACTAAATCAGTTATCTTTTTCCAAATGGTGTAATTAGATCTACTCTTGACTAGCACAATTGTTTTGACTAGTAAAAGAAAAAAAGTTGGGATGATTATATTAGCTTTCTTTTTTATTATAAAAAAATGTTAATACATAGGATAAATTCGAGAATACATAAAAGATAAGAGTCACGTAAGAAACTTAATTACGATAATGCTAAAACCAAATCTTATTAAGCAAACTGGCCTATCACTTGTTGCACAAAATTTATAGAATCACACAATTCACATAAGATTTTTTTTTTTGAAAATTTCAACTCTCTTTTAAAACTGTTAAAAATTCTCTTTTAATTAGAAATCACGACTCCCACCAGCAACCTAAGGAAAGGAAGGTGTATTTGGCATGCATAACAAGGGTATAAATTACAATATTAAAAATTCGCATAATTTTACTTAAAACTGTGTGATGCCTAAAGTTAGTGGTGGAGCTAGAAATTTCTTTTTGGGCCGAAATTAAATTTATATTCTTATGATAGTAAAAATGTAATTTTATCATTTTAATAGTTTATATTTTTATATTTTTAAAAAGTTAAATTAATTTTTTATCATTTTAGGGGTTAAAGTATAATTTTATCGTTATTAATTTAAAATTTTATAAATTATAAAAGGCCTAAATTAAAAATCTACCATTTTAGGGAGGCCACGGCCCCTCGAGTCTCTTAGTAGCTCCGCCACTGGTGCATGCTGAGCTATAGACCAACATTAATTTCAAGTAGCATTGCAGCAGTCAAACATATGAAGGCTATTAGCTGAGATTGAAATCCACCATTGATATGCCCAGTCGAAGTGGGTAGCAGCTCCTTCAGACTGTGCTTGAGGAGCACCAGCACTACTTGATTTCTCATCTACATCTACTTTAAGCTTCATGCCTCCTAAACAATGCAACTTGTTGCCACAAACAAAATATCTGATGCCACTATTTGACAATATAACTGTCGTATTTCACATTGGAAAACTTTCTCAATATATTTGTCGTGCTGCATGTTTCGAAACTTTCTTTTCTCACCTCATTTACACTGTGAGATGATGAGTATTGGAACACTACAAGTAACACAAACCAAAAAAAAAAAAATTGGAAGAAAATTGTGTCAAATAGAAATGTCTATGAGTTTAATTAGTTGAAGTCGGATTTTATGTACATCGTTAATAATTGTCAAAGCTTGTTCTTACTAAAATATGAGTTTTAAAAAATTTTCAAATTATTTCTTATTTTTCTAATTAAAACTCGTTCTTATTTATAAACGAAAAACATAAATTGATTAAGCTTGAGTATTTAAAAAATTATTATAAAAATATGTTATTTTATATAATATTCAATAATCTTATAGATATTATTTTATTAAAAATATTTCTCATTATTTAAATTATAGTATTATATATTTAATTTACATATGATATAAATTATATAATATATACAAATAAAAATATTTAATAAAATTAAAAGATGAAGTAAGTGGACACGAGCCTTGAACATTACAATTCAAGCCAAATTCAAATTTTAAGCGAAGCAAATTGTTTTGTCTAAACACATTTTTCAAATCAAATAATTTTATTTAAATTCTCTCAAATATTGGATTAACCTCTAAATTTGGGTGAATAACTAGACTCTTAAACAAATCTAGTATTAAATATACACCAATATTCTCAACCCTCATACTTAAATCTTATACTAGGCATGTGTTAAAAAAATTATTATAGGAGGCAAAAGAATGAAAAGAAGAATGCAGAAAGAAACCACTTACATAGAACATCACCAACATTAAATGTCTTGCTACTAGCCCATGAATCGATATCAGAACTTATGTCCCAACCGGATGTGTCCCCAACCACGTATGTAGCGGCATGACTTGTTAACGCAAAGCAGAAAATAGATAGAAAACAAAGCAGAATAAGCTTAGTCATGACCATTAATGAGAGATTAACTTATACTTTTGAGATGAAAAAATTGCGCATCATATATATACCTCAAGATTGCTTATGATTAGATGACCTAACTTTATAGCTGCATATGACCATGTTTGTTGGGTCATAGTATATTAAATTGATTAATTTATTGATGAACATTGAGTGAAGAAGTAACATATGTGGTTGTTTTGGAACTTTCCATTTCCATTGTTTTTTAACAAGTGGTTGAAATTTGGTGGGGGTTACATTAAATAGGACAAATGGTGGTGAATTTCAGTTGAACAAATTCCCTTTGAATTTTATTGAATATGGTTGCTCTACTGTTAAACCACTAGCTCTTGTAGCAATTACATTGATTAAGCTCAAATCCTAAATTTGTTGTGATGATTTGAGTTGTGAGGCTGAATCAATTGGTTAACACCAAGGTTTTTCTTTTTTTTCCTGTTGCAGATGGAGTTTTATACCATAAAGAGTTATAAGGTCATACAAGCAATTCAATTGCCTCATCTTTCATGCATGTCAACAGGAAGGGTATTGGAGCTGAGGTGCGTTTATCTGCCTCACCAACAAACTTCACCCTCAATCACTCCTCACCAACTTTACAAGCTATCAGCCCGTAAGGCATAGCAAAGCGTTTTCCTTTCATTTTGGATGCCATTTATTTGACTTGCTAATTTCCTCCGCTCTATACATGCGTAAAATATAAAAACTAGCAAGATAAGATTAATGTTATAATAGTGATACACACATGCTTAAAATAAAATATAAACACTATTAATATCTAATAAGATTAAAAAATAATAATCCTCTCATAACTTGACTAAAGCTAGCTATCTTCATACATAGATCATAGATGGTCTATCAATTTATTTATATTATTAAAGATGGTTTATTTTATCTCTAATAGAAATTCATTTCAATTTCAATTGATTAAACGTATATATTAAAAACTAACAAAGAAAATCTTACAGATAAAAAAGAAAAAGAAAGAGAAAAGGTTGACAAAGTCTAAAATAGCTAGCAAGGAATAAGCCAAAATAATCGGATCTTAAATCTGATAACAATGACAAAGTTGTATTATTATCCACAATTAGAATCCGGCAATCTACCAGACTCTTGTTCTCTTAGAAAAATAAATTACATAAAAAACATTGTTTTGTTAATTAATTTCATAGCAGAAGAAAAAGAAAAACATAATGTATAGATCATCAAGCTGGAGCAGAGTTACGGATGGGTATTATTCATCCCCGAAGGCGGGGAGTATTACGGGGCTGAGAATGTCATCATCGGTGGACGACAGTAACGAACTGCCCGTATATGATCCCAGTGTAGAGATGGCTAATAAGAAAGAGAAGTCAAGGGCTAGGTTTGCAGAGAATGCTGTACATATAATTCCTTTGGTGCTGCTTGTTTGTGCCTTGATCCTCTGGTTCTTTTCCAATCCAGGTATCCTTTGGGCTGGGAATATATATATATATTCTTCAAGTATAAGTACAATTAATGTTTTGAAATGATTAATGCAGATGTGGAAGTGGGAACGAAAGTGGAGACGGTAGCAGCCAGAATCGACGGCTTGACTATAGATGGAGACATAGACAATGATAGTGACGGAACTCAAACAGGGTTTTTGCCAATTGCGGAAGTGGGAGACGTCGACTCCACTAAACATCCTAAACCTAACAAACCTTCAAGGAAACTGCACTTCTCCTACCCTCAATTCTTTGATTCCCTTCTCATTTAATTCATTTCCACAAGCCACCAACAATAATTCCATTCTCTTGTTTTAGATATTGTTCATGGTAATTGGAAGGACACTCTTTTCAGATTTGAGGAATTTCTTTTCCTCTATATTCTAGTTTGTGAATATAATAAGAATTTGATTGCATCTTCCAAATGAAAATTTTAACTTAAAATTTTAAGTTAAATCAAGTTGTACAAGAATTACAAATTGATATTGTTGATTGGATTAATTGTTTCAAATGAGTTAATTTAACTCATTTATTCTTTGGATAGATCAAGCTTCCCTTTTTTTTAAAGCACATCAAGCATTCTCTTAAATGTTGTTACTTCATGTTTAATGATATTGATTTAAATAATATTTATGATAAAAACTTATGTATAGATAACATGAGAAATTTTAAAATGAATATTTTCTTCAAGTAAATAATTGTAAAGAACAAGTTAAGTCTTTTGCAATGAAAACTTTTACATAAAAAATCCAAATATCATAATTTTTAGTATCAATTTTAAGCTCAACTGCTCAATATAGTCAATCCTATAAAAGAAATCTGAAAATTTATATGTGTATTTGTTCATTTTTAAATTAAAGATTTCCAGAATAGCTTAAAATAATAGCAACGTTATAGACACACAACAATACAATGTCCTTAAACCAAGGGAAAATTATTATTGTAACTATTTGTAATTGTAGGACAAACAAAACATTTTTTTTTTTAAAAATACTTGGTAGAATTAATTCTACTATAAAATACAAACTATTTCAATAGTACCCTTTGCTGTTAACAGAGCTTCAGCCTTTTTGTCATTGAATGCAAGGGGAATATCTGGTAGATAATTTATGATGTCGCTGATCAATACAACTTCAGCAATGTGAAGCAATGGTTGAAGAAATATTGATTGTTATGCAAGTGAGAATGTGAAAAACATCTGGTTGGAAGCAAAGTGTAACAGCCTGGGTAAAGAAAAAGTGATTCATCTAAACGGGCATTTGCAGTTGCAATTGAAGTTCGCATTCTACCATATGGGAGCTTATCTTAAGAAGCAGTAGTAATTCGAAAGCTGTTATGAAAGTGTATTTCATTAATTTGCAGATTATTAATGGCCTGTACAGAATTCTGTTGTTTGATGGTAGTAATTTATTCTTCGTATGTATTTGCTTGGGCAAAGTTGAAAGAGAAATACGTATTTTTTTTAAATATACAGGTGATTATGGTAATATCTCTACGTACAATGTTTAATTCGTAATTTTATTTTATGTTTTTGACACTGAAAAGAGGTTAAACAAGACAAATCGTGAAAAAATCGATCGCATGCAAAAAGATCTATAGATTATGATGAAAGAATGTTGGGTGAATTTAGTTCTAATTCTGCCCATCAGCTTGGTGCCAAAATGACCATTTCTTTCTTGTTTTACTTTATTCAAATCACCCTAATTGATGCGTGAGATGGAAGACTTGTCGTAGCATTTTTAGGTGATTGAGGGGGGCCGATCTTAAGCTCCAAAACATCTTTTTCAGTGGAAGCGGCACTAGGGCCAGCTCGAAACATGCTGTGGTGAACTGACCTTGGGGAAGGGATACCAGAGGGATGAGCAGCTACATTTACAAGGGCTTTAGTGTTTATGTAACGTGGTGCTGCATGATTCATTGTATTTGCATGCATAAATGGTAAATACGCCATCAGTTTCGCTTCTGGTGCCTGTTAAAAACATCACCCATTAGATTGGCGGCATTCCGATGGAATTGGCAAGAATAGGCCCTTACCGTGGGTTGAGTAGTCCCGAGATAATAATATGTGGGAAAACTATGAGATTCAGTTAAGGATCTGATTGGACGATCATCCAAGCAATGATGTGGAAATGGTTTGGATGTCTGAGGTGAACTTCTACTGGTTTCTTCTGATGGGGAATCCGAAGGACTTGCACTCTGTTAATTAATATACAAACCATCATCAACTGTATGTATCTAGTAGTGTCATGTACATGAAAGAACCGGCTACTTGATAATCATAAGTGAAAGAGGGGATTAATCAAGACAATATCTTACGGATCCGGATTCTTGAAATTCCATGTCAAAAAGGCTTGGTCTGCGTTTCTTCTTATCAGTCCCAGCCTGCCTGAGAAAATACTTTTGTGCATGGCTTGCAACTTGCGTTGGGGTCCTAGTGGGAACGAAACTCTTTGAAATTCCTCTCCAGTCACCTTTCCCCAGCTTTCTCAAACCTGCCAAGAAGGTTCTATGCTCCTCTTCAGTCCATGGCTTCCCTAAGCAAAAGGCACAATAATAATTCCCACATGGAGTAAACTCTTTTTTCCCAGATTAGCCACTTAGTTTATTCAATCAATGGCAGCCAGGTTTCACATATAAGAAATCTCCTGTTTATCTCAGTGATTATATTAAATCAACAAATTAAGAAAGAAAGAAAGGATACCTCTTTTTCTTTCATGGGAGGCTTTGTGTTTCTTAGACTGAATCTGGCCATCTGAAAAATACCCATCATCATCGTTGTTGTTTTCTGCATGAGATTGCAGATTTCCCATGCTAAAACTTTTCTTCATTACATTCTCTCGCTTTTGATCCATTGCACCTATCTTAACACCGAAAAGCTTGACACACCCTCCTTTTCCGTTACAACATCTCGAATTGTGAACATAACAAGTTCTCGAATTATGGCCATTGTGTCCACAATGAGAGCACTTTCTCCCTGCTTCTTTCACCATAATCTCTTTTGATCTTTTCCCTTAAATTTATTCCCCCTCTCTCTCCGTCTTGCGAGGCACAAAAAACATTTATTTGGGTTATATTAACAATATGTATAATATTGACAAGTGAAAACCAAACCCTTGTTTTTCTCTTTAAACCAAGGTCTCCTGCAAGAATTTTTAGCCGCTTTTTTTGTTTTTTGTTTTTTGGCGAATTTAAATCATGAACATGGCAAGATTTCATTTTCTGTATATAAAACAGTCAAAAGTTATCCAAATTTCATTTTAGAATATTCTTTAAGAGGTAGACATTTAACTTGTTGTATTATACCAGGGCAAACTTGGTTCTAAAAGTTATTTTTTTATTAATATTAAAATTAGATTACCTTCAAGACAGAAAGATCTAAAAGCCCGGTTCGTTCTTCTTAATAAAGCTATAAATAACACTCAGTATGGATTTTTAACGTTGCGTAAAATTTGGTCAAAATGATCTAAGTTTTGCTTTTAATGTTTAAGATTTAAGAGTAAATCAAAAACAATTTCTTTGACTCGTAACTATAATATCCTGATTTATTTGCATTCAACAAGTATAATAATGTGAAATTCCATTTTCTAATAAATTTATATTAGTTTATATTCTCGTGTAATACATGAATTAAAAAAAAGTTAATATATTATAATTATAAGTTAAAATATGTAATAATTACTTAAAGATTTAAGAAATTTTAAAAAAAATGTTCAAGTTGTTGGGCTCTAGTTGATGTCTGTCGCTTGACACGGTTTTCGTCTGTCGTTTGACACGTTTATTCTCTTTATGGTTTTTTGAGAGGTTTTTTACAGTGTTTTCTTTTCTTGGGACTGTCGGGGGTTATGTTTTTGCTTTGTTTTTTTGTTTCTATGGAGTACGATCTGGCGAATCTAGCTCTGGCAGATGAGGAAGAAGAGGCTTTCCAAGAGGATGCAGCGGTGATTGATCAGAACCTGCAACTCAGTTTGGTAGGACGCTGTTTGACGGATAGTATTGTTCATTTTCCCTCGCTCTGTAATACTATGGTGGATTTATGGCATCCGATTCGAGGTATTTGCATTTCAAATTTGGGAGAAAGACGCTTTCTTTTTCAATTCTTTCATGAGGTGGATATCCAAAGAGTTCTTGCGGGAATGCCTTGGTTCTTTAACAACCACCTGCTATTACTTCATAGGATCCAATCATGTGAAAATCCTTCTCTTGTTCTTTTAAGTTTCTCTGAGTTCTGGGTCCAAGTCCATGATCTACCTCCAGGGTTGATGATGGAGTCAATGGCTAAACAGTTTGGGGATTTTCTGGGTTAGTTTTTGGACTATGATACGTCTTTTCGATCGATAAATTCCCATTCTTTTATGCGCATTCGAGTTCAATTAAACGTGTACTGTTTCTTTGAAACATAAAAAGAAAGTAATGGTTGGATCTGACAGGATTTCTTATGCTTGTTTCAGTACGAGAAATTAAGTCTCTTTTGTTTTATTTGTGGGAAACTTGGGCATGGGGAGAGTTTTTGCCCGATTCGAACCAGGATTGATACTAAGAAAATTGTATTTGGCTGGGATATATCCATCCGTGCGGCGGCGAAATGGCATTCTGTTACTACTAGTCAGTGGCTTCGGGAAACTGATGGGGTTGACAGCAAATAGATAGAAAAGAAAGCGGAACTTTCAGGCAACATTTCTAGAAATTTGAAAGATCCTGGAAATATCCTCAGGAACGATTGGGATCATTATCAATTAAATCCTAATTTTATTCCGTTGGGATTTGATCGTGTAGTGAAAAAATGGTTTGACTGTATTTGGTCCAATGTGGCAAATCAGTCAATCAATGAGACCGTGGTGGGACAAGGGCCCATGGGATTGAACTCAAATGATGAAAATGAACTGTTACAAGCTTCGGATGGAAAGAAGCAGCAACGTATAATTACTGATTCAATCCTATGTCCAGGTCAATTTCTTAATGGAATAGTTAATGATTCATCGGCTGGCTCTGCTGGACAGAGCAGGCGGGCGCTATGAAGTTGCTAAGTTGGAACGTCCATAGTTTAGGGAGACCTCGGATGGTAAACAGGCTCCGCAACAAATTAAGGGCCTTTAATCCCATATTTTGTTTCTTATTGAAACAAAATTAAGTTCAAAAAAGATGGAGATGATGCGTTTGAAGTGCGGTTACCAAAATGGGATAGATATTGGGGCAATTGGTTCGAAGGGAGGCTTATCTTTGGGTTGGAAAGGTAATGATCTTGTCTCGATTAGAAGCTATTCATCCTCTCATGTGGATGCGACAATTCACGACCCTGAAAATAGAGTCGTATAGAGGCTTACGGGCTTTTATGGTAACCCCGAAGAATGATACAGATGGGTTTCTTAAGACCTTCGTAGGTTGGGGCATGATCAGGCTATGCCCTGGTTAGTGATTGAAGACTTCAATAAAATCTTAAGCTGGTTTGAAAAAAAAAAGAGGTCGTCTTAGGTCGGCACGATAAATGGCCGAGTTTCGTTCTACTTTGGAGGATTGTTTGCTTTATGATGTCGGTTGTACTAGTAGATAGTTTACTTGGGAACGGGGGCGTTTTTTATCTACAAACAATCGGGAACAACTAGATAGGGGTATTGCTACTCTTAATTGGTTGCATCTTTTTTTGGATTTTTTATTGGAACATTTGAGTAATTCTTTTTCCTATCACTGTCCGCTTTTGATGGATACTACGGGTAAGTTGTGGTAAAAGAAAAATCGTGCGGTTTATCCCTTTCATTTTAAAGCAAAATGGTGCTTGGATGATTCTTTTGAAGAAATAGTTCAACGGGGGTGGACTGGTCATCATGGTAGTCTACCGACTAAGTTAACGCATTTGGGTCAATTTTTTCAAAAATGGAGTCATTCGCGTTTTCATGAACAAAAGGGACATCATTTGAATTTGGAAAAAAAAAAGCTTTCTGTGCTCTTGGATCAAATCCAACTGATGAAATTCTGGGGGAAATTTTAGAGATGCAGCTTGGGTTGAATTTTGAAGCGGACAAAGAGGAGGTTTTCTGGGCTCAGCGTGCCTGACTAAACTGGTTACAAAATGGTGATAGGAACTCTAATTTTTTCCATAAAGTGGTTGTGGCTCGTCACAATCGCAATTGGATTCTTAGGTTGGAAGATGAATCTGGTCAACTAGTTACGGATACAGAGGAAATGATGAGAATTATTGTGAAATATTTTGGAGACCTTTTTACATCTTCTGACTTAGGAGGAGATGATAGGGTGCTGGGTATTGTTGAAAAAAGGATTTCTATGAGCATGAATAAAAAGTTCATTCAACCATTGACAAAGGATGATATTTGGCTAGCAGTCAAGTTAATGGCGCCTTTGAAGGCTCCAGGAACTGATGGTTTTCCAGCACTGTTTTTTCAATGGTACTGGAATATTGTTGGTGATAAGGTTTCTAATTTTTGTTTGGAGGTTTTAAACGGCAGATTTGAAATGGGTGAGATTAATAAAACACATGTGGTACTTATTCCTAAAATCGACAAACCTAAAAATCTTTCGCAATTTCGTCCTATTAGCTTATGTAATGTTATTTATAAGATCATTGATAAAGTTATTATTGATCGTATGAGCCCTTTTCTAGGCTTCTGTATTGATTAAGCTCAAGGTGCATTTGTTCCTTGCAGGCAAATTTTGAATAATACTCTTATTGCTTATGAGGTTTTTCACTCTCTAAAGATAAATAAGAAGGGTAAAAACGGGAACTTCACACTTAAGCTTGATCTTAGCAAAGCTTATTATTGGGTGGAATGGGAATTTTTTGCCAGAATGTTGACTAGGTTGGGCTTTCATCAAGACTGAACGGTTCTCATCATGCGTTGTGTTTTCTCGATCACTTATACGATGGGCATAAATGATGATATTAGTGAGGGTTTTGCTCCGTCTAAAGGCTTAAAGCAGGGGGACCCTCTTAGTCCCTATCTTTTTCTCCTTTGTGCTCAAGGGCTTTCTTGTTTGTTGAAGGAGGCTATGATTAAAAATGAGCTAAGGAGAGCTCTGATTGGCAGAATGAATTTATCGATAACCCATTTATTGATTGCTGATGATTGCATCATTTTTGGTGATGCATCAGATGAGGGTTCTTGTTCTGTCTGTAATATCTTAAAAGAATATGAATTGGTTTCGGGGTAAAAAATTAACTTAAGAAAGTCACTAATCTATTTTGGTGCAAATGTTGGGGAGGAGGTACGTTATTCGATCATAGATATTATGGGTGTTAGAAGGGCAACAAACCCTGAAAAGTATTTAGGTCTGCCAATAATGATTAGGAGGAAGAAAAACTGGCATTTTCAAATTTTGTGGATCGTTTTCTGAAGCGTATTACGAGGTGAAGTTTTAGGTATCTTTCGATGGGCGGGAAATAAGTGTTTATTAAAGCAGTTCTTCAAGCTCTTCCAGTTTATGTGATGCAATGTTTTGCGTTACCTAAAACCTTTTGTCATCAGCTTGAAGGAATCTTGAATAAATTTTGGTGTTCTAATAATAAGACATCTAAAGGAATCCACTAGAGCGCGTGGAATGCGCTTTGTTTACCGAAGGCTTATGGTGGGCTGGGCTTCCGTGATCTTTGTTTGTTTAACAAAGCCTTTTAGCCAAGCAAGTTTGGAGAATTTTTACTCAGCCTGATTGCCTCATTTCAAAAGTTTTTAAAGCTCGTTATTTTTCATTATCTGATATATTTTCTACTAAAGTTGGGTCTTACCCTTCTTTTACCTGGAGGAGCATCTGTAGCGCCAAGGATATGTTCGATGATGGTCTTCTGTGACGGATAAGCAATGGGTCGAAGGTGAATATTTGGAATGACCCCTGGATACCGGGTCCTAAAAATGGTCGTTTGTTAGTTCAGTCTATAAATATTAACTGGTCCATTATTGATCAGTTATTAAATGGAGATTCCGGTACCTGGAACAAGGAAATGATTTATAAACTATTTGATGATGAGTAAGCTTGGCGTATCCTCAACATCCCCCTTGCTGGGCATGGGACTTTAGATATGCTCGTTCGGTGGCATGATGTATTCGAGAAGTACTCAGTGAAGAGCGGGTACAGATCTTTACTTACAAAGGTAATCCAACATACAGACAGAAATCGCCATACAATTGATAATTACAAAAAAATTACATCGATTTGGGATCTTCAGATCCCTACTAAGATAAAAATTCATCTTTGGTGCATCCTTAAGGACTATGTGCCTTATTTTTTGAATCTGGTTCAAAGGAGACTGCGTGTTGATTTTGCCTGCCCCTTGTGTAAGGCGGTACCAAATGATTCACACAATTTATTATGGCACTGCAATGTCCTGTGACAACTCTGGCATTACCTGCAACTCTCTCTAGACTTCAGCATTAATATCTCGGATGGAAAAATAATTTTGTAAGTACATCTCTTGCAGTGGATATGAACCCTAAAAAACTCATTACCATCTCTTTGTGGGCCCTTTGGTGTAAACGAAATAAGCTGGTTAACGAAGGCCTAAATTTTGATTTACATAAAATTGTGGGCTTTATGCAGAGTTATGTCCAGGATTCAAGTTCTTGTAAAGTAAAAAGTCTTTCCCTTGTTATCTAAAGGAACATTTTGTGGAAACCTCCTAAGTCTGGGGTTATTAAGCTAAATTTTTTACGCCTCTTTTACGAGTAACACAAATATTTCTATCTCAGCAGTGTTAGCTAGAGTTTCAAAAAATCATATTATAGGTGATTGCACTTATCCGTTGTTGGATGTAGCAGATGCTTTTGTGGCTGAGGCGATAGCATGTGAGACGGCTTTTTCCTTCGCTTTGGATATGGGTTTTAGGAAAGTCATCCTGGAAGGAGATTCTCCTACAGTTATCAAGAAATTAAACTCAAACATAGTTGATAGATCTGTCCTCAGTCCTATTTCTCAGAGCATTTGTTTTTTAGCTGGATTTTTTGAAGAGGTTACTTACCTTTTTATTCCCAGAGAGGCAAATAAGGCAGCCCATGAGTTGGCAATGGATGGCCAGAATCGGTAATTGCCACGCTTCTGGGTTGAAGAGGCACATTGTTTTGTTGTTGAGGCGATGGAGTCGGATCGATCTGAATGGTTTCATCGTTACTAAAATTGTTGTGGGCTTTGAAGCTTGGAGAAGGTTCTTAGAATCTCCTTGGTTTATTTTCAAAGTACTCCTTATTCTGACTTTTACAGCACGTTTGGTTCGCTGTATTGGATTAGAGGTGTATTGGATTAGAGGTGTAATGGAATAGAGGTGTAATGGAAAAGCTGTGTAATAGCAAATCAACTGTTTGGTTGAATGTAATGGAATAGAGGCGTAATAGTAATCCTGTGTTTGGTTGAGTGTAATAGAGGTGTAATAGCATAATGAAAAAACTAAAATGACTAGAATACCCTTAGCAGAAATTTGTTTTGGTAAATGATTATTGTTATTGTTATTTAAATTTTAATAAGATTATTATTATCAATAATAAATAATTTAATCATATTTAAACATAATTATTATTAAATATATTTTAATTAAAATATATAATTTAATATGAATTTACTCAAATCATAATATATGATCTTGTAAAATATAAATTAACATAATTATTATTAAATATATTATAATTAAAATATATAATTTAATAAAATTCTTAATAAATAAAATTCTTCTATGAATTTACTCAAATCATAATATATGATACTATAAAAGAAAATTTCAAATAATTAATATTAAATATGATTTAATTAAATATATGATTTAATTATAACTAATATGATTATAGTTTATGAATTTGTATAATTTAAAATAATAATTATTACATATAATTTAATAATAATATATAATTTCATAAAATTCTTGATAATAAAAATTTTCTTATATGAATTTATACAATTTAAAATAATTAATATTAAATATAATTATATAGTGATATATAATTTCATAAAATTCTTAATAATAAAATGTTCTTATATGAATTTACTAAAATCAATATATAACTTGAGAATTATATTATGCATAAACATAATTAACTTATATTAAGAAAAGGTTAGATGAAAATGAAATTGTACATTAAAATCCATATGTTATATAGTTTTACAACATCAAAAGTTTGAACATTGATATTTAATGGTAAGAAAGAAATCTCCTAACCCATTCCAATCAGACAGCGAAGGTAAACTAAAGAAAGCGATCATTTGAGTTGGATGGTGGAATTTTACTCAATGCATCATATCGATCGTCGGTTAAACCTTCAATTGACCATAAAAGGTGAATATAAATTTGAAGCTCTCTCTTCCATATGTTGTTCGACTTCTTTGAACTACCACCTCGGAGGCAAAACTCCTCTCGATTTGATCGCCAGCGGCTGGATTTTCTCCCGAACAAAGTGGCGACCTCATTAAATGAAGAAAACACATTATCACGAGCATCGATTTCTTCTTTCTCTTGTTTGAAGATGAGGAACCCCTTGGTCTCGATCTCCTCGCGGATCCGTACGAAACATCCATGTCATCTAAAGAGACGTCGACCAGCAGATCATAGAATGTGTTTCTCTCTTCATTCATATCGTATGCGTTCAAGATCGCATGTATTTCTTCAAGAACATCAAATTGTTTGAGCATCTCTCCCGTTGCTCGATCTCTTGCGTATATGGTAGTAATTTGGTCATAGTAAGGAAAGTACGAAATCTGAATTAGGCGGCTTCTTTGTGACTCTAAAAATGAGGAAATCATATTAGTCGTAAGTTTGGTAAAAATAATATAATAAAGACTTGAAATAATCTTACCTTTAAATAGGACTCCAAAGCGCATCTTGACAACAACGAAGTGCTTATGCTCATCCCAACCAAAACCGCTATTGTTTTGGCCATTAAGCATGTCGTGAGCGATTGACCACTCCTTTTAAGTAACCTAATCCTTGATTCAATATTAGGTTTCGCCTTCAACATTGCATTTGGTAAAACCGTTTGTAGCATTCTTTCCAACTCGTTCAAATAACAGGCTTTGAACCCAGTATCGACATTAAATGTTCCAACATTGTGCAGTCCACCATCTTTGAAACTAATCTCGCATCTTCCTCGAACCCATTTTCTTTTGCTTCCTCGAGAAGCTTGAGCATTTGATTCGGAACACGACATAATGATCTTAAGAACAAAAAAAATTATATTAATTACTATTTTAATATCATGATTCAAAAGGTCAACACTTTATAAAATCTAAGTAATTAAGTTGAATATCATGAATCAAAAGTTCCATAGCACAAAAATTTAAAATTATAACACATGCTGAATTAGAAGAAATTATATTATAATTTACGTAGTTTAATACAATACAAAATCAATACAAAAGTTTCACAAAAGTTTCACAAACTAATTTCTAGATGCTTGCCATTCATCGAACATTTGGTTGGCTAGTTCCATCCTCCAAGTAGCCCAAGCATCCGATGGATGAATATTTGTGATATTCGGTTCATCGTCATCCACCACATTAATTGTAGGTAATCCTTCTCCCACCTCCGCTTCAATGGGATCACTACTCATATGGGTTCGAATAAAATTATGGAGCAAACAACATGCAATAATAATTCTATTGTGCACCCTTACAGGATAGAACGATGGACTCCTAAGTATTCCCCATCTAAGTTTTAATAAGCCAAAGCATCTTTCAATGACATTACGTCTTTGAGGCATGTTTCATATTAAAAAACTCTTGCGGAGAACTTGGCTGATAACCCTGACGCCACTCGTTCAAATGATATCGTTGTCCTCTAAATGGTGCAAGAAATCCCTCACAATTTGTGTATCCAGCATCAACTAGATAATAACAACCTATAAAATAAGTTTCATATTAAAAATGATTAATTCACACACAAAGTGTGATCTTAATGAATAAATCAAAGTCCTCTAACTATACACTTTACCATGAGGAACTTTTAATCCATGTCTTCTACTAATGGCATCTCGAAGAACCCGTCCATCAAGAATCGAACCTTCCCAACCGGGAAGAACATAAACAAATTGCATCTCGGTGTACAAACACCTAGCATATTTGTTGCTATGTCACCTTTTCGTCCGATATCTAGGTTTATCAACTGTTGGAACCCTAATCTTGATGTGGGTTCCATCAAGAGCACCTAAGCAATTCTATATCACATGATATAAAACCTTGAGTTAGAATACTAATTTAAATCTAAATCAAGTAAATGTTGTTGAAGCTATATATAAAACTTAGTCCTATACCTTAAACCATTTCCACCTTGTGTCGGAAGAATCTAATGTAATTGGCTCGAGTTTTTAAATAACACATCTTGCAAGCGTGTGATGACATTTAAAACACTATGAAATGCTCGCTAACAGTTTCCGGACCTTCTAAAGTGATGCTTGATAACTCGATTTTTGGTGATGGGAGATGATATGTAAAAACATTGCTACTTGCTCGTCAACAAGCATGAACCTTGTCGACTTCAATCCCCTATCGATTCTAACATCTCACATAATTTAAAAAGGCACTCTATTCATCCTAACTTGTTCAATACAGGTCTCGTCACTAGCATATACAAGCCTATTCACATAATCCCGTTTTGCATAAAATCTATGGTATAGGACCTAATCCTTGGTCTATGTAGGCTAAGGTGGCACCCATTCTAAATAAGAACCAAATCGCGATTCTCTGATTTCCAACCATATTGTCACAAACAATACTAATTCTTTTACGCCTCACACTTTGTGCAATTAAAGGCGATTGAGCCATTCTCGCAACATTTTAAAATTAGAACACACTATCAAAGAATTGAAGTTGCAATTACACATTATCAAATAAAATAAACAGCACAAATTTAGAACACACGAAGCAAAAATTATCTACTAAATGATATCGTTGCAACTTTAATTTCATTTCTTTATCAATCACCCAAATAATAATGAAAGAGTATATTTAATTACTGATGATTAGTTTAATTAAGGTTTTCTTATTTCAAAATAAGTAAAATGAAGAATGAGGATTTGGTTTAATAATGAAATTGAAGTTTTATAACTTTTATAACATTTTAAATGGTAATTTCATTTTGTAAAAATATATATAACTTTGAAGAGGACTTATTTTTTACAAGAATTGTTACTTATCATCTAGTATCAAGTTTAAAATACATGTTTAGCATTTTTCATCAAAAATTATTATTATTAAAATTTCAGAATTCTATAGAATTTATTAATTTAATGACCAAATTTGACTTTTAAGTAAAATTTGTATAATTTTATTTATCATATTATATATCGTTAATTTTAAAACTTCCTTACACTTTCACAATTATAATTTATGTATTATAGGAAATCATATTATGAATGAGGAATATTTTATGTATAATGTAATTGACTTAAAATCTAAGATAGAATTAGACAATAATAAATTTCATGCCATTTATCCATTTTATAATTAAGATAACATTATTTCCATTATAGGGAAAAATAATGTTTGAATCAATTAACATTTGTTTTAAATAACATGTATTGCGTGCATAAAAGGTTAATTATAATCCATGAGCATTTAATTTCTTCAAAACTTATAACTTAAATTTTAATATATTATGTATAATTGAGGTAAAATTAATTGAGGTAAAATTTGATGGTTGGTATTTGTTAGATTATAACTAAACTCATTATAATTTGGACATTTAAATATATTGATTAGTTAATTAAAATCACCCAAATTAATTGACCTAAAATGATATCGTATAAATATATTGATTAGTTACTTAAAGCATGTTCAAAGTTTGATCATTGAAATTTTTTTATTGATGATTAGTTTAGTTAAGGTTTTCTAATTTCAAAATAAATAAAATGAAGAATGAAGATTTAGTTTAATAATGAAATTGAAGTTTTAAAACTAGATAATAACATTTTAAATGGTAATATAATTTCATAAAAAATATATAACTTTTATCTCATTTACATGTACAAATTTATCTCATAAAAGATTTGTAGGCATAATGCTCTTTAAAAAAAATGTTACCTAATAGTAAAAACATATAACTTGGCTGATAAATTCAAAAAGAACAATGGTCATGCAACAATAACCATAACCATACAAACAAAAGCTTTAATGAGCATTACAAACATACAAACAAAACCATATTCATTTGGGAAACAACAGAACCTGCTACATCAATACTAACCTGTAATGCTCAAATCTGGGACGATGTGGAAGTGTTGGAAAAATGTTACCTGTAATGAGAAAAGTGCTCGGATCAACCTTTTTTTTTTTTGGGGAAAATATTTATGCTATAGCTAAATATAGTATATCAAAGCACAGAACAACCATACAGCAATCATCATCCATGAGCCATATTTTAAATATGATATCGATCAAAACAGTATCTAGATAGTTTATTAAATCCCCTTGCCTACCAATCATCAATACTTACAATTATGCAACAATCACCTTTTAAGTACTTAAATGGACCGTTAACTTTCTAGAGTAGTCTTACCTTCTGCTCTATTCCAGGAACTTTGAGAACTTTCTTATTAACCTCTCTCTTCTTGCAAAAACATAAGAAAAATAAAACATTTAGCCATTGGTTATAGGCTTATAGCAGATCTTGATAAGGGGAACACAAAAGAGGAACTATGAAACTATTAAATCCAATTGCATAGCTTTCAAAGGATTCACTGGAATTCCATATGTTCTGCACCCAACCAAAGCGACAAACCATTAAACCCAATTCCAAGTTCAATAACCTACACTGAATCGCCTCCTCATTTCCTCATTATTTGTAATTAGTTCTCACCTCCTTTTCTTCCTAATAAAAGGCCGAACCAGCAAGTGTCCTCTTTTCATTACAATATGAGAAGACTAGATAATAATTTTTCTTTTGTTTTTCAAGAATTTGGAAGCAGTCATGGCACAACCATAAAACCAACCATATTAAGTAAATTCAGTGCCTAACATCCTACATGTAGTAAGTTGCACTCGGTTAATACATAACAAACCACCGGCCTCTAATTCCCCACATTCATCCCCATTAGCAAACAACACAATGCGGGCATATGTATCATCAACCGAGCAAAAGATTCAAACTAACTTCAAAAGTGATTTGATGCTCATAATTTATCCATCAAACCTAATTTCAAAAGGAGACAACAACAATTGATAAGCTAATTTAGCTAATGATTTGGCTGAAGAATGTAGGAGAAACATCATTTGCTTTAGATATGCAATCATCAAACATGACCAAAAATTTCTAGTTCATAGCATGAGCAATAGCATGCAATTATCTAGATTCTAGAGGTTCATAGTTAAGACAAAGCTTAGCATCGAACAAAGTAATCATCATTTGATGTTCCTTGGCCAGTATCCAAGAGATAATTAAAAGAGAAAGAAGCAACATTGTTAAACATTAAAAAAGGGAATGGCTGTTAGGATAGGAGCAAGTGTCCTCTTTTCATTACAATAATTCTTCCTAATAAAGAACCAAGCCCCATATCTGCATGAAAAAATAAAGCAAAATCGCAAGCAGTTTCTGTTTATTCTTTCTCCAACTCATAGCAAAGAATAACAAAAATGGAAAGGAGTGTCTTTTGTAAGCTTTCTTAATTTAAATGAAGTCCGCAAGGCAAAATTTCACTTGTATATATGTATATAATATTTATAATGAGCGAATTTCATTGTATATTTAAAAAGTCATCCAATACTTGATGGCATCTACAAGATGTAAATTTGCGAATTTATTAGTATGATACAAGTGTTACCTTTTATCATGATCCAATGCCAAGGCCTCATTATCATAACTTTTGATCGGTGAACACACAAAACTTCATTTCAATCAAAATCACTTCAATGTATTACTATTATTTTGGAAGTAAAAGAAAATTGCGATTACAAATGTTCGGTTGCCATCTTTTTCTTTCTTTGGTCTAATATTCGTTTTATGCTTCGTTCTTTTCTAATATAACCTCGTTCGATAACTAAAACTCTTGAAGAATAAAAGATTCATAACCATGAAATCAGCATTAAACTACTGAAGAGTAAAAAGCCACAAGCGGAATTATACAATAATTCCAATGAAAGCGACTTTAAAAGCGGTGCATCCATATACACAATAATCTCGATGAAATAAGCAACAATGAATAAAATAAAATAGCAATTTCAAGAGAAATTAACTTGTAGGAACTAAAACAGTAACACTTAAGGTGACGATTAAGCTTAAAAAGTAAAGAGAAAAGCATGCAGAGGGTTATCTACAATTGGGAAAAACATTGAGATACATGTACTACAATTGGCGATTATTTTAGGTCGAATTAAAACTCACGATATTGGATGCTACGTGATGACCGAAAAACGCTTCACTCTTTTTCAATGGATTAAGCTATCGAGAATTTCCAATTTTGTGAATATATTGAAGAGAAAAGAGAGTTTTGGTGTCTTGCGCAGAATAGGGTTGGGAGGAAATAGGAAGGGAAATTAGCGCGAGACGAGAAGAAAGCGATGACGACGAATAATTAAGCAGGCAGTGGGAAATGGGAGGAGAAAATGATTAGGACGGAAGAGGAGAGGGTCGGGTAGGGAGGAGGGTAAAAGCAGAGATGGGGAGGAGGAGGAGTAATAGCTAATCTGACGATTTGGGAAGGATTGGAAAACACGGAATTTGGGGATTAGGGGCGAACCGATTACGCGCGTAATACCTATTACAGCGAACCAAACGCCGGAATAGGGGCGTAATGTAATACGCACGTAATCGGGGCGTAATGGATTGGGTAATACGGCGAACCAAACACAGTGTTAGAGTTTTGCAAGATTTTGGTTATTTCAGAAGTTTTCTGCTGGTATTCTTTTGGGTTTCCTTGGCTATGGCTTTGGTTTTGTGGCTGGTTTGTTTTCATCTGTCTCTTGACGGTCTATCTCTTTTTTTTTTGCTTTTTGGTTTTGTTTTGTTTGGGTACTTTTATTGTTGTTTTGATGTTTCTGTACCTCTTGCCAGACTTTTTCTTGAGCCACTCATCTGTATTTATTGAATATCAGCTTTATTTAAAAAAATAAATATTTAAAAAATGAATGGTATGATTTAAAAATAATAATAATTTAAATAATAGCACAAGTATAGTCAATAAATAAACGTAAAATTAATAATTTACTTATTCCTAGTATATATAATTTAATAACAATTGCATCATCATCCACAATTTTCTTGTATCATGTAAAAATATTGTACATTAAATAAAAATAATCTATTATAACTTCTTATTTCTAGTTGCTTAACCATGTCTTCTTATTCATGAGTGTTGAGATAACACCATATAGCAAATCGATCAAGAAAATATAACAAGATAGTAGAATTAAATAAAGAATCGTGTAAAAAACATGTATATTCCTCGCAATATTGCTCACCATTTATAATGAGATTATTAAAAATTATATCGAGATCCAACATTTGTTGTGGATCATCGAGTTTTATATGCTTCTACAGATACCCTGATGTGGTGGACAGACGTATTGTTATACGATTATACGTATACTTCGGTGCCTTAGCGTAGTGTAGTTAATGCTCAAACGAGTAATCTGGTATGGTATAGTTACCCGCGTATTTGAATCTGTTCACTTGAGTTCATCAGACTAAATGATTAATGAAAAGTGAAAATGGCAATAGAATGATATAAGTTTGATATCCAAATGGTTAAATGTTGATTTGATTATGAGAATGGTCTTGAAATATTGATTTTAAGTGAATTGGATTTATATATGTTTGAATTACTATATGATGTGGTTATATGTAAACTCACTGTAATGATATGTGATTTGCCATGTTTAGGCAAACTTTGCCAAGCTAAGTAGCTTGTTGTGTTTAAATTCAAAATGAGGTAAATTTTTGTTTAATGCCTATGAACTTATTAAGCATACAATATGCTTACCTGTTGTTTCCCATTTTCCTTGTAGATTGTCACTTTGCGGAACGTGCCAAGCGGATCTTCCAAAAGCTCACACTATCCCATTTTTGAATCAGTAGTTTTTCAATCATTTAAAGTTCGATTTTGTGGCATGCGTATAACTTGAAATGATAGTTTTAGCTTGAAACCTTTATATTGCATGACATTGGCAATGCTTGTTCGCAAGTTGTGGTTGAGTTATGCATGGAACTTAAACTAGTATGATTAAAGAAAGATTAACATAGATTGGAAGTTAATTGTTGAATGGCTAATTGGTTGGATGAATGAATTATAATTAAAAAGGTTGAAATGGTATGATTTGGTGCTAAATTGAAATTATATTGAAATGATTGAATTTAAATGGTTAAATGAATTGTTTCAGTATGAATTAGGAATGTTTTGGTGCAAGTAAGATTAGCTAATTATACACAATTTGTTAAATGGTGTGGAAGCTTTGAAATCCCCAAATGACTCAAATTTTGCCAATAATAGAGTCCATGTTCCAATGAGCACTCTTCCTCATCGCAACGTCGATCGATAGTGAGTCACATCGCAACGCCGAGTGGCCTGAGGTCATGTGACACCCCGAAATTAGGGTTAGAATGATCAAAGTTTACAAGGGAGTCAATGGTCACTGCTAGACTTATATGATTTTCTTTATGATTTAAAGTTAACAATGAGCTTGGTGGTTCAATGGTTAAGCTTATATATACCCTTTGGTCTTATATTCGAATCCTAGTGTAAGCAATGAGGAACTTATTTTTTATATTAAGGTTTCTTAAAATTAGACAGTTTTAAGTGTTTGTTCGAAATTTCAATTGATTATAAAAGGGTCGTACTTTTACGTCGTATTACTTCAAAATTAAGATTACTAAGTCCATTTTAGGTTCAAAGCTAGTACATAAGCATTTTTATCCGGTTTTAAGATAACTGAATGACATTTTGTTTTGAGCTATCTCAGTGGCCATTGTGACCTCCAGAATCTGGTCGAAACTTCTAGGCCGGGTATGGGGTGTTACAGGTCACGACATGATAAACTGGTCTGCAACTTTACGACGTGGAGGAGGTGATGTCACGACGTCGACTTTGAAATTTTAAAACTTTTCAATTTGATCATATTTCATGCTCGGGTTAACAAAAGAGATTTGTTAAGCTCAATTAAGACTCATATTTGATTGTATATCATAATGTAAGTGTGTTTAACATATAATTGTATGTTTGAATGATTATATTACTGTATAATTGATTGTATTTGCTCCGGCAATGAATGTAACATCTTATAGCTCGAATTTGGTGATCAAGTCGAGCGAGGGATATTACAGGTTAGGACTCAATTTTCAAAATTTGAAAAGTACAAGGACTATAATTAACGAATTCAAAAAGTACAGGAACTAAAAATGATTAAATAAAATTAAAAGGATTAAACCCACGACTTTTGTAAAGTATAGTGATTAATAGTAGAATTTAACCTTCTTTTTTAATAATTTTATCTAGGGGTGAGTAAAACTCGATTCAATTAAAAAAACAAATTTTGTTTGAATTTTGAGTTAACCAATTTGAGTTATTTGAATTATTCGAGTCAACTCGAATAAGTAATTTAAGTTTCAAGTTCGAGTCGAGGTGAACATTACAATTTGAATAAATCGAACAATTCGAATAACATATTGGTGTAAATACTCCTTTGGTCCCTATCATTTTTGAAAATGAGCAAATCGGTCTCTTTCTCAACATAAATTAAAAAAAATCAAAATAAATTTCAAAATTTTAAAATAACTTTTAAATTTAAAAATATTTATAAAAATCCAAAATATATATTTAAAATATATAATTTTAAATTTTTAAAATAATATATAAAGAAAGTTAAAATTTAAATTATTCTAAAATGATAATTTTGGGACCTAAATAAGTTAATTAATGATTCAAGTTTATTATACTAAAAGTATCTTAAATTTTTTATTATTTTACTTTAAATTTTTTATTATTTTACTTTGAAAAAGTTCTCAAATATATATGATTTCAAATTTATATGCTTTAACATGTAATTAGTTATCTTGTAACAAGATTTTAATTTGACATGTTTAATTTTTAAGTTAACTCGAACAATTTCACGCTAATTTCATTTCACTCGACTTAATTTAAAAAATTTAAAATTAAGTCAGAATGATAAAATAAGGCTCGACAATTTAATTAACTCAAAAAATTTTGACTCGAATTTTTTATTATTTGCATTGACAAAGGTTTCATATAATATTTTTAAACAAAATATTATAATTATAGTAATTTTGGTGGTGGGTGATGCCTTTTTATTTTTATATTTAAATTTAGTTATTTCGAAGCAGTTAATTACTGTTAATTAAATTTGTAGACCATGAATCATAAATAGATACCAAAATCTTAAGAGGTGATGATATTTTGAAACATGGTTCATTATCTTAAAACATGATTCTATTATTTCGAGATTTCAAATTTCAAAATTGAACTTCAAAAATAGAAAACATATCTTAACATATGACTTCATTATCTAAAACATTACCCTGCATTTTGCTTTTCCTACTAGTATAACTAAATCACATCTAGATTGTTCATAGCCGAGTGCCCCCGGAATTGAACCAATAGCTTTTGTCACCGGAACAATAGGATCATTCTCTAATTTCGTTTAATTTTTGGGCTTGCTTTAATCTTCAAGACCCATTACGCTATACCAGATTTGAGCATCTGGGTCTTGATTTTTATCGACACAAACAACAACTGAATGTTTAGATTTATCCAATCTTGAGTTAACAGGCGTGGCCTTGAACTATATAAGGCCAGGGCTTGAGAAAGTTATCTGGGCTAACTCCAAAGCTCTGATGCCTTGGGTTTTCTCATTATTTGTCCAAGTTGATAAATATAAAAATGAAGTAGCAACTCTAAGTCCATAGCTTGTTCTAGCGACGCCAGCACCAACCTCACCTCACCTCTCTCTGTCTCGAACCCTAAGCTCTCTGTTTGGCTTCCAATGGATTCTGTCCAAACAAATCTTAATGATCCCCAATCTTTTTCTGCGCAAACCCTAAATTCATACAACCAAAACCCTCCTCCGCCTCCATCTCAGACATTCGACTCCGATCCTGTCCTTGAACACAACAACGCCAACAACGGTGCCCTGTCTAATCCCGATGCCCATTCCAATACTATTAACAATACTTATTCATTTAAACCCGACATCCACAAGCCTCTACTGTCGGAAAATGGGTTAACTAACACCCATAGCGGTACCACAGACAAGGATTATTCTGGCGGGGAAGAGGAGACCACCAGCAGAAGGCGAAGGAGGAGCCGCTGGGACCCGCCCTCCAATTCCAACAACCACCAGACAGGTAATGATGAGTCTGCCTCTGGAACCAAGAAGAGGAAGTCCCGGTGGGCAGATGATGAGCCCAAGCCCGTGATTCAGCTCCCTGATTTTATGAAGGATTTCACTGGAGGTATCCAATTTGATCCTGAGATTCAAGCTTTGAATAGTAGGCTGCTAGAGATTAGTAGGATGCTTCAATCTGGATTGCCTTTGGATGATAGACCTGAGGGAGCTAGGTCTCCTTCGCCTGAACCTATATATGATAATTTGGGAATTAGGATTAACACCAGGGAATACCGGGCAAGAGAGAGATTGACCAAAGAACGACAAGAAATTATATCTCAGATTCTTAAGAAGAATCCTGCGTTTAAGCCACCAGCTGACTATAGGCCACCAAAGCTTCAGAAGAAGCTTTATATACCCATGAAAGAATACCCAGGTTACAATTTTATCGGCTTGATTATTGGGCCTAGAGGGAATACCCAAAAGAGGATGGAGAAGGAAACGGGTGCAAAGATTGTAATTAGGGGTAAAGGTTCCGTGAAAGAAGGTAGGCTGCAGCAGAAGAGAGATTTGAAGCCTGATCCTGCAGAGAACGAGGACTTGCATGTTTTGGTTGAGGCCGAAACACAAGAATCACTTGATGCTGCTGCAGCAATGGTGGAAAAGCTCTTGCAGCCTGTAGATGAAGTATTAAATGAGCATAAGAGGCAACAGTTGAGGGAACTCGCTGCATTGAATGGAACAATAAGAGATGAAGAGTATTGTAGGTTGTGTGGTGAGCCTGGGCACCGTCAATATGCATGTCCTTCTCGCACCTCAACCTTTAAGAGTGATGTTTTATGTAAGATTTGTGGTGATGGTGGGCATCCAACAATCGATTGTCCAATGAAGGGAACTACAGGGAAGAAAATGGATGATGAATATCAGAATTTCTTGGCTGAGCTAGGTGGTACTGTCCCTGATTCAGCTAACAAGCAAAACTCTTCGTCAGTCAGTTCTGGAAGCAATCCTCCTTGGGCTAGCAGTACTGGAGGTGCTGGAAGTGCACACCCTGGCTTAGGTTCCAATGCTGTTAAGCCCCCCAAAGAATATGATGATACTAATTTGTACATTGGATACTTGCCTCCCAGTCTTGATGATGATGGTTTGATTAGTTTGTTTTCAGCTTATGGTGATATTGTGATGGCAAAGGTAATCAAGGACCGGGTTACTGGACTGAGTAAAGGGTATGGTTTTGTGAAGTATGCTAGTGTTGACATGGCAAACAATGCTATTAAGGGAATGAATGGTAGTCTTCTAGAGGGAAGAACCATTGCTGTGAGAGTTGCTGGCAAGCCACCACAACCTGCAGTGCCTCCTGGTCCACCCACATTGTCAATGCCCACTTACCCTGTCTCTAGTCAGCCAGTTGGTGCCTATCCATCACGACAATTTACAACTGGAGGTCCTATTCCTAATGCTGCTTCTGCTAGTTATGCAGGAAATCCAGTTCCATGGGGACCACCAGTTCCTCCTCCTCCCCCTTATGCCCCTTATGCGCCTCCTCCCCCTCCTCCTCCTGGCTCAACCATTTATCCTCCTGTTCATGGTCAGCCTATGCCACCTTATGGTTTGCAATATCCCCCACAAATGCAGACGGTTCCTCCTGGTGTTCCACCTCCACCTCAACCTGTGACTTCTAGTGAAACAGCACAAAGTTTTCCACCAGGAGTGCAATCTGAAAATAGCACCTCTGCCCCAGCTATGCCAGCTAATATCTACGGGAACTCAATGACTGCAATGCCTCCAAATTCGCAATCTGCATATCCTACATCTTCATTAGGTTACTCTTCTTATTACAATGCAGTTCCTCCCCCTCCCCCTCCTCCGCTACCTACATCTTCCACAGATAATTCTCAGAGCCTTAGTAATGTCCCTTGGGCTCCAAATCCTCTTTTGACTCCGGCAGCATCCTCTGGAGAGAAAACAACCTATGGTGCAGATACTGAGTATGAGAAGTTCATGGCAGAGATGAAGTGATGCAAATTTACACCATTGATGGTTATATGCGGAGAGGTAATGTGTTAAACATGTTTTCTTCATCTATGGTCATGTGCTTTTTTCTTATTTTATTTTCTTTTTTAACAAACCATCACTTAACTATCTGAATACTTTTAACAGTGCCATGTGGTTCTGGTATGACCATACAAGCCAACTGCTCATCTGTATATATGGCAATGTGTTTTTTTTGGTCGCTGCAGTTGCAAAATTTTGGTTACTTATAAGAAAGTTAGAGCCTAAGATTAATAGTGCTTTTCTTTAGTTTATATTGTGTGCATTAAAAAAGAAACTGATCTAAAATAAGGAATTCTGTCAATCCATGATCAGGGTTTGTAATAGGAGTTTTCAACTGATTGTTTCTTATCTTTACATCTTTCACTATTTAACTTTTCTTTTAACCATCCGTACCATTTTATCTTGGTAATCTCATGTGGCTTTTATATATTTGAAAAGGAAATAAGTGTTCAAGCCAGTCTTCTTCTAATGACTTAGAATTGTTGGACATGGAATATTTGGAAAGGAAACAAATATGTGTCATGTTAAAGATTATAGTTTAACAATATAGTGCAGTGATGGGTTATGATATTGCTTGGACCTCACAGTATCTGCATATTTCCTATGGGAAAATGCCTTCTGCTTTTGGGTTTCGCATATAAATGCTACCGATTTTATCTTCCAAGTCTCCTGTTATTTTATGTTTACATTCTTAACCATTTCCCTTGTTATTATTACATAATTTACAGGACTGATGTTTCTTGGAGCTCTTGTGAACCTGATTTCTTACCTCTTGCCATGACTTTGTTGGAAGTTTGGGACTCACATCTTTAACCTTCCTGTACTGTTATGATATTTGCAGAGACTTGGATACAAGTTCAGTTCATGAGGTTGCATTCTGAAAAGGCCGTTCAAATTTTATTAATATGAAATATTCAATCAACCTGTAGGACTTGGTTTTATGTTCTATGAATTCACATTGGGTTTCTGTTTTTCGTCTGATTGCTAGTGTTACTATGGTTCCATTTTGTCAAGCTGTTTTCCACAAATGGTTCCTGACATTTCTTGTTATTATGTTTACTTCTCTCGGGGATTGTTTAACAGCTTTTTCAATTAGTTTAGCATATTATGCTATTTCCTGGTTATAATGCCCTTTATTTGTAAGGTTAAATTTGCCTAGTTGCTGTGCCTGGAAGCTTTCTAGCATTTGTCGTTTCTGTTTGTTGGAGGTAATTTGTTAATATTAAGGATGCAGGATTATGTTCTCTCTATTATATGTATTTGTGTGTGTGTGTTTTCTATGATTCTATTTGTCTTTATATTACACTGATGTATCTTCTAAGTTCAGATCTGGCTGGTGAAAGAAACCACGTCTTTATAGCCACTGGGTTTTTAATTTTGTCTTTTATGCTTCTTGAGCGGAGAAATAGCTCCCATGATTGCAGTTTGTGTGGGAAAGAGAATGACAAGTGTTTGATTCATCAATAGAGGTTGTATGTGGTCCAACTTAAAGTTGGATAGTTGTAAATTTAAGAAGTTTGATTTATGCCTTTTGAGTAATCGTTCATCTCTTCATATTTCTTTAAGCATACGACATATTAGGACAAAGAAGAGCATTCGTTGAACTAGTAATACTTCTCTAATAGGTTTTGGTTGTTCTAATTGACTACTTAAGTTAGATGTTAACACTCTCAATAGCTATTATCTATTGACTGCTTAAGTTAGATGTTACTCCGTCTCTTCATCTTTCTTTAAGTATCCTTGTCCGACAAATGTTATGACATGGTTAAGGGGGTATGATCTTTCCAGATATATGGAAAAACTTAGTAAGGAACACTCACATTTCGGTGCAGGCAACTTAGGCTATTATGATCCTAGTCATGGCAAATTGACTTTTGGAATCTGTAATACTTGGTTTGGTCTTCAGTGAAGAACTGACATGATGATTATAAAGCTCTGATAAGCTGATTACCTATTATATGATCCACTTTACATAACCTTAATGTGTTTTCAACTGTTGGATTGCAGATTTTGTTGCATTATTTATTTTCCTTATTCAAGTTTTACTTTTTACTTTTTTCTAACATTATATAATTTTCATGGCAACTTACTTTTTATGTATCAGACCATTTCATTTACTGTGCTACATTGATTAGGTTTAAACTGTGTTGGTGTAACCTAACCCAGGATGCTTTTAATATTCATGCACTGCCTCAAAATAAAATAGTGATATGTACTTGCTGCAGTTTTTTACTAATGGAGCATAGTATTGCTAGTCCCTTCTCCGTCTTTTAATAATTTAACATTGTTGGTGATGCATTACTGACCTTATGTTTCTAAAACTTTAGAATTGGTGCCTGGTTTGTAAGGATGAATTTTGATGTCATATTTATGAAAAGGTGAATACTATTTCTTATGTACTTGCTTTTCTGGGGAATTCATTGATGATAAAATATTGAGACTGACTTTTCCATTCTTTATCTTTAGTTTCACATGTTGGTGTGCTTATATTCCGTGTCAATACTGATTAACCACTTGGGTTTTTTCTTTTGCCTTTTTCTTTTTTGCTTGGTATTTGTGATGCTGGAGATACTTTTAGACAAAGATTAATCTGCATATTGCAATGTCTTTTAATTATGGTGAAACTAGTAAACCATCGGTTTACCTTATCCTGGATTTTTCATTCTGTAATCCTGGTAGGCTAAATACCGAGGCAGACAGCCTCATCCACATTTTTTTGACCACCTTATCTGACCTTGTTATTTTGTTGAGTAAGTTGGTCAGGGTTTGCATGTTTTGAGATAATGGGATGTTTTGCAAGGTATGTGTTGCTGTCAGAAGTTTTTGTGGACTCCAATGAAAGCTTTTTGGTATATCGGCTAGTACTGGCCTAGCTTCATGGTCTTCAATAGAATGAATGGCTTTGTTCCCATTTTGTGTGTACCGATAGGAGAGTGTTGGTGTAGTGTGCTTATATACTGGAGTTCAGAATTTTTGTACAATCTGTTAGCTGCTTAGTGGTGCTTGTTGTTGGATCTCATATATATCAAGTGTCCAGAAGTTGGTTATTGTATATGATATAATTCATTGTTTTTCTCTTAGATGAGTGGAAATCCTTGTGTTTTGTACCGTGGATCTGGTTTTCTGGACAGCATTGAGACAGCCTTGAAGTTAATTACACCTGTGGCTTATTCTTTTTATGACGTGAATTATATTACCATTATAATCATAGCACAATTTGATGATAATGAGGCTTATATGCGCAAATAAATTGCTAACAATAATTACTTTGCAGGTCTTATATTATTCCTCTGGGTATTTTTTGCTAGTAGTAAAGGTCTTGCCCTAATCGGTGGCAAGAAGGCTGTCTTAGGTCTTTCCTCTGAAAAGCTGGTCCCGAATCCTCATTTGAACATAAATGCTTTAGGTGGCTGATTTATCAAACCAATTAAGCTATCCAGACGCAACATTTATTTCCTTCTCAGTATATATAAACTTTTATTTTTGTTTACTATAATGTTGCTCTGTACCCCCCAATTGTTTTTTTCCCCTCTGAAAAGCTGGTCCCGAATCCTCATTTGGGCATGAAATATGGTTTAGGTGTATTTATCAAACCAACCAAGTTTTCCTTACGGAACTTTTATACCCTTTTCCGTATATATAACTTTTATTCTTGTTTAACCATAATGTCGTCTTTATTCTAATGAAAAAAATCAAGCAATGCTTTTGTGGCCGGGAAGCGCTTCTAGATTTAAAGATCAGGGTAGTTGAGGTCTTGCGGACTGGTATTTTGAATTACATTTGCAAATACAGTAGGCACGGTTACTTTGGAGTTGATGCCTGGAAAGCTTACATATCTCATAAGAAAAGTAGCACAAGTATGTTTAAATGGATTCTGGACTATATAGGAGGCTCTCCTATCCCTCAGTCCTTGAAGAAGTTTTGATGCATTCAATGTGTCTGTCAATCGTCAATTAAGGAGCTTCTTCTAATATCAAATTTCAGATGTGATGGGAGGATGGTTACAATGTTAATATTATCAAGTATTTTTTTTTTTAAATTTACAAGGTTAAAAGAACATCCTAATGTATCATTTTTTATTGTTTAAAAAAAAATAAAAAGAGAGTAGAGAATTCAATTAAAAAAGAAGGTCCAACTAGAGAACTTGATTTAAGGTTAGATTTCCATTACTGTTGTGATTGAAAAGTGTTTTAGAACAAGAATAGGTAGAAAAATTTTGTGAAAAAATGTGCTTATTAATTTTAGTGTTCTCCATTGTTGTTAAAAATAGCGGTTTTTTAGATATGATAGTAGAAAAGTAAAAATTAGTTAATTTATATGATATTTAAATAATTTAATACAATTATACATGAAGTATAAATTTTAACTTTTAAGTAATTAATAAAATTATTTTAAAAATTGATGATATATAAATTATTTTTAAAAAGTTAAATATAATAATATATAAGATTTAAAAATTTAACTTAATAATAAATGATATGTAAATGATTTATTCTAATGATACATAAATAAAAATATTTTGATAATTTTCAATTTCAAACAAAAGTTAAAAGTTAAAGACATTTAAATTTCTTTTGCATTAAAAGTGCTTTTCGGCCGCAATAAAAGTTGCACCCTTAATCCATTCTAACAGTATCTCCTGAATCAGGAAGAGGAGTCGTCCTAGTTATAGAGTCACCATAGGAGCATTTGCTCAAAATTTTTGTTTTTCTGACTTAGAGAATCATCAAAAGTACTTACCACCTTTTAGCATCCCCAGTATCTTTTTGTTGGTGCACTCATTCTTGGCTCTCTACTAGTGAAGACCGGATTTTGCTAAGATTTTAAGAAGTCGAGGGAATGGATAAAGCTCGAATTTACAAGCAGCAAGTGTTAAAATAGAATAAAAGAAATGCGTAACGAAGTTCATGATAGTGTTATTCTTTCTATTATTGAAAACCTGCCACAAGTATTTAAGATTGCTTGAGAAATTAGGAATTTGTACCTACTTCTACTGGTGCAATTAAATGTCCAGCTTTATGATCCTTATATACTTTGCTATAAGACTGATAGTTTCCAACATGGCCCTTTCCAAGAATCTGCCATCTTGGACATGTTGCAAGGTTTGGGCCTTAGGACATCGTAACTCTTGAAAGAGTCATAGAAAGTGTTCAAAACGTTGAGCGAATGATGCAAGAAGATCACGACAAAGACAAATTCAAAAAGCCTTGCAACATGAGACCTGACCTGGAAAATTTTGGAATGATCTATGTATGATTTGCCGGTGTCCAACGTTAGTTTCATATTATTCGTGGTGCCTCGTCAAGTTCATGTAATCACTCGTAAAGAATGACTCAATGAGGCTCGCCAGTGTCTTACCTTAATGCTATGCCATGTTTTCCCTTGGTGTTACTCCAAGTAAGGCCAAGTTGTCGTGAAGGTAAGCGCCTCGCCGCCAAATTTACTAAGTTACAATTTAAAATTTTTATTTCCTTTATAGCTCGTCAAAGTTGCTAATGCCTCATATTGTGCTTGTCTTTGAAGTTAGTTAAAAGTGACATGTAATAAAAAGGAGTCTTGTAGTATTATGATATTTTGTGGTGGAAGTAGATGTTATAAATGGTCATTTTGATGTTATATGATATGCTTGATATTTTGGTGTTTAAGCTTGTAAATATGATAAGTGATGCATATATATAATACTTGAAATAGTTGAGATTTTGATTGTGTTGGTAATTAGGTTGTTTGGTTATTTACATGTGGTACCAATGAGAGTACATTGGTTAGTTGATGGAAATAGGTTGTAAATGTGTGATTTTGCTAGGTTTTGGTTAAATGTGGTACCTTTGAATGGCATATTCGTTAGATGAATTAGGATATTTGAAATGACATGTTTAGGTGTATTTGAATGATGTTTAAATCACTTGAATGTATGCTCAAATGGTGTGGTTGATTAGGGATGGTTTGGCCTTGAAAGAGCATGTTTTTAGGGTCAAAATATGGACCACATAGAATTTGAGATTTAGGATTTAGGGTTTAGGGCCCACATAATTCGTTTTCCCCACATTATACTAAAACCGTAAAACCATGAAAGCAGGGAGGCAACACACTGAGTGATCCATTGTTTTAGCGCCAATTTCTAATTTTCCAATTTATATGTAATTTGAAAATTGAAATGCTAAACCCTAAAAACAATACACTCTAACTGTATTTATAATTTATATATTCCATTCAGGTTCTCATGATTCACCGTTTAGGGTTTAAGATTCAGGATTCAGGATTTAGGATTGGGGGTTCGAGGATCAGGGATTAGGGTTCGGGGTTTGGAGTTTAATGTTTTAAGGGTTCGGGGTTTGGGGCTTGGGCTTGGGGCTTGGGGTTTAGGGTTTTAGGGTAATTTTTGTTTCTTATGTTATTAGTCTGGGTGGGTCTTCTTTATCTTTGCACCTATCTGTTGGAGTTAATTTCTATGCATTTTAACTAGGTTCTGGATGAAATCCACCAGCAGTCTGTGGTTTTATCGTCTCGAGCTTCTGTATCTTCAATTGGATCTGTTCCCGCTCCTAATGAAGTTGTGGAATTGCTTCCTGTCAAAATTTATAACAAGTCACACAAACTTCATAATGTTGAGGCTGGACAGTAAGTATTTATTTTTCTCTGCTGTTTGAGAAAT